>NC_086326.1:22570906-22896977 GCF_036172605.1 Pelobates fuscus | reverse complement strand
GAAAGGGTGCATGTGTGTCTGTGATACATTTAACTTTATATCACCTTATTGACACTTTTTATGACAGCATCACTCCGGTCTCCATACTCTCTGCCTATACCCATCTATTTAGAGGGAATTTCCTTTCCCCTGGCAATATTATATAATAGGTAATAGTATTACCAATCTTACACAATTAGCCACTATAGGGGAATGAGTATAGTATCCCTTTGTTATTTATAAATGATACAATAAAGACTTTTGTCCATTACTCAATTTACTTTAACAAAGGGTACTAACCACGGTATAAGGAAGCATTACTCTGCTTTCCCTTTCTCCCTCTATTATACACCTATGCTCACTAGGATTTGTAGGTATCACTTTATTATAGTTGTCTAACCTTTTCCTATGCCAGTTTTAGATCTCCTTCTTGGGAGATTTTTTTATTTTTTCAGTTTATTAGCATACCTGGGTACAAGCCCTCGGTGGGGCTGGCACCACCACCTGACCACATTTCCTCGTTTCTTCCACTCATACCACTTTTTCCATCTTTGAAGGGGTTTGGCGAAACAAGGAAATAGTCCTCTACTCGTAACAGGGATTAAACTGATGAGAATAGTACTACTTAACACACTTTATAATAACGCAGAGAGAGGCAACGCAGAGAGAGGAGTCTGAAGAAGAGGAGTCAGAGGAGGAAGTTGGCTTTGAGGAGGTGGAAGACCAAACACAGCAGGTGTCCCAGGGGGCTTGTTGTCACCTTTCGGGGACCCTTGGTGTTGTACGTGGCTGGGTGGAGGAAGAGACCTTCAATGACATCAGTGAGGACAAGGAACGGGACATGGCTAGCTTGGCATCCAACCTTGTGCAAATGGGGAGTTTGCGGTTGTGCAAATGGACTGTTTGCGGTTGTTTGCGGTGCGTTAAACGGGGAGTTTGGTCTGTCACTGTGAAGCGGGTGTAACCCTTACACTGCCTGATCGATACAACATCATACAGTAGGTCCCCCCCTCATTATTTTTATGGCCCCCACCCACTGCTCACAGGTGGGGGCAGGCGGGAGGACAGTAGGTCCCCCCATTGTGATTTATGGCCCCCACCTACCGTGCAGGGGTGGGGGCCAGGGGGAGGACAGTAGGTCCCCCCCCTTATCCTTATTTACTGAATATTCCTCTGTATAACAATGTTTGGCATTTAGTGAATAACAAAGGGATACTAGTGACCCTATGTATGGGGAACAGTCCCTATTCTGCTCTGTGTCAGTGTGTATCAGGGTCTCTGAGGACAGGTGTCAATCCATATCTTCCAAGTGACCCTATGTAGGAGGAACAGTCCCTATTCTGCTCTGTGTCAGTGTGTATCAGGGTCCCTGAGGACAGGTGTCAATCCATATCTGCCAAGTGACCCTATGTAGGGAGAACAGTCCCTATTCTGCTCTGTGTCAGTGTGTATCAGGGTCTCTGAGGACAGGTGTCAATCCATATCTGCCAAGTGACCCTATGTAGGAGGAACAATCCCTATTCTGCTCTGTGTCAGTGTGTATCAGGGTCCCTGAGGACAGGTGTCAATCCATATCTGCCAATGTAGGGGGAACAGTCCCTATTCTGCTCTGTGTCAGTGTGTATCCGGGTCTCTAGGGACAGGTGTCAATACATATCTGCCAAGTGACCCTATGTAGGTGGAACAGTCCCTATTCTGCTCTGTGTCAGTGTGTATCAGGGTCCCTGAGGACAGGTGTCAATCCATATGTGCCAAGTGACCCTATGTATGGGGAACAGTCCCTATTCCGCTATGTGTCAGTGTGTATCAGGGTCTCTGAGGACAGGTGTCAATACATATCTGCCAAGTGACCCTATGTAGGGGGAACAGTCCCTATTCTGCTCTGTGTCAGTGTGTATCAGGGTCCCTGAGGACAGGTGTCAATCAATATCTGCCAAGTGACCCTTTGTAAGGGGAACAGTCCCTATTCTGCTCTGTGTCAGTGTGTATCAGGGTCTCTGAGGACAGGTGTCAATCCATATGTCAAGGTGTCAATATGTCATATGTCAGGTGTCAATCCATATCTATTGTGATTTAGGAATGTTAGGTGATTTATGCCCTTTATGGAGTAAAACCCGACTCTGCATCAACTGTGTAATTTACCATGGGAGTTTTGCCATGGATCCCCCTCCGGCATGCCACAGTCCCAAATGTTAGTCCCCTTGAAACAACTTTTCCATTACTATTGTGGCCAGAAAGAGTCCCTGTGGGTTTTAAAATTCGCCTGCCCATTTAAGTCTATGGCGGTTCGCCCGGTTCGCCGGTTTGCGAACATTTGCGGAAGTTTGCGTTCGCAGTTCGCAAACCGAAAATTTTATGTTCACGACATCACTATCTATTTATTGTCTCCAGCATCATAAACTCATCATGTTTCTGCTGAAAGATCTTTTCTGATTTTTAAAAATGAATTTCTAGATTTTGTTCATCAGAGTTAAATTACTCTGTTGTGTTAGACTATTGAAGCAAAACATTTACACACTACAGGGATTGTAGGTAGAATCATAACGTAGATCATTATTTGTGTTTTATTCTTTTTATTTTGCGAGTGTTTAGTACTTTAATAAAAAATAAAACTTGAGCTGAAATACTTTAAAGACATGTTTGAAGTCTTTATTCTTTAAGGTGTAAATAAGAGGATTCAGTATTGGAATAAGTATAACGTACAATAAAGCATAAAACTTGTCCTTTCGTGGTGAATACATAGATGTTGGCTTTATATACAAACAAAGCATTGTTCCATAAAAGATTAGGATACAAGTCATGTGGGAAGCACAGGTAGAAAAGGCTTTACTTCGACCAACTGCCGACTTAATATTTAGGATAGTTGAGATGATAAGCACATATGATATCACTATAAATATGAACATACCCATACCAATGAGAATTCCCAAAATATATGTCCAGATCTCAATGATTAAGGTATGATTGCAGGAAAGCTTTAGCAATGGAGAAATATCACAAAAAAAATGGTCAATGATATGGGTGGAACAATACTTTGAGTTGAAAATAAAGACAATATGTATAATTGGCTCTATTAAACCAATTATCCACATTGCCACTATCAGCTGAGTACAGTGCTTGGGACTCATGGAGAGAAAGTAATGAAGGGGATAACAAATTGCTACATAACGATCATAAGCCATTGCAGCCAAAAGAAGCACTTCTGTACATATAAACACCATGAAGAAGTACAGCTGAATGATGCATCCTACAAAGGATATGGTCTTGCATTGTGTGAAGATCATGGCCAACATTTTGGGTAGAATTGTTGAGGTGGAGCAGATATCAAGCACTGCAAGGTTGCACAAGAAGATGTACATGGGTATTTGTAAATGTGAGCACAAAATTACAGATGCAAAAATAATGAGATTACTCAACATAATGGTAATGTAGACAAGTAAAAATGCTACAAAAAGAGGTAACCGAAGCTGTGGTAAGTCTGAAAAGCCTTGTATTGTGAATTCAATAACATGTGACTTGTTTCCCGATGCAATCTTTTCTGCCATGCCTGGATAGGAAGACACAAAACCATATTTTAATTGGACCATTGACATTAGAGATTCGTCTGCCATTAAAGATACAATCTGTGTATAATTTGCTTATATTATCAGTGATTCTGTTATTGTACAACAGACAATTGTGGTGAATTGGAAACGAAATTGTAACATTTTGACCAAACTAAAAAAAAGAAAATATTTCATTATATGTCGCTAGGGATAAAGTTTGAAATTTCCTTGACAGTAAATAAACATCTCATTAATTTTGAGAAATTATAGTTAAAAGGTTTTCAATGGTACTAAGAATGTAGTAACCAGGAAGGAACTACTGGCAGTGCCCACAAGTTGCTCAGGCACCTTGCAGTGGCAAGTGGGTATTTTCTATAAACAAAATTATAGAATGCAGTGGAAGCACTGGCTACAATTCTCATATCAGCTGCTATAGAGATAACTCTAGTGACTTGGCCAGGCAGGTGGACAGCAGAATTAACCCCTTAAGGACCATGTCATGTGTCCTTAATGGGTTAAAAGAACAGCTCAGATATCATAACCATGTCGTATTTTTGAAGTAGTCATGAGGGCTGGAGTCCACTTCCACTCAGACTAACTCTTCCTTGTTAACAATAGTGGTAGTGATAAGCTGAGAGTGTAACATGATTGTCTTCCATATGCCTCTTTCTATTACTAAGTAAGTAATTCTTGTTTAGATGTGTGCATTCATTTTTAAATTTGTTTGAGTTATAGATGATATCTCCATTTGTCTTGAGAGGAATTACCAAATTCCTTTAATCAAAAAGGAATTTGGGCAAAATTCATCCATGCAATCCAATTTTTAATTTAGCTTTATATGTATTACAAGGAAACTCTGAGCTCCTTCCTTTACTTTTAAAATGAAGCAGAAGACAGCTGCTATTTTCCCTAACCCTTTCATACTTCCTCGGCTATGGGATTTGAGTATAATTTGAATTGGGTGAGGACCTAGCCAGATGTTACACCCCTTTCCCCCCAACCCCAACATTTGGAACAATGACCTTGTTATTGAACAATGGTTCAATAAGATTCCAAAATATTCAATACTGTTATAAAAAAATTCAAAATAATTTATCTCCAAAATTGTCATAGACTTTAATTGTGACCAGTAGTTAAGACACTTGGAATCTTTTCTAACTGTATTTAATAATTTGGAAAGCTTACTAAATGAAGGCAAATGTTGGAATTTTCAATTTGAATGAAAAAGAGCAGCAGAGCAGCAGACAAGTGCACTACCACAAGATTAATAAGTATTTACAGATTCAATATACAAACAAATTCTTTAACAACATTCCAAGGATCCCAATTGATTTAGTTGTTTTTCATTTTGAATTAATTGTATTTGAGTATATTTATATGAACATTTTTTAATTCTCTCCATGTAATGCACCACACCGCATATATCATAATCTTCTCATGTATGCTACACTTCCCTCAAATCAGTTAACCATTGAATTATTGCCCCTTATTTTCCCCATGTTGCAACATTCCCTATTTGAAATGGGTCTTCATTACTCTATATGCTGTCATACTGCCCTTTATATTGCCCATCATTTATTGTCATAAAGCACTGTATATTTTACCACATATGTTATAATATTGGCAATATATTTTATTATATTTCCCCTTCATTACCCTCCATATATTGTCACAGTGCCCTTATATTGGACCTATGTTGTCACATTTTCCCTCACATTGCCATATTTGTTTTTACCTTACCTTCACATTGTCTCATATATTGGCACACACATACATATTGCAAACAAGATCTCCTGAAGCTTATTGAATGTTGTAGACAAATGGAGACATTGATTTACACATCTCACTTGCAGTTGTCTGGAATCTTGCATGTGACTTTGATAAAACTTCTCCTTTCAGCTCAGCACCTCCAGCTGCTGCTCATGAGTGACATGTCCATCTGTTGACCAAATACCTGACCCTGGAAACTAATTTTGCAAGTATCCCAGTCATTACTTCAGGAAGTTGGGATGTGAAAACATTCCTGAAAAATTCATATATTTTACTGATAGTAAAGTAGTTAATACAGTAGGTGATTCCAATTCTATTCATTACACGAATAAATTTCAGAATAATGTTTCTCATTGAGATATAATTATATAGTCAACCCTAGCTCTGATAAAGTGCCATGCATTGTCTATTGTCCATGGTTACTCAGTGACTGAAAAAAAAGAGAACCTTATTCATTTATCTCCATTTTTATTAGATTTGTCACAAGTTGGCTGTTTGTACTACTCCACCAATATAAACATATACGTTTTACTAACTCTGTCAACATATTATTCTGAGATATTTTATGGTAAACATTAAGAAAGAAAAAGGAAAAAAAATTGAACATAAGACAAATTAGTCTATGTTACATGTATTGCCATACTAAAAGCACTGCCTGGAGTGATATTTCCAACGTAAATGCCGCTTTGTTCTACCATTTATCTATGTGCAGCTATTACTTTTCCCAAGCTGTACTACCTTTGCAATGTACCTATGAATCTGATTATAAACTGCTCTCTTATTAAATTGCTTTTAAAATGGTTTGTATTAATATATATTTAGGGTGTCATTTCTAAAAGATATTGTTTTACTCTTAATGGCATAAACCATAAATCTTCTTACATTCATAATTCTCTTCTTTGTTCCAAGATCTGGTCATTAACTTGGGCACAATTTACATTTATTAAAATATCACCCATTTACTCCAATATATTTTATGAACAGAATACACCCCCTTTAGAATACCTTTTACAACAAGATATGGTTTTACAACAAGATATGGTTAAGAAATAATATAAAGTATATGGCCACATTTAAAAATATAGTTATAATTTTAATATAAGGTTAAAAACTTATAGTGAAACTTACACATAGTAGATAGGTTGCTCAATCATCCTTCAAGTCAACGTCAAAATTGTGAACAATTATGGACTTTCTGAGAGAATTTAAGCTCTACAGTAAAAAAATACTGCTCCTCTGGGTGTATTTCACAATGGTTAAACTTTCTACAGGGAATATGTAGATTTTAGTGGATCATTGTATTTGTGGTGTATTGAAAGGGAGCAATATGACAAAAATATAAACAAAAATACAATATGTAAGTATAACTTCTGACAATAGAAAACAAATGTAATGGTACCATAAAGAAAAAAAATACTTTTGACAATTACTTTGTCTAAAAGCCACTAGGAGTCTCACTTTACTTATTGACTTGTGCATTCAGTTTGAAATGAACTGCAATTTGTCCAAATTTTGTGCAATTGGTGGGTCATCTGAATTCCGTAATTCCGAATTGCAATATGGATATATCACAAAAGAACGTCACTTGCAACGGACAAGAAGTATAATTTGTTTCATGATTCAGAGTTCAGAGAAAAATATGATTGATGGTTAGGAGGAACTCACTAAATCTTTGATTTTATTCACAAATCAAGTGAGAAGAATTAATCAATAGAGGGGAAAAAGAGTGGAGCATTAAAAAGTTGATATCTCTATATTATACATTTAATAATTACATACAATGTAAATAGATGATTATAAACTTTCCGTTACTTCTTCTTTTCCCCTCTCTACTGGTAACCTGTTTTCACTAGATCTGTAAAGCAAATGACAGGAACCTATGTCACATATATTTAAATATGTAAATAGTTCACAGCCTATTTTTGTGCTCTTTTGAGTAATATGAAATAATTTTCCAAATCATTTGCATGGACAAAAGTTTTCATTCTTATGTAGTGAAGAGACAGATTCTACTTAAATGATACAAGTAGATACAATACAGTTTATAGTCACAGAAACAACTTTAGATTAATGAAGCAGTTTTGGTGTATAGATAATGCCCCTGCAGTCTCACTGCTCAATTCTCTGCCATTTAGGAGTTAAATCACTTTGTTTATGCAGCCCTAGTCACACCTCCCTGCATGTGGTTTACACAGCCTTCCTAAACACTTCCTGTAAAGAGTCATCTGACGTTTATGCTTCCTTTATTCCAAATACTGTTCAGTTTAGAATTTCTTGTCTCCGACTCTGTTAATAGCTTGCTGACCCTGCAGTAGCCTCCTGTGTGTGATTTAATTTAAATTTACTGAGCAAGAGATCAAATCTTTCAAAGTCAGTTACATCTGATTGAAAAACCATTTTGTGTTCTTGCAGGCTGTGTCAGTCACAGCCAGAACTGTGGCTAGGGTTGTATAAAAAGAAGCAAAAGTGATTTAATGTCTAAATGGCAAAGAAATGAGCAGTAAAGCTTTAGAGGCATGATATATACATTACAATTGCTTCATTAAGCTAACATTTATTGGCGACTATAGTGTCCCTTAAAGCTTGAGGAATAATTTAATCAAAAACAAAGTTATTCTGCTGTAATGGTACAATAGGAAACCCAGAATCAAGTACAAGTAGTTAATTCTACTGTCAGAGAAAAAAGTATTATCACAATAAATCCAGATGAGTACAAGTGATTCCCAATAACCCAAATGTAAAGTTAGAAAGCAAATGGAGAAAAGGAACTAAGTGGGATATTTATCAAAGTGTTCTGAAAAGTGGCAGTTAAATGTCATCATTATTTTGATCAAATTAAAGTTATATAAAAAGTGAAATTTTCTCCATATTGAATTCCACAAGTTTTCAAAGAAATTTTATTTCAGAAGACTGCCAGATTAATGTGGCTGAAAAATTCTACTACTTTTTTCTAAATGGAATATAATATTTAGAAGAAATGATGAAAAATAATATTTAAAATAAATATTCCGAAATCTGTTGCAATGGTGAAAAAAATTGTACTTTTTAAAAATTACAATTACATTGTGATGCAATTTGATAAATCTTCCATATAATAGAAAGGTTAATGGAAGTTATACGTGATTTTCATTTTATTCAATTGTGCAAATTCTAGAGAAATTACAGTACTGCTAGTGGCTCTTTTTTTAGACAAATTAACCTCTTAACGCTGCTGGGTGTTCTATGCAATCCTGCAAAAGCCAGGCTTTTTACGTAGAACATAGAACACCTTGTGGTTCAGTGACTTCTCCGTGGCTTGTATACTCACCTGCTTTGCGATTCTGGTCAGTGGGACTGCCTGACAGCCAGGGCAGTTCCCCTGCAGCACCTCCAGCTCTCTCAGGTTCAATCTTTGGCCAGTATTTGTGACTAAGTAGCTAGAAGGAGAGACTGGACATACCCATTTTGAATACCCTGGTTTGTCTACTTTTTTAAATGGCATTCCTGGTAATTTTCATTCCTGGGTGGCCAAACGGTCTCAAAGACAACATGGCCAATCTGGCAAATTTCAATGTGTAATTACTGAAAAAGGGAAATCCCTATTAGGAATGTGTATGGGGAAAATATTCGGTTCAGCATTTCGAAATTCGGGACTTCGGCAATTGGGAACTTCAAGACTCCTACACCGCGAGTAGGGGAATGTTCATTAAACAGTGAGCAGCCTGTGGCTGCTCACTGTTAAAAAAAAAAAAACATGTCCCCCATCCAGAGCCCCCACCTGTGCCGCACGATAGGGGGCTTTTAAACTGAAGGGGGGACCTATTGCCTCCTCCGGCACCTACCCCTGAGTAGCGGGTGGGGGCCCTAAATCAGTAAAATGGGGGGGGACCTATTGTCCTCCCCCGGCACCCACCCCTTAGCGGTGGAAGGGGGCCCTAAATTACTTCAAGGGGGGACCTATTGCCCCCCCAGCCCCCAACCCTGAGTGGTGGGTGGGGGCCCTAAAGAAGAATAAGGGGGGACCTATTGTCCCCCCTCCTGGCCCCCACCCCTGAGCGTTGGGTGGGGGCCCTAATTACCAATAAGGGGGACCTATTGTCCTCTCCCCCGGCCCCCACCCCTGAGCAGTGGGTGGGGGCCCAAAATTAGAATAAGGGGGGACCTATTGTCCTTCCCCCAGTCCCCACCTCTGAGCGGTGGGTGGGGGCCCTAATTACCAATAAGGGGGGCCTATTGTCCTCCCCCCCAGGCCCCACCCCTGAGTGGTGGGTGGGGGCCCTAATTACCAATAAGGGGGGCCTATTGTCCTCCCCCGGCTCCCACCCCTGAGCGGTGGGTGAGGGCCCTAAATTAGAATAAGGGGGGACCTACTTTCCTTTGCCCTGGCCCCCACCCCTGAGCGGTGGGTGGGGACCCTAAATACCAATAAGGGGAGGGAAAATAACTCTCTAGAAGAGTGGGAATACCAGGAGCTGGCTCGGTGACTAATGGCTAAAATACTACTAAATAGAGAATAAAAATATAAAAATATAAATATGTGGTACTATGCCTTTAAATCTGGAATAGACAAAGTATCCCTATAAATGTGCAAAAATGTGAATAAAGGTGCTATGAGTGGAGATCTCAAATAAACGGAATATCCCTTTAAATGTGCAAAAATACAAAGAGAATGCTGCTATACCTTTAATTATCCTTTAAGAATGTGCAAACATGCAAAGCAGTGCTATATAGGGGGGTGATAAATAGAAAAAAATGTATATATATATATATATATATATATAAATAAATAAATACAAAAATACAAAAAGGTAAAAATGAGAGACCAAATTCTCTGCTGGATGACCAACAAATATGTATGAAACTGGTGTCTATATCCCAAACAACATGAGGGATAAATGATACCTGTTGCAAATAAGATACTTTGTAAAAGATAGAAGTAACAAATAAGCTATACAGTACAAGGAACTGTTAGCTTTAGGCAATAAAAATGGAAACAATATATCGCTGGAAAACTGAAGCATAAAACTGGATCACTTCATATAAAAAATGCCAGTTTATTGAATATATTAAAATAACTTGGAAAAAGTTAAATATAATAAAAAATACAGGTCACACTAGATTCAGAAGTGCATTACCAGACTGATGCATAGAAAAATAACAGCAAGGACCTTCGGATTGTTAAGGATGGATACGGATTGTGATGATTCAATATACAGCTGCTGGTGAGGATGGCTTGTGTCTGTGAGCACGTCCCGAGCAGGAGCCTCACTTCAGGGGACGTGCAGGACTGATGCCTCCGGTGGCGGTACTTTCCAAACAGGTCCTGCGTGTGGAGATTAGTGGTGCTGCTGGTACATGCGTCTGATCCCGTGTGTTGCTGGGACGCCTGTCTTACGCGTTTCGTAGGGAATGGGCCCTACTTCATCAGAGACATAATAGTGTCTAGTGCTTCAGTTCTTCTTTATATACATTGCCTAATTATCAATCATACGTTTAGGTGTTGAAACCAATATATTCTATACTAATAAAAACAGTATTTGTACCTGCATAAAATGATACATATATATATATATATATATATATATAAAATGCAAATCATTGCCACTAGGGTAAAAACAATATTTATAAAATCGCATAAAATGTAGACAAATACATAGGACCGGTAAACGCAAAAATACAAAAAAGCAATATATGAATGTTCCAAATGAAAGTAACAATATAATGAATTAATTAGAGATGATAAAATGCTGGACATAAAATGCTGGACATAATTATATATACATGAAGATAGGTGGATAAAATCATAATAGTATATTAACTACATATGGATAACCAATACTAGATAGGTACCATATAGGTATAGTGTGAATCCATCCTTCTAGGAGAAAACAGGAGAAAAATAATAATTAATGATAAATAATATAATAATATACAAAATAATAATAAATAAATAATCCCTGGTGGTGGTCTATAACTATAAATAAAGATGGAGAAAAAAAAAAGGGGGGGGAATTTAAATAAAGATGGAGAAAAAAAAAAGGAAAGGGACTTTAAATAAAGATAAAAAAAAAACATAAATATATATATAATTTAACAATTTTAAAAATTTATTAAAAATAGGGGGGAGAGGAAATGATCAATGAACAGCTGGACAAAAATAATATTATAGGAAGGCATTAAGCTCAAAATCTACATTGAGTCCCTTAGGGACCAAAGTCCCTAACTTAAAAATCCACTTAGCTTCTGTCTGATCTAGAGCCTTATCAATGCTACCTCCTCTCCAGTGGGTATTCACTTTCTCAATAGGCATAAATGCAAGTCCTGTGGGGTCTCCCCCATGTATCTCTTTAAAGTGCTTGGAAAGATTATGTGTTGGAAGTCCCTTCTTAATATTTCTAATGTGTTCAGCAATACGTATTTTTAGGGGTCTTTTTGTACGTCCAATATAGTGTTGTGGGCATGGACATGTTATTAAATAGATGACTCCTGATGTAGTACAGTCCATGTTGGTCTTGATATCATATTCCTCTTGAGAAGTGAGGGATTTAAATCCAGTGGTTGTGTCTTCTAATGATGGATTATTTCTACATGCTAGACACTTCTTGCATCTTGTGAAGCCACTGATGGTACCTTGATCCAAATCAGCACTTTCAGGTTTAGTGGTCGGTGCCAACATAAGTTGCAGGTTGGGTGCCCTAGTAAAAATAATCTGAGGTTGATTGTCGAGGAATTTAGATAGCGTTGGATCATTCTTAAGGATCCCCCAATGCTTCCTTAGTGTCTTCTGTATTGTATGAAATTGATGATTATATTTAGTGATAAAGGTGGGTGCTGAATTGGATACTTCTGTGGTACTGGGTTTCTTGCATAAGGTATCCTCTCTTGGGGTGGTAAGTGCTATATCCATAGATTCTTCTAATAGCGTTGGGGGATAACCCTTTTTCAGGAATCTCTGTTTCATTTCTTCCATTTGTGACTTGCACACTTCATTATTCGAGCAGTTGCATCTTACCCTCCTGAACTGGTTCTGAGGTATGTTTCTTAACCATGTTGACTTGTGATGACTGTTAAAAGGAATAAAACTATTACAGTCCACACTCTTCTTAAAAGTCTTGGTGTTGATTTGTCCCTCTTTGATGTAGATATCCATATCTAAAAACTCAATGTGTTCTTTAGAGTGGTTAAAAGTGAAGTTCAGATGATATGGATTGTTGTTAAGATAGGTTTTAAAATTCTCTAAGGATCCAAGGTCTCCTTTCCATATGAAAAAGCAATCGTCGATATATCTGAGCCACAGGGACAGATTTGCACCAAATGGGCAATGGGTCCATATAAATTCTTCTTCCCATTTGCCCATAAATAAATTAGCGTAACTTGGCGCAAATCGTGTCCCCATGGCCGTGCCTTCAATCTGTAGATAAAATAAGTCATCACACCAAAAATAATTATGTGTGAGAATAAAAACGATACACTGGATGAGGAAATCAATTTGGTCATTTTTTAAATCGGAATATGTTGCTAGGGAGAATTGTGTGGCCTCACATCCTTGGAGGTGTTCAATTACTGTATAGAGAGAGGTAACATCAGCAGTGACTAAAATCATCTCATCTTCCCACTTAAAATCAGATAAAATGTTTAAAATTTGAGTGGAATCTCTGAGGTAGGATTTTAAACATGAGACCAAACGTTGCAGATATTGGTCAACGTATTCAGAAAGGTTTCAGGTGAGGGATCCAATTCCTGATACGATTGGCCTTCCAGGAGGTTTCACCAGTCTCTTATGTATTTTTGGTAGATGGTAGAATCCTTGGGTATTGGACAAACAGATATTTGTATTCTCTTTCATTTAAAATCCCTCTATCCTTTCCGTAATTCAGTATTTCCTTAAGTTCGTCTTGATATTGGATAGTGGGATCACCTTTCAATTGCAGATACGTATTAGTGTCTTCTAATAATCTCTGATTTTCCTCCCCATAGTCGCTGGTATTGAGAATGACCAATCCACCACCTTTATCCGCTGCTTTTATTGTGATGTCTTCAGATCTCATGAGTTGTTTAAGTGCATTCCTTTCTTTTCTGGTCAAATTATCTTTCGTGATTTTCTTGGTGATCTTGCTCCTAAAATCTTTCTCGACCATTTTTTCAAATACTCGAATGGAGTCATTTTTCATGTGTTGTGGATAAAAAGTGGAGGTTGGGTGTAGCCCAGTATGAGTGTAATCCAAATCTGTTTCTTGTTTTGCCATGTCTTTTTCAAGGAAGAATTTCTTAATTGATAACTTCCGTATAAATTTGTGTAGATCTATAAAAACGTTAAAATCTGAATTTTTAGATGTAGGAGCGAACTTAAGGCCTTTTTTCAAAAGAGATGTTTCATCGGAGGTAAGGATCCTATTGGATAAATTGAAGATATTTATTTCCTCCTTTTCTGTTGTGTCTGCTGTGTCTGTTCTTCGTGTAGTTCTGCTTCTTCTTCTAGATCTCTTAATGTTCTTTTCTTTCTCACATCCGGAGACATGAAATCTTCCACTGAAAATCTCTTGGGGGGGAATTCTCCCCCGTTTCTCTAAAAAATCATTCTCAGTGTGGATACTGGAGATATGTCTTTGATTATTCTCCAAGTTAGTCTTTCTGTGATCTGGAGGAAGGATTCTAGGGCTTGGGGATGATATTTCCTTAAAGTCAGACGATTTTCCACTTCTAGGTACAAAGGAAGTCTGTCTTGGATATTGTTGGTATCTTCCTTGATCTCGGTACTCTGTGTTTCTGTGTTCATACTCTGTCTTTCTGTGTTCATATCGTTGATGGTGTTGGTTATATGTGACTCGTTGTTTCCTGTTCTGTGGTGGTCTGTTGTATGTCCAGTCATTAGTAGAATATTTTCTAGGGGTCTTCTGGGATAGTAGAGCATCCCTATAGGACTGATGGTATTGGGGTCTAGGTTCTGTTCTATGCTTGATAGGAGAATTGTGAAATGGTCTCCTATCTTTCTTCCAATTTCTCTGAATTTGATTCCTATAGTCGGCCTGATCCCTCATTATTTTCTTTCTTTTGACTTCCCTGATGTTTTCTTCTATGTCCTTCACTCTCTTTTCGATTTTTTCCAAAAGGCCTATATAATCACCACTCTCCACTAGGGGTCTGATAGAGGCCTTTAATTCAGTAATTTCATGATCTAGTTGGGTCAAATCTTTTTTCTTTTCATTAATGGGAAACACCATTAACAGTAACGAACCCTTGTCCAATAGCTGATCCCACTTTTTAAGTAAGGTCTGATCATGACGTTTGTATGTAGATCGTTTATATAGTCTTAAGCCTCTAGGTACTATGTTGTTGTTCACATATAAATCTAAAGTGGCTATGTCCCACCACACATGGACCTCTTTCTCCATGGTTTTACCTAGTTGGTAAATGAGGGATCTAACACTGTCTGACTTTCCCTGAGATGGGGGAATAGTTTCAGTTGTGGGTAAATCACTCTCCTTCAGTGACCAGGTGTCCATGAAGGATTTTCTGTCTAGCCTAATAGAACCAATATTCCTGTATTCTCAATACCAGCGACTATGGGGAGGAAAATCAGAGATTATTAGGAGACACTAATACGTATCTGCAATTGAAAGGTGATCCCACTATCCAATATCAAGACGAACTTAAGGAAATACTGAATTACGGAAAGGATAGAGGGATTTTAAATGAAAGAGAATACAAATATCTGTTTGTCCAATACCCAAGGATACCGGTATTCTACCATCTACCAAAAATACATAAGAGACTGGTGAAACCTCCTGGAAGGCCAATCGTATCAGGAATTGGATCCCTCACCTGAAACCTTTCTGAATACGTTGACCAATATCTGCAACGTTTGGTCTCATGTTTAAAATCCTACCTCAGAGATTCCACTCAAATTTTAAACATTTTATCTGATTTTAAGTGGGAAGATGAGATGATTTTAGTCACTGCTGATGTTACCTCTCTCTATACAGTAATTGAACACCTCCAAGGATGTGAGGCCACACAATTCTCCCTAGCAACATATTCCGATTAAAAAAATGACCAAATTGATTTCCTCATCCAGTGTATCGTTTTTATTCTCACACATAATTATTTTTGGTGTGATGACTTATTTTATCTACAGATTGAAGGCACGGCCATGGGGACACGATTTGCGCCAAGTTACGCTAATTTATTTATGGGCAAATGGGAAGAAGAATTTATATGGACCCATTGCCCATTTGGTGCAAATCTGTCCCTGTGGCTCAGATATATCGACGATTGCTTTTTCATATGGAAAGGAGACCTTGGATCCTTAGAGAATTTTAAAACCTATCTTAACAACAATCCATATCATCTGAACTTCACTTTTAACCACTCTAAAGAACACATTGAGTTTTTAGATATGGATATCTACATCAAAGAGGGACAAATCAACACCAAGACTTTTAAGAAGAGTGTGGACTGTAATAGTTTTATTCCTTTTAACAGTCATCACAAGTCAACATGGTTAAGAAACATACCTCAGAACCAGTTCAGGAGGGTAAGATGCAACTGCTCGAATAATGAAGTGTGCAAGTCACAAATGGAAGAAATGAAACAGAGATTCCTGAAAAAGGGTTATCCCCCAACGCTATTAGAAGAATCTATGGATATAGCACTTACCACCCCAAGAGAGGATACCTTATGCAAGAAACCCAGTACCACAGAAGTATCCAATTCAGCACCCACCTTTATCACTAAATATAATCATCAATTTCATACAATACAGAAGACACTAAGGAAGCATTGGGGGATCCTTAAGAATGATCCAACGCTATCTAAATTCCTCGACAATCAACCTCAGATTATTTTTACTAGGGCACCCAACCTGCAACTTATGTTGGCACCGACCACTAAACCTGAAAGTGCTGATTTGGATCAAGGTACCATCAGTGGCTTCACAAGATGCAAGAAGTGTCTAGCATGTAGAAATAATCCATCATTAGAAGACACAACCACTGGATTTAAATCCCTCACTTCTCAAGAGGAATATGATATCAAGACCAACATGGACTGTACTACATCAGGAGTCATCTATTTAATAACATGTCCATGCCCACAACAATATATTGGACGTACAAAAAGACCCCTAAAAATACGTATTGCTGAACACATTAGAAATATTAAGAAGGGACTTCCAACACATAATCTTTCCAAGCACTTTAAAGAGATACATGGGGGAGACCCCACAGGACTTGCATTTATGCCTATTGAGAAAGTGAATACCCACTGGAGAGGAGGTAGCATTGATAAGGCTCTAGATCAGACAGAAGCTAAGTGGATTTTTAAGTTAGGGACTTTGGTTCCTAAGGGACTCAATGTAGATTTTGAGCTTAATGCCTTCCTATAATATTATTTTTGTCCAGCTGTTCATTGATCATTTCC
The DNA here is from genome assembly GCF_036172605.1 of Pelobates fuscus. Classification (NCBI taxonomy): domain Eukaryota; kingdom Metazoa; phylum Chordata; class Amphibia; order Anura; family Pelobatidae; genus Pelobates; species Pelobates fuscus. Next base: position 22,880,286 of record NC_086326.1, on the reverse strand, counting down.
TCTCCCCCCTATTTTTGATAAATTTTTAAAATTGTTAAATTATTTATATTTTTTCTTTATTTTTTATGTTTTTTTTTAAATCTTTATTTAAAGTCCCTTTCCTTTTTTTTTAATTTATTTTTTTAATCTTTATTTAAAGTCCCTTTCCTTTTTTTTCTCCATCTTTATTTAAAGTCCCTTTCCTTTTTTTTTAATCTTTATTTAAAGTCCCTTTCCCTTTCCTTTTTTTTTTTTATAGACCACCACCAGGGATTATTTATTTATTATTATTTTGTATATTATTATATTATTTATCATTAATTATTATTTTTCTCCTGTTTTCTCCTAGAAGGATGGATTCACACTATACCTATATGGTACCTATCTAGTATTGGTTATCCATATGTATTTAATATACTATTATGATTTTATCCACCTATCTTCATGTATATATATAATTATGTCCAGCATTTTATGTCCAGCATTTTATCATCTCTAATTAATTCATTATATTGTTACTTTCATTTGGAACATTCATATATTGCTTTTTTGTATTTTTGCATTTACCGGTCCTATGTATTTGTCTACATTTTATGAGATTTTATAAATATTGTTTTTACCCTAGTGGCAATGATTTGCATTTTATATATATATATATATATATGTATCATTTTATGCAGGTACAAATACTGTTTTTATTAGTATAGAATATATTGGTTTCAACACCTAAACGTATGATTGATAATTAGGCAATGTATATAAAGAAGAACTGAAGCACTAGACACTATTATGTCTCTGATGAAGTAGGGCCCATTCCCTACGAAACGCGTAAGACAGGCGTCCCAGCAACACACGGGATCAGACGCATGTACCAGCAGCACCACTAATCTCCACATGCAGGACCTGTTTGGAAAGTACCGCCACCGGAGGCATCTGTCCTGCACGTCCCCTGAAGTGAGGCTCCTGCTCGGGACGTGCTCACAGACACAAGCCATCCTCACCGGCAGCTGTATATTGAATCATCACAATCCGTATCCATCCTTAACAATCCGAAGGTCCTTGCTGTTATTTTTCTATGCATCAGTCTGGTAATGCACTTCTGAATCTAGTGTGACCTGTATTTTTATTATATTTAACTTTTTCCAAGTTATTTTAATATATTCAATAAACTGGCATTTTTTATATGAAGTGATCCAGTTTTATGCTTCAGTTATGCTTCAAAAGTATCCGAATGTCCGAATTGACATTCGGAACAAAACAAATTGCACATATCTAATTCCTATATTTGACCCTGTAACTTTCCAAAACACCATAAAAACTGTACATGGGTGTACTGTTGTACTTGTGAGATTTTGCTGAACACAAATATGTGTTTTATTGCTGTAAAAGTTAACAGTATTATGAAATTCACCATTAAAGTTCCATGCAGAACTAAGAAACTAACAAACTTTCTTAATTTTTCTAACTTTTTTAGATTTTATTCTTATTTAATTATTTTATATGTAAATATTTGATGTGAAATGAAAGCTCTGTTTCTCCTGAACTCCCAGTACTGTTTTACTTGGGAGTCTTCGCTGAATACAAATATGCATGTTTAAAAACAGTAAAATGTATCATGATGATGATATCATCAGTGAAAGTGCTTGAATGGACATACATTCCTGAGGGCTGCCACATGGTCTCAAAGACAACATAACCAATCTGGCAAACTTTAACTTAAAACTGAAATGGGCAAGCCTAATATTTGATCCTGTAGCTTTCCAAAACACCATAAAACCTGGGCATGGGGGGTACTGTTTCACTCGTATGACATCACAGAACACAAATCTGAGTCTTTTAGAGCAGTAAAATGTATAATGCTGATGATATAATTGGTGCAAAAGCAGTTATTTTGGGGTAAAAATGCAAAAAACAAACATGTTATCTGTCTCCAGGCTATCCCATTATTTTCAGGCAACAGGGACTTATACATGTGACAGGTTCACAATTCACTTCCTTTTCAGAGTTTCTGCATTATTAGTATTTTGCTACATACCTCAATGCTATTAGGTTATGGTTGACGTCATATGCTGGTATTTTCATATTCATGCCACCTGGTTTAGTCTAAGTCACTCGTGTTACCCCTCAATTGTTTGCAAGGTATGTATTGGTTGTCAGTTACATGTTTATAACAATTTCCTTAGCCCTCCTAGGGCTCACATGTCTGGCAGATTCCGCTATTCAATGTACACGGTATTACTTCTCCAGGTTCTAAGGTATTTCAAGTTTTGCCCTTAGTGGTCGCCCAGTAATTGCTGTCACCAAGTCTCTCCATTACTATTCACGTCACAGGTAAGTGGTCCTTAATTACATAATGTTTATTATTATGTCTCTGGTTGTGTTCGCTATTTGTTTTTGCCACCTTCAATTTAGGCTATCTCACTATACTATCAAGTTACGCCTGACTGGCATCCAACATCACATGTTTCTCTATTTTCCAACAACGCCAGTTTCCTTTCATTTTATCCAATCAGACTATGCTTAAGGGTCTGATTTGCTAGATTCACCCCTTTTCAAATCCCTCACTAACTCTGTCATTAAAACCTGGGCTTTTATGGCTTCCTGAGGCCACGAGAATTCACCATCAGTGGCCAACACAATGCACAAGGTTGAACCCTAGCCATTATTAATTTATTTACACTCGTTTAGGATAGGGGCTGCATTCATGGCATTAAGTTAGGACTTTCCAGTCCATGTCACTAAAACTCTAGGTCCCTGAAAGTCATCAGCATATACAATATACATACCCCAACCGGTACAGGAAATATGAAGGACATTCAGTAAAATGTAATCTTTATGCACTTACATTGTGTTATGTTATTTACTCAATAAATGTATTTTGAGCATAATATGTATTCCTTTTGCCCACTTTATTTACTGGCCTAAAGCATACGTTGGTTTCGGCACATCTCAGCCGACTTTTTTCTATCACAGGTTTGCTAACAACAATCTTACTTCAGATCATAATCAATTTTGCCCCAAACACAAATTGGAAGGCTTGGCCTGAAGTTGTGGGAGGGGCTTATGGACTTTTAAAAGGGACTCCCCTCTTCCCTACCCTACCATGATTGGTCTGACGTGCTGCTGCCCCACCCTCCACTCTCTTTATTCACAATGCTCTTCCAGTGTAGGCCCACTTTATTTACTGGCCTACAGCATATGTCGGTTTCGGCACACCTCAACCGACTTTTTCCTATCACAGGTTTGCTAACAACAGTCTTACTTCATATCATAATTAATGTTGGCCTGAACGCAAATATAAATACCTGTTTCTCCTGAACAAAATTATATATAGTAAGTGTTCATATAATATGAAAGGTGGTTTACGGTTGTATAGACATATAGCACAAATTAAAGGTTTTGTTTACATTTTGTTTTGATCCGAATGTGTACAATTGCATCCATCCTTAAGGGGTTAATAAAGTTATTGTTAATATAAATATTAATATTATTAGCATCCATATAGTGTAAAAATATTCTGCTGCGCTTTACAATTATAGAAAGAGGATATTTAAGAGATGAAGAAGATCCTGCTAAAATGAGCTTACCATCTATGTCACGGGTGTCCAAATTTTTTATGCAATGGGCCACTTCATCAGAAATATATGCATGCATGGGCTGCAATCATTTTTCACTGAGAGAAAATATGGCCTTTTAGCTGTGTAATGCTGGGCTAACTTGGCAATAACGCAAAAGCAGTCGACAGTTTTTACATCAACTTTTATATATCATTACAAATATACAAAATAATGTAAACAGTAAAAATACCGGTATTGGCCTGGAGCACACTGTATGTATCAGGCTTGCTGGAGCACACTGTGGGTATCAGGCTGAATATCAAACAGTGAAAAATCACACAAACAGCATAGTTACATAGTTACATAGTTACATAGCTGAAAAGAGATTTGCGTCCATCAAGTTCAGCCTTCCTCACATTTGTTTTTTGCTGTTGGCCAAAAGAAGGCAAAAAAAACAGTTTGAAGCACTTCCAATATTGCAACAAGCTAGGAAAAAAAATCCTTCTTGACCCCAGAATGGCAGTCAGATTTATCCTTGGATCAAGCAAGCTGTTGAGCTGACTCCAGATTACCGTCTACAACCATTTTGCCTGAATAAAAATTCAGACAGGTGAGCAGATCAATTGCCTTTTTTTCTGTGTGGACTATCTTCCAATGAGTTATATATTTTGTGAAAAGTCAGAGTTATGATGCAGAAATCCTTAAAACTTTTTTATTTTACATAAAATAAAGAACTCAAGAACTAAAGAACTTCGAGAAAAATACAATAAGCTGAGCCTAAAACCTATTTACTTCACTAAAGTTGTGTATGGCCTAGAGTGTGCCGGAAGTATTCATTTAAACTGCTAACATAAGGAATAAGTAGTGTGCATTCGGTTCCAAACAAATCTGGATTTTACGAAATATGGGAAATTGGCGACTCATCTGAATTATGAAACAACCATATGGATGAATCACAAAACAAATTAAAAGGACAATGAACAAGCTATTTCATTTGTTTTATGATTCAGATTTCCGTCCATAACTTTAAAAAACAGATATGATTGATGGTTACTAGACAGTTAGTGTACAGAGATAAAAATGTATTTAACATTTCTTTACTTGACCTCTGTAATGGACTACTCATCTGCCCTCCATGTATCTGCATTACCCCTCTTCAGTCTTTAATTAATACAGCCTGGCCACTTAATTGCACACCTGATCCTATTGCCATGACATTGGCTTCCTCTGTTCAGGATCCAATTCAAACAGAATTCAAACAGCTAACATTTACCACCAATAACTCCAATCTTCACTATATTTCCTTTTAACTCAACAAATACACACCTTCATGTTCTCTTAGCTCTGCGAGTTAACATGTTTTAACATCTGTTTGTTCCCACTCTGAAAACTGTAATCTGCAGGATTTTTCAAGGGCTGTCCCATTCTTATAGAGTTCCCTCTCCTGTGCTCTTTCCTAGCCTCCAGTCCTTTAAGAAGTCACAGAACAAAACACATCTTTAGGATAACTACAAAATTCCAAAAACTGGTAAATGTGTTCAGCATAAACTAAAGTATTACATAGTGCACAGAGGTAGCTAAGGGAGGGAAAATACTAAAATCAGTAAATGTGTATCTAATCAGGCTTTATTAAGTTGTGCCTCAGATACACTAACTGAAATAGACAAAATAAGAGATAGCAGATACGTGGGGAGTAATCTCAGAGAACAGTGGTAATGGTGAAAACTGGTTCTAATATTGCAGGAAATAATCATATGGCCAGAGGCAACAAGGTACTAGTGCTGTATTTATCTCCACTTGTACCCCCTTCTTACAAGGTAGATAGAAGTCTACTATGACCCAAAGCAGAGAATAAATAGTGACAGCTAGCCAATACCTCGGCTGTTCTAAGGAAAACAACAGCCTACTACCAGCACAGGACAGAAAATTAATACCTGCAATAGAACATAGAACCATCCCCCTTACAGAACAGCTAGCCCAGATTCTAAGAGAGCAGTGGTGATGGTGGTAACTCATTCTTATATTGCAGAAAATAATCATATAGCCAAAGGTAACAAGGTTCAAGGTCGTTTTTGGAACCTAGTGTTCCACCATTTTGTTGTTATCTAATCTACAGGGTTCATGCCTGTCATGACGCCCGCCTGGTCTGCTCCTGCCAGAGAGCGGTAAGGGTCCCGGTGGGCGCGCATCGCTGCGGCGGCATTTTCACATTACAAGGGGAATGCTGCCGAATACTTACCCTGTCTCCAGGCACCCGCCGGGTGCGCTCATGACCAGGAGCGGACTGGGACCCGGTTGGAGCATCAAGTTGTGGTGGCATTAGCATGGCATTAGCCTATCGCTTACCTCCTCCTGCGATGCCCCCGGCCTCACTGACAGGCACTCCTCCCCTTACACAGCGGCTGGATCTGTAAACATTAGACACACCAGCCGCTGTAAGTTAGAACCTTTTAAGGTTTATTATTAACCCTTCTAGTGCCTAACGATTTGAAATGTATGGGTGATGTCACACACACGTTCACTGTCACATGCTTCCCTGCAGCCAATCAGGGAGCACCTTAGGCTATTTAAACAGTTTTTGCCCATCTCTCTGTGCCCTGTTGTGGTTTCCATTCTGGTTATCCGAGAGCTCGCTTCTGGTACTGTTTCTTGTGTATTTTGACCTTGGCTATCCTACTGACAATCCGATCTCAGTTTTCTTTAACCTTTGACTCGGCTCTTGACTATTCTGACTTCTGTATTCCTTGACCTTTGGCTTGTTTATTCGTATTTTCTGTGTCCTCAGCCTGTCTTGTGTTTTTCCTTTTATACATTAAATACGGCCAGCAATACATCTTAGGGTTTTCTTTATTTTATACTTAAGTTCTGCGTGTTTGGGCATATTAGTATGTCCTGACAATGCCCAGGATAGACTGGTACTATCCTCTCTGATAATTTTTTCACCAGACCTGCTGGTCGAGTGAAAAAGCTGTTTAGTTTACATCTTTAGGAGAGCCTACCATATTCCTGTTTCTGCTCCTCTCATTACAACTTAGTTCCTTCATCGCCATAGTCCAGTTACTCTCTCTCCTCCCACTGTTCGGTTCCAAACACAATTTTAATTACCTTATTTTTACTCATGCATCTTATCCATCACTCCCTCCTCCATTCTTATATGCATTACTGCTCTTGTGTTTCTTTACCCCTTCCTCATATAAGCTTGTTTTATCAGGGCCCTTTTTTTCTTGTCAATATTTTATGTCAACAATTTGTTATCAATTATCTCCATTCTAGAACTGTAAAGTGTTGCTGAATTTGTTGGTGGTTTATAAATAATAATATATAAATATAGAATTTTACTGCTACTCACTTTCAGCTTTCTCACTTAAACTCCTAACCAAATAGCATGAAATTAGTCTATCGGTGTACTGCAAAATATATACATCATATTTATATTTATGTATATATTTTACAGTCCATTAATAGGCACATCTTCATGCCATTTTGGTTCATCCAAATCATTTTAGTTTAAAAGACCACATGGATGAAATTCTTCTGAACCTCAACAACACATGGACAAAACCTGAAACGGCCAAAGCAAAGTCTAGTAGCCAGCACAAAACCATTATATTTTTAATAAAAATGTTGTTAAAACTTTTCAAAGTAGGATAAATTTACATATGCTACCACCAGTCTAAAGTTATTCTTTCAAAGAAGTTACAATTTAAAGTTCCTAATTGAAACAAGTTATATGGACATTAAAAAGTATAACAATCGCGTGTTCCTTTGAGTCACATAAATTAGCTCCATTGTTTCCCTTGTAGTTTAATTTATTTTGTTTCACTCCAAGTAAAACACATATGAGCAATTTCAATTGGGAAATATAAAAAAACTTATATATTCTGATTAACTACATTCTTGGAACAACTCCAAAAAACTTTGAGAAACCTGGCTCAAACCCAATTCAATTACTGAATCATAGTATTACATGGATAAAGTTTATTTTTTGTTAAGGCAACTGAAGACACTTCAGAAAGTAAAGTTCATGTCATGAAATACAATGTAATCATTTTAAGCAAACAATATTATATTATCATTCATTTCCATTCAATCTGACAATAGCATTTATGTAAGATTTTTCTTATCTATTTTTGACAAATAAGAATAATATGTTTCTATATATTTATTATAGCAGAGAACTAACACATTAATAATAATAATAATGTGTTACTAATTTTGTTGTCAGATAGGTATGCATGGTAGACTTGGCACAGCAAGAAAATTCATCTCAACCAAAACCATTTTCCCTAAAAACACAGATTTTAAGAGGATGTCCAAATTAAATGCAAAAGTATCTTTGGTTGCATTTCTGTGCTGAAAAACTAGTTCAGGAATCAAATCTGACAAACCAAAAAGTCATGAAAATAGATCAATCAGTGTACTGCCAAAGGATGCATAATGTTTACAGTAATACTGTAATTAAGGAACACATTAATGGAACACTCCAAGCACCATACCCACTCATTGTCCAGGGGCACCCTGGTGCCCCTTCATCATAAGTAATCAACATTTTAAGCTGTGGGTTATTTGATCACTTTCAACCAAGGAGCTAAGCCCTACATTTGAGGCAAGCACGTGAAAAGTCCTACTTAGGAACTTCCAGCATTACGAATGTTGGTAGGGAGCAGCTCTGGGTGGACCCCAGGTAAGAAGTCACACCATTTAAAATGGCTTAACTTCTTACATTAGAGGATGCCAGGCACTCCTAGTGGTTATGTTCATTTAACTATGCCATCATCCCTGGATTCAAAACATATTTCCACAATTCACCCAATATCATCAGTCTACAATGTCTACCACTAAAATTTTTTTATGTAAGTTGATATATTAATTTACGTTTCTTGTGCTTTTAGAACTCACTATTGTAACCAATGATATTACTGTCATTTTCCCATTTGATAATATCAGACTGTTGGTTATTCCACACTTTATAAAAAAAAAGTAAAGTTTCTCCAAATGGGGGTTTTAGTTTGTTTCATAAGACCCTTAAAATAGAATTTCACACTTGTTTCTCCCCAACCCAGTCCTAATGGACCACCAACAGTCCAGGATTTATGTATTTCCCTGTTTTATTCCAATGGAGATACTGACAAAACCTGGACTGTTGGGGGTCCATGAGGACTACGTTGGGGAACACTGCTCTAGAGAATATACATTTTCACATATATTTGAAAAGTGATCTGCACCTTCTCAGATACTTCACCAGGCAGAGAAAACATCAACTCCTCCATTTTCTTGCCTGTTGTGGTAAATAGAACTAACATTGCTTGTAAGTAGATACAAGCTAATACATGCCAGTAATAAACAGTATACGTTGAAATGTGTTTTAATGGTGATTAAAGCAATCCTTGACATAACATTATTAATGTATATATACTAGGTAAAAACTAGGGTTTGTTTTGTACTTTAATAACATTTGTGATTGCGTATTTGTGCGGCTGACATACTGTACTACAAAATCTAAACATTTTAATGGGTCGAATGCTCTTTGATTCTATAATTAAAATATTGAATTCATATAAGATAAATATTTTCTTTTATTTGATAGTCACAATTTTAGTAAGTTTGCTCCATAATTAAAACCAGAGTTAAATAATTAACTAATTGACAAATCTCTGGTTTACACTTTTTTTAAAGAAAATACTTCAGTGCTCTTTATTGTACTACATTTCACTGCATATTCTATCCTAGAAACTTCAGATTCACACTTTTTTAATTTGCATCTCTCATTTATAGTTTATAGCAACCTATTTTGCATACATGTTTCACATTATTGTATATTTTATGTATTTATTCTAAAATATATTGTTGATTCACAATATATATATATATATATATATATATATATATATATATATATATATATATATATATATATATATATACGTGTATATACCGGTATATATATATATATATATATATATATATATATATATATATATTTGTGTGAAGGGCTCATGATGGCAAAGAGAAATAAGACCTAATAAGTGTAGGATGGTATAAAAGTAGCAAGTCGGTTGTGGTGTGCCGAAACCGACGATGAGGTAGGCCTGAAAATAAAGAGGGCCCACCAAGAAGAAATGTAAGAAAAAGGAGTTGATAAAGAGGTGTGGGTGGGAGGGTGATGCAACGCTGACCTCGAAGGTATGGAGCCAGGTAAGGGGAGTCCCTTAAGTAGGGAAGGGGTGTGTCATACGCCCCTCCCACAAACACAGGCCAAAAGGCCTTACTACTTGTGTGAAGGGCTCATGATGGCAAAGAGAAATAAGACCTAATAAGTGTAGGATGGTATAAAAGTAGCAAGTCGGTTGTGGTGTGCCGAAACCGACGATGAGGTAGGCCTGAAAATAAAGAGGGCAAAAATAGAAATTTCAATATTTAATACAAACTACCAATATAAATACTTTTAACAAGACATGTTCTGAAAAGCATTTCTTACTTCTTGTACAGGGTTAGGAATGTATCGTGTGTAAGCGGATGATTTCCAGCGCCCCAGTGTCTTGATAACATGAACCGGTATGTTAACACTGGAGGCTGTGGAGGCCGCTCCTATGCGGAAGGAGTGGCCTGAATAGTTAGCTGGCTTGAGTCCCAGCTGTGTTAGTAATGACCTAACGTGGGTCATGAAGTTGGTAGTAGTGAGAACTGAACCTCGTAGAACAAAAAGTGGTTGTGATGGTGGTGCCTTGAGACTCTCTGTATAAGAGTCCAGTATTTGGACGGGGCACCATCTGTTGTGAGTCGGATAGTATTTAACCTCTACGGGTGGAGCGTGTTGACTGTTTTTGGAATGAGGTAGTGTCAGGATATAATAGTCCATGTGTTTGGTTAAGTGCGAATGAAGCAGTAGGTGAGTGGATTGTGTTGTATTGATGGCGGTAAACTCTCTAGGTCTCAGAAACCCATAAAAAGCCACGTAAATAGCTGTTTTGATGACTAGAGTTGTGTTGAAGGAGAAGGGTTTTAGATCTAGTAGTTGTGATAATTTCTTAAGGATATGAAAATCTATAGGAAGCCTCTGTGCTGTATGCGGGGGTTCGGATCTTTGTATACCCCTAAGGATGTTCTTGATTTGGTATGATGACATGAAACTTGAGTTGTTGGGTTGTAAGGTCAGCATGTGATGTTGGATGCCTGTAAGATATAGTTTGATTGTGTTGTAAGAAAGTTTGAGTTTGATGTGGCAAAAAGAGGCAAAACCTAAAAAAGATGTCATGATGAATGGTTGTAATATGTTGTGTTCCAAAAGGAATCTTTTGAATAAACTGAAAGCTCTGTTGTAGGTTTTCCTGGTATTTGTAGATAGAGCTAGTTGGGACAAGGTTCTGCAATGTTGCATGATAACGTCTAGTCCATTGTTAGCTGATGGAACAGTGGAGTGGCCGTGGCTGTGAGCGCGGCTGATGGGAGAAGTTGATGAAAGGCCTGGAATTTAAAACGAGACAAATTATCAGCTGCCTCGTTACAAATACCTGGAATATGAACACAATGCAAGAAAAAATTATGACATGCTGCCAACCAAGTGAGTTTCCTCAAAAATCTCATGATAGTAAGGGAGTTGGAGCGACCTTTGTTGATAATGGAACAGGTTGCTTGGTTGTCTGAGTAACACCTGACTGATGAACCTGTCCATAGATGTCAACATGCCACGGCAGCCGCCACGATGGGATATATCTCGAAAAGAGCTGAGGTAGAGAAAAAACACTCCAGGTCCTGCACCTCTGAAGGCCAGCTACCCCAAAGCCATTCGTTCCCAAAAATCGCTGCAAAACCTGTGGTAGACGCCGCGTCTGTCCAAACAGTAGGAGAAGTGTCAGACAATTGAGGGAGGAACATGCTTTTCCCGTTCCAGGAGTTTAAAAAGTTTCTCCACATGAGAAGGTCTGCCGTGGCTTGGGTATCTAGGGTTAATCTGTGTGCATCATGTAGAAACCGTGGGAACATGCTGAGGAGACGTGATATGAAAGCACGGCCTTGAGGTATAATACGCATGGCAAAATTGAGTGACCCCAGTAAAGATTGTAATTCTTTGCGGTTGCAAGTGCGTAGTTGTATATAGAGGTTGATGTTTGTCAGGATGTTTTCTACCTTGGTGCGTGGTAGGCTAGCTTGCATGTTGGCTAAGTCTAGCATGATGCCCAGGAAAGTGATGATGGTATCTGGGCCTTCGGTCTTGGTAGGGGAGACTGGGACCCCCAACTGGTTGAATAGGCTGACAGTTTCTTTGAGGCTACTGGGAGGGGAAGAATTCTCCTCGACCATTAGGAAATCGTCCAGATAATGTATGACTGTAGGGCATCTGGATATATTGAGTAGTAACCAGCATAGGATTTCGGCAAATGTGTCAAATATGGCTGGACTACTTTTAGAACCAAAAGTTAGTCGTGAGAAAAAGTAGTAGTTCCCTTCCCACTTGATGCCATGTAGGTGCCACAGTGTGGGGTGGATTGGTAGTAGTTTGAATGTATTTGTTATGTCGGTCTTACTGAGCCATGCACCGACTCCTGCCTGTAAGATAGCCGTAATGGCGTGGTCTATAGTGGAATATTGCAGGGAGAATTCCTCCGATGGTATTAGGGAGTTGAGGCTAGGAGTGGTAGAGGTGTGTGGTGCCGACAAATCGATAATAAGTCTCTGCTTGTTGGAAGATTTTCCTGTGACAACCCCGATAGGGTTTGTCCTCCATGTAGTGAAAGGAGGGGATTGAAAAGGTCCCAATAAGAAACCTTCTGACACTTCTTTAGCTATGAGTGTGTCAACAGCTGTAGGGTTGTGTTGGGCGGATTGTAGATTTGGACATTCCAGGATTCCTGAAGGCATATGTATGATACCTGTTTGGAATCCTTCTGATAGACCAGAGATTATGAAATCTACTAAATGTGTAGATGGATGCTGTGACAGAAATGTCGCAAGTAGGGATATGTTGATAGACGTTAGGTACTGTTTGGGATACATTTTATTGGGACACATGATTTTTGCATGTGCCCTGAAACATTTTGAGCATATATGCAATAAACGACAACCGCTGTAATTACATGTACCAACATTAAAGTTATTACATATCTGGGATTTGCCCAGAAACTTGATAGGTCTACCCAGTTTGTCTTTAGCTATTTTCTCCGTAGGACCAGCGGAGCTAGGTCCTTGCACGTGGGTATGCTCGTTAGCAGTGGTGGGACAAAAATTTGCCGAATGAGACATGGAGGAGCAGTATGCACAAGCCGGCGTCCTTAGCCCTGCAAAGTGTCTGCAGAAAATCACTGTGTCTATCTTACTCCAGTTGGACCTTGTCCCGTACTGTGAGAAGGCGCCTGACACTTTTGCAGAAAAAGATCTATGGTAATCGTAGAATGCCGATCCACCATATTTATTGCCCAGGTCCACCAGCTTGTGCATATACATGTCAAATTCCTCACGCCTGTGTGGGTAAACGGCACATATGACATCCCGGTAGATGCCAAAAGCCAACACAAATTCCGGGATGGTGAGTTTCCTGTTTAGGCGTGCATCCCTGGACTTGACCACCACAGAAATATCCTCATACGCATAAGTTTTATGCTCCACCACATCCTGGGAGGCAATTAGTAGTGCAGCTAAGTTGACATCTTTACCTTCCAGGATGTCTTTCTTAAGGTGCTCAGGTATCATATGGGCAGGGTTAACCTCCTGCTCGTCAGAGGTGGTGGCTGGAGAAACTAGTGGCAACTCGACCAGTGGCGGAGGGGTCACAGTGGCTGACCCAGCCAAGGTAAGGGCTGTGGTGACCGATTCCAGTTTCTCCAGCCTGGAGTTTACCTTGCCCATGGATGACATGAGGGATGTAAGCATGCCATGTATATCTGTCGGGTTAGACTGGCTAGTCCCTTCCCCTGCATCAGAGTTATCAGTTGAGGTGTGCAACAGTTTGTATAGTTCCGCTTTCCTGGCAGTAGCGGGGAAAGGAATGTGTCGCTTCCTGAGTTCGCTAGTTATGCGAGGGATTGTCCAGGACCTGAATGATGCAGGACTAGCCATGTCTTCTTCCGGTGGTGGGGAGTTTGGTCTAGCCGGAGTGCTCGGGATGGAGAAATCCTCTACCCCTTCTTGAGACATACTAGATGAGAAAATATACCGTTAGTGTTGAAACCCAGGGGATGTACTGGCGGGCTAATTATGCCGTGTGAGGCGAAAAATTAATCTTGTCCTTTGGTGACAGGTGAGGCCCTGCTATTTGCCAAGTGGCTATGAGAGGCTCTACCTATGCGTTGGCGCGAGGGAATATTGAGGCCACCCATGTAGTGGCAGGAATTCGTAGGCCTCTCGATGACAATAAAAGAAAAACAGGGGAAGGGAGTGACAGGTGACGCCCTCTCTAAACTTTGCGAGGCGGCTAACTAACGTGTGGCTCGAGGGGTGTTTGCCTCCGAAACGTTTGAGGCGGGGTGTTGGCCTCGCGGACCTCTAAACTATAGGCGGTATGCCAAGAGGGGAGATACCTATTTGGGCCTATACCCCTAACTTGCCAGTACTCTATGTCCTATTTAGGGAGAACGTATGTGACACGTGAGCAGGCTTACGTACCTGATAGTATGTATACGTATATGGTGCGTAAGGTATAGAAAACCTGGATAAACCTAACAGGGTAGAAATAGATATGATAGTATGAGAAATGGATCCTGTGATACTAACGTAGACTAGATATGCTGTGGTTGATTTTATTAACCGTATGTGTTGAAGGGGAACAATTAGAGTAAGGAAGTACCCCGCCTGATTTGTTATGGAGAAAACCGTAACGCAGGATTAGCTTGTAGTGGCTACGTATAATGTGTATACATGGTGACCAAATTTAAAATATATATATGGCCGTGCTACTGTAGTAATCATAGTGCAGGGAGTATGAGTTAAAATATGAAAATTGACCATATGCAGAAAAAGTTGACGTATGAGAGGTTAAACCAAAAGTATGATTCAATCCTGAAAGTGTGAGATGTTGGGACCGTGTTCTGTATACACGATATATCGTTTGAGTATATGCAGAAAGGTCAGGAAATGTACGTGCCATGTAATCGGGTGTACATGGTAGTGACAACGTAATATACACAAATAAATTAGAGAAAACCTTATCACATATATATACATTATACCTATTCCTGATTAATTATCTGAGTTCTTGTGTATGGAATTTGAGTACATAAAGAAAAGTCAGCATATGACACGTGCCATGTAATGAAAAGTGTACATGGTGTGTTTAAACAGGGGGAAAAAAAAAAAAAACCTTTGTTTAAAACAAATTTCCTAAGTGCAAATGGAAGGTACACAAAAAGTAAAGTTGTTCAAGCAAAACTATGTATATGTATACCAGGATAATATATCATGAACTAATAATACATGAGCCCTAACCTAGGTATAATTAATGTGACAGCATAATTTATGAAATACATGCTATAATCGTTATATGTATATAAAACAGATTGGTATTTAATGAACTATAATCTGCATTAAAAATGAATAATCCTACTATCAGGTACTAAAAACTTATCATATAGAAACAAACTGAAATAAAGGAGGGAAAAAGTAAAGCATAAGAATGCTACATACTTAGTACTTGGTTTCCGGAAAGCAGAGGGTTAATTTGCCTGAGACTTTGGCCGTAAAGCGTGTGGCCGTAAAGTAAGGCTGAAAATTATTGCGACGCCGTGGGAAGTGATCCGGGCGACGGACTTACGTTTGAGAAGTCCTGAGGACTCGATCAGCGAAGAAGACCGGGTTTTTTGTGCGTGGCTGGCCGTGGAAAGACCTGTAAGGAGTTCCTGGACACAGCTGACACCGAAGAAAAACGCGGAGTTTCCGAAAGCAAGATGGCGCCGTCCGTGAACCGGAAGTGGATTCAGGATGCAACGCTGACCTCGAAGGTATGGAGCCAGGTAAGGGGAGTCCCTTAAGTAGGGAAGGGGTGTGTCATATGCCCCTCCCACAAACACAGGCCAAAAGGCCTTACTACATATATATATATATATATATATATATATATATTATGAATCAACAATATATTTTAGAATAAATACATAAAATATACAATAATGTGAAACATGTATGCAAAATAGGTTGCTCAAACAAACTCACTGTCTAACCAGAATACAATTACACAAACATTAAAAGATCAATATATACAAAGTGAAAAAAACCAACTACTAAATAAAAACCCTTTATTAACTATGTCCTTGATTTAATTTGTTTGGATAATGTTTTCAAATGATCATAATCTGTTAGCAAAGTTTTACAAAGATTCCTATTGCTTTTTTTTTCCAAATCTTTATTTAAGACATATTTATAGATATGCATAACAATTAACAATTAGAGTTGAGCGGACACCTGGATGTTCGGATCCGGCGGGTTCAGCCAAACTTTGAAAAAAAGTCAGAGTTCAGGCTCAAACTTGACCCCGAACTTGACCCCGGACTTGACCCCGAACGCCATTGAAGTCAATGGGGTCCCGAACTTTTGGCCACAAAAATGCCTTTAAAAAACTGCAAAAGCAAGTAAAATGGGGGTAAGAGTAGGACAAGTGCCCTGCAAACAAATGTAGATAGGGAAATCACTTAAAATAACATAAAAATTAAAAATACAGCTGAGCCATAAATTAACACTAGATGGAATCTTTGATTTTAGCTTTGGAAGAACATAAATCAAAATCTAAAGCATGGCTGTCAGGAGGATCACCAGAATTATCCATTTGAGAGAGGGTTGGAGTGCAGGGTATTCTCTTTCATTGTTCAAACTGAGCTCAACTCCTGATGCATGGAGAAAAGGCCTTCACAAGCCTCTGCTATTGTGTACATAGTTTATACTAAGTGACCCATAGGTTGAGGAGGCTTGTGACCATGGCGGTGGAAGAGGAGGATGAGGTAGCCAACACAGTTTTGATGTTTTTTTTGTTTTTTTTAATTGTGGTAGCCCACAAAATATTGGGACATGCAAATAAAGAAACATTTGCGGCCTGCGGTGCATTTCTTGCAGTCCTGATGCATGGAGAAATGCTCAACTCCTGATCCATGGAGAAAAGGCCTTTACAAGCCTCTGCTAATGTGTACATAGTTTATACTAAGTGACCCATAGGTTGAGGAGGCGGTGACCGTGGCGGTGGAGGAGGAGGATGAGGTAGCCAACACTGTTTTTTATGTTTTTTTGCTTTTTTTTTATTGTGGTAGCCCACAAAATATTGGGACATACAAAAAAAGAAACATTTGCGGCCTGCGGTGCATTTCTTGCAGTCCTGATGCATGGAGAAATGCTCAACTCCTGATCCATGGAGAAAAGGCCTTTACAAGCCTCTGCTAATGTGTACATAGTTTATACTAAGTGACCCATAGGTTGAGGAGGCGGTGACCGTGGCGGTGGAGGAGGAGGATGAGGTAGCCAACACTGTTTTTTATGTTTTTTTGCTTTTTTTTTATTGTGGTAGCCCACAAAATATTGGGACATACAAAAAAAGAAACATTTGCGGCCTGCGGTGCATTTCTTGCAGTCCTGATGCATGGAGAAATTCTTAACTCCTGATGCATGGAGAAAAGGCCTTTACAAGCCTCTGCTAATGTGTACATATTTTACACTAGGTGACCACTAAGTTGAGGAGGCGGTGACCGTGGCGGTGGAGGAGGAAGCAGTGGTGGAGGAGGATGAGGTAGCCAACACTATATTTTATGGGTTTTTTTTTTTAATTGCTGTAGCCCCAAAAATATTGGGACATACAAATAAAGACACATTTGCGGTGCATTTCTTGCAGTCCTGATGAGGTAGCCAACACTGTTTTTATATTTATATTTATATATATATATATATATATATATATTTTAATTGGGGTAGCCCCTAAAATATTGGAACGAATAAAAAAAGACAACTCTGTTCCGCAGAGTAGCTGTTGACATTATAGTTGCGCAGGAACTTTGTTGACTCTAGAGAACCTCGGGTAAATCGTTCATCCCCGTGACGGCGACTTTGCATGCGAATGTCATCCATATCAACTTTCGATGCCAGTTTCTGCGCATACCATGGTGACCACGAGTAACGGGGAATTAGGGTTCCATTCCATACAGGGACCCTGAGAAATGGCTACAACATGCAAGGAAGGCAGCAGGCGCACAAATGACCCACTCTTGACGTGGGAAGGTAGTGACGGCAAATAACAATACATGACTCTTTAGAGGCCCTGTAATTGTAATGAGTCCACTTGAAATCCTTTAACTCTGATCAATTGGAGGGAAGTCTGGTGCAGAGCCACTGACCCGTGCGTGCTGCAGCTGAAACTCCACTATCGCCTGCTGCTGCTCACACAGTCTCATGAGGCGGTGAGCGGGAAGGCCGAAGTTACGCTGCAGCGCAGACAGGCGAGCAGCAGCGGGGTGACAATGCCAAAAGCACGCACAGACGCTACAGTGAATGTCACATCCTGTTCCAAGTTGCGGATCAGTCTGGTGATGGCTTCTGGTATCCAGTACTCTTTTTACTGAAGCTGCATCAGGGTCCTGGTATGTGGTCGCACAAACGCTGGTGGTCAACACCAGGGGACGTGCGGTTACCCCGCACCAGACCCTGTTAATG
Source organism: Pelobates fuscus (assembly GCF_036172605.1). Lineage (NCBI taxonomy): Eukaryota > Metazoa > Chordata > Amphibia > Anura > Pelobatidae > Pelobates > Pelobates fuscus. Next base: position 22,862,134 of record NC_086326.1, on the reverse strand, counting down.
AATTTCACACTGTGACTCCTAACTTCAACATCAGGCATACTGGGTCCCGGTCGTCCGACCGCCGCCCAAACAGTGTCTGGGTCCTGGTACAGGACTGCCCATCTGACTGTGAAACTACGAATGGATCATTATATCTGGTACGAACCCGAACTTTGCAGTTCGGGTTCGCTCAACTCTATTATGGATCCTTTGATCACTACATGTATTACTTGGATAACTGGTAATTCTCAAGCTAATACATGCCGACGAGCGCTAGGGGACGGCCGCTCCGCTTTTGCACCCTGCTCCCTATTATGCTGTGCTGTTGCCTCTGTGCGACCAGCGCCTCTTCCTCCAAACTGCACACGTCACTCGCATGACCTTGATTTCATGTGGGGTCTAGGACCTCATCATCCTCCACATCATCTTCCACCCACTCCTCAACCCTGCCCTCCTTGCCAGTATGCACACTGCAAAAAAAGCCACAGCAGTTGGCACCTGTGTTTTTCCAGCATGTAAAGTCTGCAAAGGACATATGGAATTGTTTTAGAATTTCCTCAAGGCAACAGTTTTCCATATAAATTGACCTCTCACTGTGACTTGTGAGGGTATTGCCCCAGAATTACAATACTGTTGAAGTACCTCTTAGCTATTGGTCACTGGTTTAAATATAGCAGCTTGTTATCTGGTAGTTTCTAGTATAGAAAATATCAATCTGTTTTCTATCACTTAGATCTGTGTAACAAGTGTTGTAGGTGTGAAACCAGGGGTCAAGTCCTGGGAAAAAAAGTGTGGGAACTCACCCAAGATTCCCGCCCCGCCCCCTAAAAAAAAAAATTACACTCCTATGCATATAGTGCAGTGCAAAGTATGTATAATGAATGTAATGTGTTTGTAGTGAGTGCAGAGTGTATAATGAATGTAGTGTGATCGTAGTGAGTGCAGAGTGTATATAGTGAATGTAGTGTGTTTGTAGTGTGTTTGTAGTGAGGGCAGAGTGTATAATGAATGCAGAGTGTGTATAGTGAATGTAGTGTGTGTAGTAAGTGCAGAGTGTGTATAGTGAATGTAGTGCGTTTGTAGTGAGAACAGAGTGTGTATAATTAATGTAGTGTGTAGTGAGTGCAGAGTGTATAATGAATGCAGAGTGTGTAAAGTGAATGTAGTGTGTGTAGTAAGTGCAGAGTGTGTATAGTGAATGTAGTGTGTTTGTAGCGAGTGCAGTGTGTATAATAAATGTACTGTGCAGTGAGTGCAGAGTGTGTATAATGAATGTAGTGTGTTTGTAGTGAGTGTAGAGTGTGTATAATGAATGTAGTGTGTTTGTAGTGAGTGCAGAGTGTGTATAGTGAGTGTAGATTGTGTGTATAGTGAATGTAGTGTGTTTGTAGTGAGTGTAGTGTGTATAATACATTTACTGTGCGGTGAGTGCCGAGTGTGTATAATGAATGTAGTGTGTTTGTAGTGAGTGCAATGTGTATAATAAATGTAGTATGTTTGTAGTGAGTGCATAGTGTGTATAGTGAATGTAGTGAGTGCAGAGTGTGTATAGTAAATGTAGTGTATTGACAATGAGTGTGTATAATGAATGTAGTGTGTTTGTAGTACGTGCATAATGTGTATAATGGATGCAGTGTGTGTGCTGGATGATGTGTGTGTGTGTGTGTAGGATGTGTGTGTGTGTTGGATTTTGTGTGTGTGTGCTGGATGATTGTGTGTGTGTGTGTGTGCTGGATGGTGTGTGTGTGTGTGCTGGATGGTGTGTGTGTGTGCTGGATGGTGTGTGTGTGTGTGTGCGTGTGTGTGTGTGCTGGATGGTGTGTGTGTGCTGGATGGCGAGACCAATCTCGCCACATTGCATTGGAGGAGCCTGGTTGCCCGCCTGTTGCCTCTGGACTATGGCCCCATGTTAAAAAGCTTGATTTTCCCCTACAAAGACACAAAAGCCGGGTCATTCGGTGCTTACCCTGTTTGAGCGGTGATACCCCAGATAGCTATGCCATGGAGCCCATTCATATAATGAAATGGTAATGAACTGTATGTGTGTGATCTGAGCGCCATTCAGTAATAATGTGTGCTCAGATCTGAGCTATCTGGGCATATGAAAAAAACAGGTTACAGAGAGCGCAAGTAAAAATCAGTAGTATAGTGGATTTTCTATGCAAGTGCTTCAAATTACAATTATCCACAAGAAAAAGTTGATATACACAGGGCCGGCGCGTCCATAAGGCGGCACACGCGGCCGCCTTAGGGCGCACGGGCTCTGGGGGCGCAAGATTTCAGTGACCGGCAGGAGGGAAAGCTCTCCCTCCTGCCGGGCCACAATCTCGGCCCCCGGTGCGGCGTGCGGCTGTGCTGTAATCAGGCGCGGCGAGGGAGCTCTAACCTCTGCTCTGCTCCCTCGCGCGCTGCCTGTCTGCTGATACCGCGGGAGCAGAGCAGAGAGGTTAGAGCTCCCTCGCCGCGTCTGATCTCAGCACAGCCGCACGACGCCCAGCAGCCCCACTGGACCCCAGGGAAGGATTCATCATCCACACCAGCTCTCCAGGTAGGGAGGCTGGGTGGAAAATATTTATAAAATAATTAGTGAGTGTATGTGTGTGAGTGTATGTGTCTGTGTGTGTGTGTCTGTGTCTGTGTGTCTGTGTGTGTGAGTGTATGTGTCTGTGTGTGTGTGTGTGAGTGTATGTGTCTGTGTGTGTGTGTGTGTGTGTGTGTGTGAGTGTATGTGTATGTGTGAGTGTGTGAGTGTCTGTGTGTGTGTGAGTGTCTGTGTCTGTGTGTGTGTGTGTGTGAGTGTATGTGTCTGTGTGTGTGTGTGTGTGTGTGTGTGTGAGTGTATGTGTCTGTGTGTGAGTGTATGTGTCTGTGAGTGACAGAGTGTGTGTCTGTGAGTGACACAGTGTGTGTCTGTGAGTGACAGAGCGTGCGTCAATGAGTGACAGAGTGTGCGTCTGTGAGTGACAGTGTGTGCGTCTGTGAGTGACAGAGTGTGCATCTGTGAGTGACAGAGTGTGTGTCTGTGAGTGACAGAGTGTGCGTCTGTGAGTGACAGAGTGTGTGCATCTGTGAGTGACAGAGTGTGTGCGTCTGTGAGTGACAGAGTGTGTGCGTCTGTGAGTGACAGAGTGTGTGCGTCTGTGAGTGACAGAGTGTGCGTCTGTGAGTGACAGAGTGTGCGTCTGTGAGTGACAGAGTGTGCGTCTGTGAGTGATAGAGTGTGTGTATGTGTGTGACAGTGTGTGTGTCTGTGAGTGACAGTATGTGTCTGTGAGTGACAGCGTATGTCTGTGAGTGACAGCGTGTGTGTGTGAGTGAGTGCGTCTGTGTGTGTGCATGTGAGTGTATGAGTGTGTCTGTCAGTGTATGATGAGTGTGTTTGTCAGTGTATGAGTGTCTGTCTGTCAAATCAGTGAGAGTATGTTTGTCATTGAGTCTTTGTGTGACTATCAGTGTGTCTGTCAATGAGTCTGTGTCTGTCAGTGACGTCTGTATGTTTGTCATTGAGTGTGTTACTTTCAGTGTGTACAGAGTGTAGCAGAGCGGAGCGTGGTACAGGAGCTTCTGTTTCCTGTACCTGGCCAGACTGACAGGAGGTGCTCACAGAGAGAGCACTCCCTGTCAGTTCGGCCGGGTACAGAAAACTGAAGCTCCTGTACCGCGCTCCGCTCCGCTACACTCTGTACACACTGACACACCAGGAAGGGGAGTGTGACCACTAAAGGGGTGTGGGGTGCACCAAGGGACAGGGAGGGAATGGGAGAGAAACACCAAGAGACAGGGAAAAGAGGGGGGAGGGGAGAAGAACACTAAGGGACAGGGAAGGGACCCTTAATGGTCGGGGAGGGGAGAGGGGCTGGTTAAGAGGCACATAGGTGAAGATGTTTTTCGGGGGGGTGGGGGGGCGGAAAAATGCATCTTCGCCTATGTACCTAAAAATCCAAGCACCGGCCCTGGATATACAAAGCTGCTAGATACATTAAAAACCTTCCCAAGATTTAAAACATCATACACGACACAAATTGAAATAAAAACAGTATCAGCGCTTAGTTGATATACCCCTATTTTTTGTATAGGGGTCAACAAGAGAAATATATTAAACTAGAAAAGCTACAATTTCTGGGGAATTTGTGTGAAGTGTTCTTGCCTCCACCAGTAGTCTACAACTGGAGTGGGCGGAGTAATTGTTATTATTTATTTATATAGCACATTTAATTGCAACGTTGTTGCCCAAAGTGCTTCACAGTTACATTAAAACATACAGTTATAAAAACATTAGCAGGTGTACAAAAGGCTTTGTCTATGACATCACTTGCTGCTGCAGCCTGGCACAGGTCAGAGTATTTTGGCGGTTGCCATCTTCAAACAGTCGTATTTTAAAAACTATGAATCCTACATCGAAGAGCTTTATATTGTGAGAATCACAAGACCAAGACCTACATTGTGATGCATAGTATGTCTCTGAGATATTAACAAAGAAGGCACAGTCGCAGTTTAGAAATTGCCCTTTAAATGTGAGCTTTGCAGAGTGGAGTTTCAATGAATGTCAATGGACTGCGTGAGTTGCAAACAAATGGCCATATTGTGAAAACCATCAGGACTATGGCTTAGCCGTGGGCATTTCTAGTGGCAGCAGGGATAGCTGAACGTTTTGATATAAGATTTGTGTAGGTGGGCTTGAAAATGAGGGAGTGGTGGCAGTTTAGAAATCATGTCCTGAGTTTTCAGCTTTTGCCAGCTCCCACTCTAGCTTTGCCATTCATTCCTATGGGACAAATTTCGCCACAAGAACGACGATATTCCGTGAACCATTCGGTGAAACGTTCCACAAAGTAATAGCAATCCGATCGGGAACAATCTGCACGTTTTGGTATATTTTTGTCTATGTAGTGTAAAAACTGTGGGAGGAGTTAGGGTGGCAAATTTGGCTATAATAAGAATAATAATAATAACTAGAAAAGCTACAATTTCTGGGGAAATTGTGTGAAGTGTTCTTGCCTCCATCAGTAGTCTACAACTAGTGTGGGCGGAGTAACTGTTAGTATTTATTTATATAGCACATTTAATTGCAATGTTGTTGCCCAAAGTGCTTCACAGTTACATTAAAACATACAGTTATAAAAAATTAGCAGGTGTAAAAGGCTTTGTCTATGACATCACTTGCTGCTGCAGCCTTGCACAGGTCAGAGTATTTTTGCGATTGCCATCTTCAAACGGTCGTATTTTAAAAACTATAAATCCTACAGTGAAGAGCTTTATATTGTGAGAATCACAAGACCCAGACCTACATTTTGATGTATAGTATGTCTCTGAGATATTAACAATGAAGGCACAGTCGCAGTTTAGAAATTGCCCTTCAAATGTGAGCTTTGCAGAGTGGAGTTTCAATGAATGTCAATGGAAGGCGTGAGTTGCAAACAAATGGTCATATTGTGAAAACTATCAAGACTATGGCTTAGCCGTGGACATTTCTAGTGGCAGCAGGGATAGCTGAACGTTTTGATATAAGATTTGTGTAGGTGGGCCTGAAAATGAGGGAGTGGTGGCAGTTTAGAAATCATGTCCTGATTTTTCAGCTTTTGCCAGCTCCCACTCTAGCTTTGCCATTCATTCCTATGGGACAAATTTCGCCACAAGAACGACGATATTCCGTGAACCATTCAGCGAAACGTTCTACAAAGTAATAGCAATCCGATCGGGAACAATCTGCACGTTTTGGTATATTTTTGTCAATGTAGTGTAAAAACTGTGGGAGGAGTTAGGGTGGCAAATTTGGCTATAATAAGAATAATAAGAATAATAATAATAATATATATGTGAGATAACATTAAGTGGTCTTGCTATGCAAGAACACTTAATAATAATAATAATATATATGTGAGATAACATTAAGTGGTCTTGCTATGCAAGAACACTTAACTAGAAAAGCTACAATTTCTGGGGGAAATTGTGAAGTGTTCTTGCCTCCACCAGTAGTATACAACTGGAGTGGGCGGAGTAACTGTTATTATTTATTTATATAGCACATTTAATTGCAATGTTGTTGCCATAAGTGCTTCACAGTTACATTAACCCCTTAAGACCGCAGCCAAATGTACAAGTTGTGATCCAAAAAAACGTAAACAAAACCTGGCATTTGCGCTATATGTCTGTCCAACCATAATTCACCTCTTTCATATTAAATGCACCCCCCATTATTATATATCATTTTATTCAGGGGAAACGGGGATTTCGTTTAACATCAAATATTTAGGTATGGAACATAATTTAATATGAAAAAAATATTTAAAAAATGGGAGAAAATAATAATTTTTTAAATTTTTTTAGTTCTACGTGACATTCTAACTGTGAATGTCATAATACTGTTTGCTTTTACTGCAATACAATACACATATTTGTATTCAGCGATGTCTCGCGTGTAAAACAGTACCCCCTATGTACAGGTTTTATGGTGTTTTGGGAAGTTACAGGGTCAAATATAGCGTGTTACATATTTCAGTTTTTTTACATTGAAATTCGCCAGATTGGTTACGTTGCCTTTGAGACCATATGGTAGCCCAGAAATAAGAATTACCCCCATGATGGCATACCATTTGCAAAAGTAGACAACCTAAGGTATTGCAAATTGAGTATGTCCAGTCTTTTTTAGTAGCCACTTGGTCACAAACACTGGCCAAAGTTAGTGTTAATATTTGAAAATGCAAAAAACTAATTTGAACGCAAATTTTGGCCAGTGTTTGTGACTAAGTGGCTACTAAAAAAACTGAACATACCCTATTTGCAATACCCTGGGTTGTCTACTATTGCAAATGGTATGCCATCATGGGGATAATTTTCATTCCTGGGCTACCATACGGTCTCAAAGGCAACCTGGCGAATTTTAATGTGAAAAAACTGAAACGCAAACCTTATATTTGACTCTGTAACTTTTGAAAACACCATAAAACCTGTACATGAGGGGTACTGTTATACTCAGGAGACTTCGCTGAACACAAATATTAGTGTTTCAAAACAGTAAAACGTATCACAACAATTATATCGTCAGTGTAAGTGCCATTTGTGTGTGAAAAATGCAAAAAATGTCACTGTCACTGACGATATCGTCGTTGTAATATATTTTACTGTTTTGAAACACTAATATTTGTGTTCAGCGAAGTCTTCCGAGTAAAGCAGTACCCCCCATGTACAGGTTTCATGGTGTCTTGAAAAGTTACAGAGTTAAATATAGTGCTAGACAATGTAATTCCCTGAACTTTTGGCCTGGGTTGGCAGGCAGGTCCTGCAAATTGTAATTAATAAAATGACCTAATTATGTAAAATTATTACATAAATATATGCGTAGAATTATTATATATATATATATGTGTGTATATATATATGTGTGTATATATATGTATATAATTTTTTTTAATTATTTTTATTTATATATAGGTATATACATAGTGATATATACGTATATACTTATGTATATAGATATATATATTATTTCGTTCTACATGTATTTTGATATCAATATATATATATATTAATTTTAAAATACAGTTAGAACGAAATTACGCATGTTTATATATTTTTTATCTATTTTTTTTTATTATTTTTTTATTATTTTTTTATTTATTTTTTTAACGTATTTATATATTTATTTATTTTTTATTATATATAAATATATATATAATGAAAATTATATATATATTTAATCAATATCATTGTACGTGTATTTTGATATTAATATATATATATAATTATGTATATATTAATATTAAAATACACGTAGACAGTGTATGCATATTTATGTGTATGTGTGTATATGTGTGTATATATATACTTAGATCATATATATAATAAATATATATATGATCTAAGTATATATAATTTATTTTTACACTGTTTTAACATTTTTTATTTTTTTTTCAGACAGCAGGGGGAGTACCTGTCATTACAGGCACTCCCCCTGCTGGCAATGCCTTGGACGGCTATGCCGTCCATGTGATCGCGGGGTCCTCGCAAGGACCTCGCGATCACATGGCCCTGGGCTGCTGAAGAGGACGCAGGGGGACTCCCTGGGCTCCCAGGTAAGTCCCCCATACCGCGATCGCCGGCGTGGGATCGCCGGCGACCGGGTAAGTACATAAGATTGCAGGACGTACTATGCCGTCCTGCGGCTTTTAGAGCCACCAAAATAAGGACGGCATAGTATGTCCTGCGGTCTTAAGGGGTTAAAACATACAGTTATAAAAACATTAGCAGGTGTAAAAGGCTTTGTCTATGACATCACTTGCTGCTGCAGCCTGGCACAGGTCAGAGAATTTTTGCGATTGCCATCTTCAAACGGTCATCTTCAAAACTATAAATCCTACAGCAAAGAGCTTTATATTGTGAGAATCACAAGACCCAGACCTACATTTTGATGTATAGTATGTCTCTGAGATATTAACAATGAAGGCACAGTCGCAGTTTAGAAATTGCCCTTCAAAAGTGAGCTTTGCAGAGTGGAGTTTCAATGAATGTCAATGGAAGGCGTGAGTTGCAAACAAATGGTCATATTGTGAAATCTATCAGGACTATGGCTTAGGCGTGGACATTTCTAGTGGCAGCAGGGATAGCTGAACGTTTTGATATAAGATTTGTGTAGGTGGGCCTGAAAATTAGGGAGTGGTGGCAGTTTAGAAATCATGTACTGATTTTTCAGCTTTTGCCAGCTCCAACTCTAGCTTTGCCATTCATTCCTATGGGACAAATTTCGCCACAAGAACGACGATATTCCGAGAACCATTCGCCGAAACGTTCCACAAAGTAATAGCAATCCGATCGGGAACAATCTGCACGTTTTGGTATATTTTTGTCTATGTAGTGTAAAAACTGTGAGAGGAGTTAGGGTGGCAAATTTGGCTATAATAAGAATAATAATAAATAGAAAAGCTACAATTTCTGGGGAAATTGTGTGAAGTGTTCTCGCCTCCACCAGTAGTCTACAACTGGAGTGGGCGGAGTAACTGTTATTATTTATTTAAATAGCACATTTAATTGCAACGTTGTTGCCCAAAGTGCTTCACAGTTACATTAAAACATACAGTTATAAAAACATTAGCAGGTGCAAAAGGCCCTGTCTATGACATCACTTGCTGCTGCAGCCTGGCACAGGTCATAATATTTTTGCGGTTGCCATCTTCAAACGGTCGTATTGTAAAAACTATAAATCCTACAGTGAAGAGCTTTATATTGTGAGAATCACAAGACCCAGACCTACATTTTGATGTATAGTATGTCTCTGAGATATTAACAATGAAGGCACAGTCGCAGTTTAGAAATTGCCCTTCAAATGTGAGCTTTGCAGAGTGGAGTTTCAATGAATGTCAATGGACGGCGTGAGTTGCAAACAAATAGTCATATTGTGAAAACGATCAGGACTATGGCTTAGCTGTAGACATTTTTAGTGGCAGCAGGGATAGCTGAACGTTTTGATATAAGATTTGTGTAAGTAGACCTGAAAATGAGGGAGTGGTGGCAGTTTAGAAATCATGTCCTGATTTTTCAGCTTTTGCCAGCTCCCACTCTAGCTTTGCCATTCATTCCTATGGGACAAATTTCGCCACAAGAACGACGATATTCCGAGAACCATTCGGCGAAACATTCCACAAAGTAATAGCAATCCGATCGGGATCAATCTGCCCGTTTTGGTAAATTTTTGTCTATGTAGTGTAAAAACTGTGGGAGGAGTTAGGGTGGCAAATTTGGCTATAATAATAATAACTAGAAAAGCTACAATTTCTGGGGAAATTGTGTGAAGTGTTCTTGCCTCCATCAGTAGTCTACAACTAGTGTGGGCGGAGTAACTGTTAGTATTTATTTATATAGCACATTTAATTGCAATGTTGTTGCCCAAAGTGCTTCACAGTTACATTAAAACATACAGTTATAAAAAATTAGCAGGTGTAAAAGGCTTTGTCTATGACATCACTTGCTGCTGCAGCCTTGCACAGGTCAGAGTATTTTTGCGGTTGCCATCTTCAAACGGTCGTATTTTAAAAACTATAAATCCTACAGTGAAGAGCTTTATATTGTGAGAATCACAAGACCCAGACCTACATTTTGATGTATAGTATGTCTCTGAGATATTAACAATGAAGGCACAGTCGCAGTTTAGAAATTGCCCTTCAAATGTGAGCTTTGCAGAGTGGAGTTTCAATGAATGTCAATGGAAGGCGTGAGTTGCAAACAAATGGTCATATTGTGAAAACTATCAAGACTATGGCTTAGCCGTGGACATTTCTAGTGGCAGCAGGGATAGCTGAACGTTTTGATATAAGATTTGTGTAGGTGGGCCTGAAAATGAGGGAGTGGTGGCAGTTTAGAAATCATGTCCTGATTTTTCAGCTTTTGCCAGCTCCCACTCTAGCTTTGCCATTCATTCCTATGGGACAAATTTCGCCACAAGAACGACGATATTCCGTGAACCATTCAGCGAAACGTTCTACAAAGTAATAGCAATCCGATCGGGAACAATCTGCACGTTTTGGTATATTTTTGTCTATGTAGTGTAAAAACTGTGGGAGGAGTTAGGGTGGCAAATTTGGCTATAATAATAATAATAATATATATGTGAGATAACAGTAAGTGGTCTTGCTATGCAAGAACACTTAAATATATATGTGAGATAACATTAAGTGGTCTTGCTATGCAAGAACACTTAATAATATATATGTGAGATAACAGTAAGTGGTCTTGCTTTGCAAGAACACTTAATAATATATATGTGAGATAACAGTAAGTGGTCTTGCTATGCAAGAACACTTAATAAAGAGTCCCGGTTACAATCTTAATGGGGTGCTTTCAAATGTCCACAGGGATTTGATAGTTGTAACAGTAATTGATGTGAAAAGACTTTGTCTCTAAATGTGTCCAACCTTTAATAAAAAAGATACTGACATAGAGTAATACAGTTACAATATTTTATTTCCCATACGACAATCCCCCCATAAGAAGAACTCTTACAATAAAGAATGGTGAAATGGTTCACGATAAAAGCGTAGAAATGCAGAGTATTAGTTGGTAGATATAAGATTACCGCTCCGTGGATGTAAGTTCCAGACCGGTCCTGTGCACTCGGATCGATCCTCACTGAGACGCCAACTAACCAGTATTACTGCAGTCTCTCCAAATTCAAAAATCCTGCCAGAAACACGATCTATGCGTTTTGCTCGTTCAAACGAGGTTTCTCAAGATACAGTGTTCTGGGGGATTGTGGTTACATATATATCTCTATCAATTAAGGAATTAAAAGATTAAAAAATCATCTGGTGCATTTAAATCTTCTATTTAACTGTGTATTCTCTGATTCTTACTGTATTTTCAGTCTCATAGCAGTATTTCAATATTTAGTTTTGATTAATATAGATATACACAATTAAAACATAAATTATACAGCATAAATCAATTTCTAAACATCGTAGATGGTTAATACTGACGAACATTTCAAATCACCATAATCTTATGTGATTAGTGGAGCAATTAGGTTCCAATGTTTTATACATTAAAAATTAAACATTTTGTGTTCCGCTCTCTTTTTCCATCAATTAAAACATAATAAAGACAAAAGTGTGTCCTAGACAAATTTCTAAATATAGTAAGTGATAAAACAATCATGTAAATATACATAATTAAAACATGAGTTGTAAAACTTAAATCAACTTTTAAACATCATGGGTGGTTAGTTCTGTTGAACAAATTAGAATCAACTTAATTCTATATGACTAATGGAACAATTAGGTTCCAATCTTATATACAGTTTGGAAAATTAATAAACGATTCATATTCCTCTAATTTTTCATCAGTTCAAACGTAATTAAAAACATCGGTCATAAATTAGCATATCCTAGATACATTTTAAATTATAGTGAGTAGTTGATTATGTCAGGCTCTTTACATCAGCCCGGTCTTATATATCTAGCAGAGCAATTAAGCTCCGATCTTTTGTGCAGTGAAAAAAAATAAACAATCTATTTTATCAACAATTTCTATTTCACATTGCCTCTTATTTTCAAATGCTGTTCACAGCCATAAGAGATAACAGTTGGGATAATACGATCGTAAACGAACAATAAACCCACAGCTCTGTCTGTTCCTGCTTGACCCTCAAAACGGAGCCTTGTCTCGTTCTTGGGGGGATTTATTGTATGCTGTTCCAGTTTGACTGCTAGGAGTGTAAACCTATTCGTATGGTTTTTCCTATTTGGCTGTTTACAGCATTCGTATGTTTGAGAGCATTCATATGCTTCTCCGGTTCGGTGGATTAGTGTCAACAGTAGCTGTGCCTGTGTCTCTGGAAGGGGAAGATCTACTAAACGGCTGTTAGCCCCTTTTATGCCTGGGGGTGCCGTTACAGCACACTATTAGATGCTTTGATTTGACTCTCAAATATGAAGAGCAGGCCCCAAAATGTACTATTTAGCAGATTAGCAGCAAAACAATTAGAATGTTTACAATTGTGCTGTAACCGTAGTATTAGACGCTTCGATTTGACTCTCAGATATGAAGAACAGGCCCCAAAATTTACTATTTAGCAGATTAGCAGCAAAACAATTAGAATGTTTACAATTGCGCTGTAACCGCAGTATTAGACACTTCTATTTGACTCTCAGATATGAAGTGCACTCCCCAAAATGTACTATTTAGCAGATAAGCAGCAAAACAATTAGAATGTTTACAAGTGCGCTGTAAGCACACTATTAGACGCTTCTATTTGACTCTCAGATATAAAGAACAGGCCCCACAATTTACTATTTAGCAGATTAGCAGCAAAACAATTAGAATGTTTACAAGTACTCAGTAAGCACACTATTAGACACTTCGATTTGACTCTCAGATATGAAGAGCAGGCCACAACATTTACTATTTAGCAGTTTAGCACTAAAACAATTAGAATGTTTACAATTGCGCTGTAACCGCAGTATTAGAGCTTCTATTTGACTCTCAGATATGGAGTGCACTCCCCAAAATGTACTATTTAGCAGTTTAGCAACAAACAATTAGAATGCTTACAATTGCGCTGTAACCGCACTATTAGACGCTTCTATTTGACTCTCAGATATGAAGAACAGGTCCCAAAATGTACTATTTAGCAGATTAGCAGCAAAACAATTAGAATGTTTACAACTGCGCTGTAAGCACACTATTAGACGCTTTGATTTGACTCTCAGATATGAAGAGCAGGACCCAAAATGTACTATTTAGCAGATTGGCAGCAAAACAATTAGAATGTTTACAATTGCGCTGTAACCGCACTATTAGACGCTTCAATTTGACTCTCAGATATGAAGAGCAGGCCCCAAAATGTACTATTTAGCAGATTAGCACCCAGAAAATAAGAATGTTTACCACTGCGCAGTAAGTGCACTATTTGATGCTTCTATTTGACTCTCAGATATGAAGAACAGGCCCCAAAATTTACTATTTAGCAGATTAGCAGCAAAACAATTAGAATGTTTACAACTGCGCTGTAAGCACACTATTAGACGCTTCGATTTGACTCTCAGATATGAAGAGCAGGCCCCAAAATGTACTATATAGCAGATTAGCAGCAAAACAATTAGAATGTTTACAAGTACACAGTAAGCACACTATTAGACACTTCGATTTGACTCTCAGATATGAAGAACAGGCCCCAAAATGTACTATTTAGCAGATTAGCAACCAGAAAATAAGAATGTTTACCACTGCGAGTAAGTGCACTATTTGACGCTTCTATTTGACTCTCAGATATGAAGTGCACCCCACCCCACTAATGTACTAGTTTCCAGAATTCTTTCCTAAGCTGTCCCTATCAGTGGCAGCATCCTCTCCCTACACTAATAAGACTGCTTATGCGTGCGGCGCTGTGCGACTCCAGCTTATATATAGAGGCTGGGTCACATGCTGCACTGGTCAATCGCAGCCATGCCCTTAGTAGGCATGGCTGTGATGGCTTCTAAGGGCACACAAGTCAAACGCTTGTTGATTGGCTACCCTGCAGCCTTTGAAAACGCACCATTAAATCGCCAAACACCGAACTCCAACCCGAACATACAGTCATATGTCCGTGTTTGGGTCCGGGGTCCAAAAAAACCTAATGTTCGGTACGAACCCGAACTTTTCAGTTCGGGTTTGCTCAACTCTATTAACAATTAATCAAGATGGAGCATTGGTGTGTTAAGATCATAGGTTTCTGCCATTGTTCCTCTATGATACAGATTAAGGAATGGGGCACACATAAAATTACATCTAAAATGTTATAAGGCTACTTGAAATTACCTATCTCAGCAAACAAATATGGGGATTCAGTTCCACCATCTGGCCTTATTGTGTTAAACCCACCACTATTTCACAGTATCCCAATGTCATGGGGGTCCTACACTAATTCCAATGTGGGAGACAAATTTAATAGTACTAGTGCTAAATAAGCTAAAGTGTATTTTAATAATCTATTGTAAGAGCATTGTCAATATATAGTAGGCAAAATTAATGTGATGACTCAGCCCTCGACCACCAAATGGGACTTAAAGTTCTTAATGGCAGACATACACAAATTGGTGGCAGCTTATTTCACTCTCATCAAAATGGAGGTGTAGGCTGTCATGGATGCAATGAAAGCAACCAAGGAAGATTTTGCAGATTTGCAGACTCCACTTAATTACCTGGATGACTCAATACAGAAGATTCAGAATTAACAGCAGTCTTTGTCGCTTAAACTAATGGCATGCTGGGACTTCATATGTTCTGACCTCAATGGGGAGGCCTAAGATTTCTAGGAAATCTGATTTTCTAACACAAAAACTTCCCCAAATTTGGAACACCTGATGAAGTCTTGGGACCAATCCACAGTCGTGCATCAGCTTTACAACCAGCAGTTCTGTGACTGTGGATAGAAAATACCTCTGATGCACCCTTTTGGAATCTTTTATATGGTCAGTGTATAAATGTCGAACGAGCAACTGTTCATAATAATTTTATTTGGGTTCTTATTGGTTCTTTTGACAAGTTTTGCTTCATGATTTGCATAATACTTAGTTATTGTTCAAAATGCGCTGTACCTTGCAATATTTCAAAGCATACCAGCCCTAACAATATGTAGATGTCAGATGTCAGAATTCCATTGTAAGGCAAACTTCTCACCTTGCCTCCACCCTCCCACCCTTTGTCCCCTTGGTTAGGGGTCTCTATTCTAGATGCATAAATTCCTACTCCAACCCCCCCACTAGGGATATATTATTAATTTGATACTAGCTCCTTTCACTGACTTTATAAGCTTCCTACCCACTTGCATTTCATGCATCTTATTACCATGATTAGTTTCAACATTTTCTTATAAAATTATTATCGTATCTTGTCTACCTGACTGCATGTACTGTATGTACTAGCACTTGGAGAATATACCCTTTATAACACCGAGTGACAATTAACAGCCTGATAATCTTATTATAGACAGCTTACATGCCAATGTTCTGTTTCCTTCTCTTGTCTATGATTTCATGATTTGATTTTTTTAAAATGGTGCACTATTCTTGATACATATGACTATGCACACTTTAAGAATAAATATTTAAAAAAATAAATCAATGATGTCTTTGCTACATACCACCAAAGCTGTTAAACACCAGAGCAAGTCCTTGCTCTAAAAAGTAGGATACCATGCTTTTAACCCATACTTCTACATTGATATACTACATAATCAGCGTTTATCTTTCTCTTTTATCCTCTATATATTGAAACACTACTGCATTTAATCAAATGGATCTTCACATATCCTGAGAGGGGGATTGTACCATTCAAGCGCTAAAAAGTAGAGCTCTAAGTAGCTCAACAAAGTGTGAGTTAGTTATCTTGAACACCCATTTAATATATATAAATATATAATTAATGTGACATACTGCACTATTATTTGGTTATTTTTTTCTGCTTTTGAGGCTACCTGTATTGAATATGTACTACTATTTACCCAAGTAATATATATGTAAAATAAGTATGTATACATATAATATACATTAAAGTTACTTTAAAAACAGTGTTTAATTTTGTATTTGGGCACATTTTATCACCTATTATTTTTTTGGAATTGTAGTTAGCAGCTCAAACACCCTGAAGTTATACCTTTAATAACTAAAAAATAGAAAATGCGGTATTGTGTTGGTGGAGCGCTTAATAAATCTTATTCAATAAAATTATCAACTGGCCCCAAAAAAGGTGCTTTTACATGAAGGTCTGTGCAAAATCACTTATAAAGTGTCCGAAAAACAAGGTGCATACTAGAGAAATTGAAAAACAAGCAAACAGACATTTTTTATTGGTTAATATTGATGTGTAACTTAAAGTGCTTATAGTAACAAGTAAAAAGTTTGTGTCACTTCAAATGAATTGTACTGTAAACTTATATATCTACAAATATTGCTCAGATTGCTTGCTGGTCTTGATGAAAATAAAACCTAAATGCCAAAATACAAGAAATATCAGTGCAGATAATTTTAAAATATGAGAAACATATTAATTGACAAAGGAAAAGCCAAGGATATGGGTCAGTTGTTATTATCTTCCTTCCCCAAATGGTCAGTCATCCCTTAACTATCAAATTGCTTAGAAATAGGTCCAGGTACTTCAGAGCTCAATATGGAACATTTATTTGGAATAAAGTGAACCCAGCAGCAATTCGACCCTACAATGGGTATTTGCCAAGCTAATAACCCAGAGTGACTAACAAACAATTTATATGCAGTATAATTAGGATAAAGTGAGGATCACAGTAAAACAAATAACAAAATAAGGCAATTGGAAACTTAGAAAGTATACTCACTCGGTGTCCATATTCATCATGTGTGTCAGAGAATCTCTACCAAAACAATGGCTGCCAGAAAAAAAGGCAAGCAAATTATGGCCGGAATGAGATGCCCCAAATGCTAAAGAGGAGCAGAGATATTACAAACATATTGCATCCACCGTGCCTAGGGTGTGTGGCACAACAATTTACGCACATCACGTGAAGTGCATGACGTAATTGTGCATGTTAGTAACATGAGGAATGTGATGCAATCACGCATGATGGACAAGTGCACAGGAAGTGGCAGCAAACACAAATATGTTGAGTATACAGAGAAAGGAGAGGAAAAAAGGTGCACATACAAGGTGCAAGGCCTGATTAAGATATAACATAGACATGCATAGATACTGTGCACTTTTTTTACTTCTTTTATTTGTATTTTTTTTCAATCTTTCTTTTTTATAAGCTTGGGAAAGTACGATACAGAAAGAAGAAAATGGAGTTATATCTGTCATTAACATGACAATAATGTAGTAGTTATGCACAATCCACTCGCAACAATTAACAGTAGAAATCAAGCTAGGCAAACTGACAATATGATTAGACTAAAGAGTTTAGTTTACACATCAAGTCTATGCATGAGTAAACAGGCATATATCAGGATTGCTCATTCAACAATAACCTGTGACCCATATATTAATATGGCATGCTAGGGTACGATTCTGGTCTTTAGCATGTAAGAATAAACTTAAACAAATTAGATATAGTGCCATATGGTATTAGGAGCTGAAGGATAATAATAAACAGAAACCCTAGGCCTATATAAGTACAGCCTATCACATATAGAGTATATAAACATAGGCTAACAAAGCCATGAATAACTTTTGATCCATGCATAGGACAGCTTAGCCAAGACCTGTGGATGGGAAGCTGTTAACTAAGGGTCTCGAGAATCCACTAAGTCCTGGAGGGAACTCACGAGGCTAGCATCGACTAACCCCAGGGACAGAACAAGCAAGGTTCCAACTGTTGCCTCTACAGACTTCTCTTTTCCATATGTGTGGCAGTTATGCGTCAGCCACGGTGATGGCTTGAGCCACCATCTCCGAAAAAGTCTTGTGATGGCTAGGC
This sequence comes from Pelobates fuscus, assembly GCF_036172605.1. NCBI lineage: Eukaryota > Metazoa > Chordata > Amphibia > Anura > Pelobatidae > Pelobates > Pelobates fuscus. Next base: position 22,844,241 of record NC_086326.1, on the reverse strand, counting down.
CTCACTGCAGCTTCTGATGCGATCAGTGGCAGGCACAATTCCACTTCTCACCAGAGGGTATTGTCTAGTCCAGTCTTTTTGGATGCAGAATTAGGGTACACAGAGTCTACAAATTCTAGTGAGTCAAGAGTATAGAGAGAAGCTCTCACACAATGCATCCAGTCGCCATGGAGTACATGGTGTCATGATGGAGTACATGGGGTACTTTTTTACTTGTATTTTTATCTATTCATTTTGCCCTTTTTTCTTGGGTGGCAATTGATTGGACAATATTATTTTGGTATTTTCACAGGCGTGCACAGTATCTATGCATGTCTGTGTTATATCTTCATTGGGGTTGCACCTTGTATGTGCACCTTTTTCCTCTCCCTTCTCTGTATACTTGAAACATATACTTGTTTGCTAGCCAGCCACCACTAGTAATACATAAATAAATTAAAACACAAATAGATACATAAATAAAAAGCCTATTGGTGTCAATAAGACCCCAGTAATTGAGGTTTTAATACCCCATATAATGCCATCTGGGTATCTACTATACATTTAAAACTAGTGACTGGGCAGACCGGTTGTTTCCTCTCGCTGCAGCATACACTACTGCTGGGGAGAGAGACCAATTGTCTCTCTTGCCAAGTATGTTTGTTGCCGCTGGGAAGTGAGATTGGTTGTCTCTACTTCCAGGGACACTTGCTGCTGTAGACTAGAGGGAGCGATCATCTCCTCCCCCTGCAGGATACACAGTCGCTGGGGAGAGAGACCAGTTGTCTCTACTCCCAATAACTCTAACTGGGGTTGGGGAGAGGGACTGGTTGTCTCCTCTCCCTGCAGGGAACACTGCTGCTGGGGAGAGAGACCGGTTGTCTCCTCTCCCGGCAGGGTACACTGCCACTGGGGAGGGAGACTGGTTGTCTCCTTTCCATGCAGGATACGCTGCCATTTAGGAGAGAGACCAGTTGTCTCTACTCCCAATAACTCCAACTGGGGTTGGGGAGAGGGACCGGTTGTCTCCTCTCCCTGCAGGATACACTGCCATTGGGGAGGGAGACTGGTTGTCTCCTCTCTCTGCAGGATACGCTGCCGCTGGGAGGGAGACCAGTTGTCTCTACTCCCGGTAGCTCCAGCTGGGATTGGGGAGAGGAACCGATTGTCTCCTATTCCTGCAGGATACCCTGTTGCTGAACTGAGCTGAAAAGCCATTGGTAACTCTGCTCCAACTCCCATTACATGGTAACCAAATGGATCAGGTATGGCCCCAGGTCGCCAGCTCTAGGAAGATCGATCAGGGCTCCCTTGATGCTGTGGATGTCCCAGAACCGATACTCTGCCTGATTCCCAAAATCAAAGTCCTCCTCAAAGGCCTCCCACAGCAAGCCCGAGCCATAAAAATCCTCACCCTCTGGCATACAGTCTTCAGCCATCCAGGTTTGCAGTGGTTATGGTGTTCCAGTGCAGTGCTTATGGTACTTGTCAGTACTAGGAAGCAGCGATTGACGCAGGTACCCGGTTGGGGTGCCAGGCGATCCGTCACATAGCTGTTCCCCCCACACATGAGCCGAGGCTTAATGCTGGGAGTAGACTGTTTAATGCAGACAAACACTCACAATTTATACACACATTTTAACCCCCAACAGCCTCATTTACATACAATAGGGTACATTGAGCACTATAGTAAAAGGAACTGTCTGCTGCCCAAGTGTGAGGTGCTGTTAATTTGTACCTTGGACTCTTGGATCTGGTTATCCCTGCCGGCCTCCCTCACCTCCACAGCTTGGCCTAGACCACCCCCATTTTGGCCTGGACTACCTGAAAGTCTGTTTTCCACTCCCTCTGAAGGTACATCAGGAGTTTCAAAGGAAAGCCAAATGTTTTGCAATCAGGGGGTCTCTGGGTGGTGATTCTTTTTATTCTTTCGCCCCATTGTGTCCTCTGGTGTGGGGTAAAGTTTCTACTTGGTAAGTCTTGTAATTTGTGGCTAAAATCGTGATTATCTCGTATCAACCACGCCTCCCGAAAAGGCAGTTTATTTGTAAAATATGACATTCACAGTTAAAATGCCATGCAGAACTAAGAATATAACAACATGTCTTAATTTCTCACAATGTTTTAGATTTTATTTATATTAAATTATATTTTGCTTATATCTAATAGATGTAAAATGAAAGAGCTATTTATTCTGAACAATATGATATATAATAAGTGTGGGTGCATTTAACATGAGAGGTAAATTGAGGTCGGACAGACATATAGTTTTAATTTTAGTTTGTTTGATCAGAACTTGTACAATTGACTCTGTCCTTAAGGGATCAAATCGGTTCATCCCAAAATTCATCCGAACTGAACCAGAGTATGAGTGAAATTTGTCTTGGACAATTTTTTTTTTCTTTTCTAATAAAACTATTTGGACAAGCTAAATTTTCAATTTAATTTATTGAGTATTACTGAATATACCGGTTGTGTTCCAGTTAGCAGTGTGTTTTGCTAATTTACATACAGTTTTACTTGCAAAAGTTTGATTCTCCAAAGGGGTTTGCTATCTCTGTCACAGTATAAGAGGGCAAAAAGTTATATACACCACTCAGAGTATTTCTGCTGCCTGTACTGTGTAGTGGATCTGAGAGAAGACAGTGCTAAAACCATTAGACCCTCCTTAAAAAAAGGTATGTTTTATATGTAGTATTTATTTATTTTTTGCAGATTTTTATAACATTACCATGTAGTTATTTACAAAAGAGAGAATTCAATGTGCATTCAACATGAATTTCAAAACTAGGACCAATTTGGAAGAATTCTCTAAATCATATATTCCGTTGTAAATTTTTGAAATTCAGTTTGAATTTTCAATGTAGTGATTAGTTCTAAAACTACACAAGTATTTTTTTTTAAAATATAAACAGTGCAATGTGAAATGTGTACAAAAAAAACTGTCTGCTGCCCAAGTGTGAGGTGCTATTAACTTAGAAAAATGTCAGCGTATCAGCATCAAAGTACAAAACATGGATAAGTAGGCACTCTTCTGGGTGCATTGTCCTACACTACCTTTAGTAGCAGGATCAGCAACATATCAGAGCTTTTCCCTCCTGTTGAAGAGACTGGTATTAGGTAATTCAAAAGTATTAAGTATTACAAAAATCGGATACTAACATCGGCGCATCGAAAGAGAACACCACAAAGCAAAAGAAGCTGGGCACGCTTTGTGGCCCCTCTGGACACTTTCTCAATGGCCATATTATCCCCTTTACACACAATATTTACGCTCATCTATCCTCACCCCTCCTCCCCCCTGCCACCCACCGCATGCACATAAGGAGCAATCACAGTTTGTTTTATGAACTATTGTTCAACTGTGCCAACTATTGAGCCAACTGTGTAGGCTCATTGCATTAAATTTTAACTATTCTAAATAGTAATTTACATTGCTATGTTCTACCTGATTTTTGTTTTTCATCATTCTATCAATTTGTTGAATTTGTATTATAGCATTTATATTACATAAACAAACCTCTGTTTTGGTATTATGTTCTCGTTTAAAAAAAAATTAAATAAAATAATTATATATATATATATATATATATATATATATATATATATATATACAAAGATTGATGGGAGTTGCACTCCAGCTGTCCAGGCGTGTCTGCCCGGTGCTCGGCTACACAAAAATATACTGCAAAAGAAGGCCAGCACTCAAGGACTTTGATAATAAATAAAAAGTAAAAAACCTTTTATTCCATAATGTCTGTAGGTCGACGTTTCAGTCCCCCACTGTGGACTTTCATCAGGACACAAAATACAATGTAACAACATTCAGTTTAAATAGGAAATACTTAACTTACCTAACCTCCACCACCTGTGTGTTAGCGTGGTCTGTTCCCCAGTGCGCAAGTGTGATTCTCGATACTCCCCCTTCCGGTGTGTCAGAGTAAACCACGTCACCATCTATCACCATGGTGACATATCAACAACTCACCACATTCCGATCTATATCTGCTGAATGGCATACGTTAAAGCCCAGCTATGAGCACTGTGGAATCAATAAAGTGCATCAAATGCATATACACCCATTCACCAGATTTACAGTGCAGAAGACTATCTCGATTACTCATATTCCTATGTGGCTGTTCCACACCGAGCACTTCCGGGTATCGGAAATGCCGTGTCCATCACCATGGTTACGTGTATACACCTACGACAAGGAGCCTGGCTAAGTACCCCCGTTAAATAAGCAGGGTGCATAAGGGAAATGTGTATACTATATGACTCCATTCACGAAATTTGTAGTGTGGATAATTGCCTCAATAACTATTATAATTCCACACATAGCACTTCCGGTTATCGGTCGTGCCGTACCCATCTCCATGGTTACGTGTATACACCTGAAATATGAAGCCAAGTCATGTGTCCAATTAGATCAGTGAACTGCATAAAAATAAATATATATACATTATGACATTGATAATGTGAGAAATTACTTGATTTACCAAAGTGCCTAAGTGACAACTATTTACAAAGCTTTACCATAAATTTGCAGTGTCATGTCAATCCATAATCTATATGTACTAATCTAAGTGAAATCTAATGTGAACTATCATCTGAAATATGATCAAATGCTTTTAAAGGGAACGTGGTTCCATGTATGGACCAAATTATATGGTCTAAATACTTATCAGACGATATGTGCTAAACATCATATTAGAAATATCAAACCATACTCAAAGCAGTGAATATGTATGTGACATAGTTATATGAAAAAAACTTAAAATGTGATAAAAGTATATAAATGTGTGATTAATCTCAACTCTAAGTGCCGTGTACCAATATATCCACGTATAATCATAATTAACTCTCAAGAAAGAGTCCAGCAGGACTATAAGGAACATCAAGTATATCGGTGGCTTTCAGGCGATAGGCGCCCTAGACTAAGGCGCATGAGAAAACGCATTGTTAAGCCAAACATCAACACCATTGATATCACATCTGGTGAATCTGGCTCCGAACAAGAAAATACTCACACCCACAAGACGGATGATTTTTTAGCTCTAGGGATGTCACAAGACCAACAAGGCACGGTCACAAGGAGCAAATACAAAAACGTAAACGAGGGAACACAAGGAGAGGCCAGAAAGGGCACTTACACTGGTCCCGGAGGGAAGCCTCCGATACGACCCTGACTCCAGTATTTAACCTTTCGAACAGAACATTGACAGACCCGGAATTGGACATCCTCAGTAAAGGACTCTCTTTTATTCCCACCTCTCAGCCGAACAAATTCCAATGGCAAGTAGAAATGTTTAAATTTGGCAGAAACCTCCGACTTAAGGAATTCTTTGGGAAAGACAATAAGCGGCAACAACAGTTTAATCCGACATCTAGATTTAAAATTAAAAGTTCATTTGATCCCCCGACAAGCCATCCTGCCATTAAAACCTTCCTTACATCTTTGAAGACAGATACGGATAGAGTCCTTAAGGACCATCGAGTTAAACATAGCAATTTCTCTAGAATCCAACACAAATTGATACAGGGTCTGTCCAGCGATCCATCTATTGTGTTGAGGCCGGCAGATAAAGGAGGGGGGATAGTGCTTCTTAACTATAAGGACTATGCATCCGAAATTAATAGGCAACTAGCAGATCGCAATACGTACACCCCTTTGAAACACGATCCAACTATTGAAGTCATGCATAAGATTGAAGAGACTCTCATCACTGGACTACGAGCAGGCTATATCGAATTGGAACTTTTTAATTTTTTGAAAAAGAATAATCCCAGAACGCCAATCATTTACACATTGCCAAAAATCCATAAGAATTTGCAATGTCCACCGGGGCGCCCGATAGTCTCGGCTATCGATGGGGTCTTAGAACCGATTGCAAAATATCTCGACTTCTTATTTAAAGCACCAGTGGAACATCTTCCAACATGCATAAAAGACACACAAGATTTGATTGGAAGACTAAAGAAAATTGAACAGATCCCTACGGATCTAGTGCTGATTACATTAGACGTACAGAGTCTTTACACCACCATCCCTCACGACGGAGGTATAGATGCCATGCGACAAATACTTTGTGAGTCTCCGTTCTACAAGGGTCCCCCTATAGAATTCATCATGGAACTGCTTACGCTTACTCTACAACTCAATTATTTCAGATTTGAAACTCGATGGTATATGCAATGCTCGGGAACATCGATGGGCGCAGCAATGGCGCCAATGTATGCGAATGCATACATGCATATATTTGAAAAAGAGTATATTCTTTATCCATATAAAGAACAGATTGTACAGTACGTACGGTTCATTGATGATGTTTTGATCCTCTGGAAGGGCTCTACTATCGATGCCGAACAGTTTGTGAAGGACATCAACGACTTACCTTGCCCTATTAAAATCACGGCTAATATAAATGGCAGAATTGTACAGTACTTGGATCTGGAGATTTTCATCGAGAAGGGCAAAATTGAATACCAACTGTATTCGAAGCCCACAGATAGAAATACAATACTCCATTTCTCAAGTGCACATCCAGCACACTGTAAAAGATCATTACCATACACTCAGTTTCTCCGGGTCTTCCGAAACAACTCGTTAACCGAACGTGTTGATAAACAAGTGGAGATGATGTACAACAAATTCCTCACAAGGGGATACAATCGGCAAACAATTGATATAGCACTGAATAAAGCTCGGTTGGAAGTTAGCAATACTATGAGTGCTCAGACACCAGTAAAAGCACCTAGATTGACGTTCCCGATGAAGTTTAATTCGGCTAGCACCAAATTGGCGCAAGCGGTGAATAGGAATTGGAATACCTTGACAGGGGATCCAACCTTACCAACAGTCTTTACTCAAAAACCGATGTTTTGCTATAAAAGGGAAAGAAATTTGCGAGACATGCTAGTCCGCACTGATCCAGAACAGAGCTATCTGCGAGATCAAAGTCAATTTCTTAACCCAGGATGCTTCCGTTGCCTAGGATGTGTCACGTGTGGGCACTTGATCCCCACAAAATCATTTCTTCATCCACACACCCAGAAGAAATATTTAATCCGACATCGCATTTCGTGTAAAACCGACCATGTTATCTACAAGCTGTCCTGCCCCTGTGGATTGAATTACGTGGGGAAAACGGATACACAACTTTGCGAAAGAATTCGAGGGCATCGCTCGAGCATACGGACAGCAATCAGGGATGGCCACACAGATAAACCAGTGGCACGTCATTTTCTTGAACAGAAACATCCGTTGACAACTCTCAAATGTATTGCTATTGACCATATTCCAGCGCCCAGAAGAGGAGGGAACCGATCTGTAGCACTACTGCGGAAAGAGGTCTTTTGGATCCGAGAACTCAACACACTGGCACCGTTAGGACTTAATGAGAAACTGTCCTATATATCCTTCCTTTGATGGAATAAGCACCCCTAATTTTTTAATTTTAATTAAGAATCTCTCTGTACTTCATATGAATCCATGTGCCCTGTGATCAGGCCTGATGAGTTAATGTATAAATATTTCACCTCTATCATCTATAACGCAGCTTAGAAGCTGTTGACTTTAATATGGAACATAAGTCATAAGAAATAAGTTATAATTGTAATGATTTTGGTAGAAAGTACTTCACATTAAGGCTGAGAGATCCACACGTCAGTACAGAGAGTAATTAGTTTTTAAACATCTAGTATGTGATTCACATTTAACTTATGTTTTATTTTCTTTATTATTTATATATCACTCTACAACCCCAAATAGCGTATTGTTCCCTTTTTCGATAGTGTACCATCAATCACATGAATGGCATAGAGTGATACCTAATATCAAGATATGTCACTTGAGAGTTAATTATGATTATACGTGGATATATTGGTACACGGCACTTAGAGTTGAGATTAATCACACATTTATATACTTTTATCACATTTTAAGTTTTTTTCATATAACTATGTCACATACATATTCACTGCTTTGAGTATGGTTTGATATTTCTAATATGATGTTTAGCACATATCGTCTGATAAGTATTTAGACCATATAATTTGGTCCATACATGGAACCACGTTCCCTTTAAAAGCATTTGATCATATTTCAGATGATAGTTCACATTAGATTTCACTTAGATTAGTACATATAGATTATGGATTGACATGACACTGCAAATTTATGGTAAAGCTTTGTAAATAGTTGTCACTTAGGCACTTTGGTAAATCAAGTAATTTCTCACATTATCAATGTCATAATGTATATATATTTATTTTTATGCAGTTCACTGATCTAATTGGACACATGACTTGGCTTCATATTTCAGGTGTATACACGTAACCATGGAGATGGGTACGGCACGACCGATAACCGGAAGTGCTATGTGTGGAATTATAATAGTTATTGAGGCAATTATCCACACTACAAATTTCGTGAATGGAGTCATATAGTATACACATTTCCCTTATGCACCCTGCTTATTTAACGGGGGTACTTAGCCAGGCTCCTTGTCGTAGGTGTATACACGTAACCATGGTGATGGACACGGCATTTCCGATACCCGGAAGTGCTCGGTGTGGAACAGCCACATAGGAATATGAGTAATCGAGATAGTCTTCTGCACTGTAAATCTGGTGAATGGGTGTATATGCATTTGATGCACTTTATTGATTCCACAGTGCTCATAGCTGGGCTTTAACGTATGCCATTCAGCAGATATAGATCGGAATGTGGTGAGTTGTTGATATGTCACCATGGTGATAGATGGTGACGTGGTTTACTCTGACACACCGGAAGGGGGAGTATCGAGAATCACACTTGCGCACTGGGGAACAGACCACGCTAACACACAGGTGGTGGAGGTTAGGTAAGTTAAGTATTTCCTATTTAAACTGAATGTTGTTACATTGTATTTTGTGTCCTGATGAAAGTCCACAGTGGGGGACTGAAACGTCGACCTACAGACATTATGGAATAAAAGGTTTTTTACTTTTTATTTATTATCAAAGTCCTTGAGTGCTGGCCTTCTTTTGCAGTATATATATATATATATATATATATATTAGTAAGTTCCCATTTTTAAAAAAGCATTGAAGCTTACATTTTTTAAATTAAATTAGTATATCCAGTTTAAATGATTATATTTGTTTGTTCAAATTGAATAGTTTGCCATTAAAAAAAAGCTACAGAAAACCCTAATTTTGCACATGGTTGGATTGAAAAACAACATGTTTTGTGTATCAGGTAGGACAAAACATTTTTTATGGTATTTAAGAAAGTTTTATACAATTAGAAGGTTGCAATTTGGAAACCTAATGTAGTTATTTAGGAAAGTGCTGTATACGTCATGTGTAATCCATATGAATAATTGATATCTAAAGAAGTCATTATTTTTGATACAACTAGGTAACACTAGAATAACATTTTAGAGGTATAAAATCAGAAAAATGACAAATCTATCTATTTAACTATCTTATCCATCTAATCTATCTATATATCTATGTAAAGCAGGGGCTACCAAAAGGTAGATCCGAAGATGTTTTAAAAATACAACTTCCATGATGCCTTGTCATTCTAAAGGCAAGTAAAGCATCATGGGAGTTGTAGTTCTACAACATCTGGGGATCTACCTTTTGGGCACACCTGATCAAAAGCATACAAGGTATTCATACAATGTTGATACTTTCAGTAATGATTTTTTATTGTTATTATTTTTATATTAAACAAACATACATATATAAATATATTTGTGATCTTAACTGAGTTATCAAAGACTGCATTGTGTCTGTCTGTCAAGAGGGAGAATTCTCCTTATTTTGTAATACTGTGTATACTTCTTTGGATAAATCACCACATAGTAGTAGTCTATTTGCTAAATATTGATTCAGTTGTTAAAAGTCAATTTGCAGATTATTTGTGCTAGATTTTATCTAACAATCTTGTAAAATACATTCCCTTATTAGTATATTTTTATTGTAACTCCTGAATAGATGCAGACTGTACATGTTTTGGCCTATCAGGACTACTATTTTATAGACTGCTAATTTGGTTTATTCTTTTAATGCCTAAAGATAATTAAAAATTCAAAACAAGCAATAATTAATTACACGTACAAATATGTATCATATGTATTCAATTTAAAATTTAAAATATATATTTACATTTATAAAAACGTATCCTTGTGTTTTTATTTTAAGAAAGATCAGTAATCTAGAAGGGAAAATTGCAGCCTTTGTGAGAATTTATTAATAGATGATATTAAAATACCCAGCGACCTTTCATTAGATTATTGTCATTTTACATACGAAACATTCTCAAGAGATGAAATCGGAAAAAAAATGCAATGTAACAGAATTCATCATTCAAAGCTTCACTGACAGTCCAGAGCTCCAGTTTCCAATTTTTATGCTATTTCTGTTAATCTACCTCATCATAATTTGGGTCAATGGAACCATTTTCATTCTTATTATAAGTGACACTAAGCTTCATACTCCTATGTATACATTCTTGATGATGCTTTCCCTGGTTGATATTTCTAGCATTTCAAATATTATACCCAATATGTTATATATGCTTCATACACAACACAAGACCATTTCACTTTGGGGATGTGTAACTCAGACATACTTATTCCTGTCCCTGACGTGCACGGACACCCTTTTGCTTGGTGCCATGGCCTATGATCGATATGTGGCAATTTGTCACCCTCTTCATTACTTTACTCTCATGAGTACACAACGTTGTGGTCTACTGATAAGCATGGCATGGACTATTGGTTTTACAGATCCTTTGGCACACGTGTTTTTCATATCTAAGTTGTCTTTCTGTGCATCCAAATATATTGACCATTTCTTCTGTGATGTCATACCATTGTTAAAAATCTCCTGCAGTGACACATCCATTATTGAAATGTTAACGTATGTTGAAGGAACAGTACTTATTGTTCCAGATTTTCTGCTTATTTTAATATCTTATATATTCATTATATCCACCATTCTAAAAATAAAATCTGCAGATGGCCGACGTAAAGCTTTTTCTACCTGCACTTCTCATCTAACCTGTGTGATTATATTCTATGTGACAATTACATGTTTATATATGAGACCTAAATCAAGATACTCTCCAGAACAGGACAAGTTTTTTGCTCTTCTTTTTGTCATATTGGTCCCCATGTTGAATCCCCTTATTTATAGTCTAAAAAACAAAGAAGTAAAAACTGCCTTAAGAAAAGTTAAGAAAATACTGATAGGCTAATGAAAATACAATACACTTACTTATCAAGGAAAATAACATAATTATTCTAAATATATTAATTATCAGGTGAAATACTACCTGATTTTATTGAGGGAGTGAATTTCTATAAAATTCTTTAAAATTGGCACTTTTTAAATAAACGCCTGATTTGTAAGATTAGATTAGATTACATTATAGAACACATGTTGCATAATTGGTGTGTTTATAGTGTAAACATTACACTGAGCTATATTGATGTGTATATTTCTTTTATTCAGGAAGAAGAAATGTTTCTAAGCAAATTTTACATCTCTCAGGCTCAAGCTAGTACAGCGCTGAGAGAAAATTATCTCCACAGTAAAGGGTTAAAATAAGTACCAGTCTGCATAGAAACCACCAAGAAAAAGTAATTTACTTAAAGAAATACTGGATCCTACTGCCTTTACAAACTCACATCCACAGTTTGACCAGCTGGATTAGATGTTCATTAGGACTTGTAGCTGAGGTGTAGCTGAGGTGTTGACATGGACATCTGAATACATGATGTAACGGACCGTTTCAGCATATATGAGGGGTTAAAATCCGTTTAGGCGATAATCCCCTTTTCTCAGAAAGGCACAGCTACTGCAGAACATCAAAACTCACGAATTGGATATAGGTGAATGCATCAAACTCCCGAACTGCATACCAGGGAATAAGATAGCACTCCAAGCTGGAACCTCACGAATAGCTGCTAGCAGATGAATAGGAAAAGCAGACATCAGCTTACACTCCTAGCAGTCAATCTCCAACAGCATACAGTGAATCCCCCCAAGAACGAGACGAGACTCCGTGTTGAGGGTCAAGAAGTGGTCTGAGGTGCTGGCACACCCAGCCTGGTTTTTATTACAAGTGAACACATACAGGCCACACCCAGGGGGAGGCATAAAATAACCAATAGTATCACGGGTGCAACCCACACATCCCCTCCCCTTAGTGTGACACATAATCCCATTATACATACAGTTAAAACATACTTTTTAGCCAACTTTCATAACTCTAAAACCATACATCACATTCACATAAAAATACATATCCACAATCAATCCATTCAGGGGAACAACATATTAAAAAATGGCATGAATCAGACCAGGGGTTCAAAAGTTAGTAAAGTATCTTTTAAAACCCCTAGCTTTCCAGCTCAGACTGTTTTTTACAGAGCCTTCTCTGTGCTGGAGAAGTAATTCAATTATCTCCAGCACAGAGACAGACTCCATTGAGCACATGGGAGCACAAAGACAGTAAAACACTTTAAAATACATAAAGTTACTTTTTATACATAACACACAGACATTTCACATATCCCCAGATAGCTGGGATCTGAGCGCACAAAACTACAGAATAGCGCGCAGATCCTATTCACACAGCTTAATTGCCATGGAGCTAAAGTCTTTCCCATAGTCTTTCATTATATGAATAGGCTCCATGGTATAGCTATCTGGGGTATCACATTCCCATAAAGTCTGGTCCATAGTCCAAAGGCAGCAGGCGGGCAACCAGGCTCCTCCAATACAATGTGGCGAGATTGGTTTCGTCACACATGAGTACAAGCATAACTGGAAGTAAGGATGCTTGAAAATAAAAAAGATACATAAACAAAGTATTAATGATCAATTTCTTCCTTTATTTCCTTTTTGATATCTGTTAACTTTGTTATGTAGTTATCACAGCAAATTACTTCTATTTTTCCCGAATCTCCTCCAGCTGTTTTAAGGTTGACTGAGCAACCCTTTCCATCAGGTTTTCTTTCCTTCCTTAGGAAATGAGAAATGGATAGGAAAACAATTCACAAATGGAGGTGTTTGAATATTGAGCTGCAAGTTGCTTAAAATTTTGTCAGATTATTGCCAGACCTTTGCTTTCTTAACATTTCTTGTTTCTCTGGAGTCTATGGCTCCAGTTTCGGAGTTTATGGTATGTAATATCTGAAGACCTGCTGTCCATTTTTCTTGCTCAAGCACCCTGGTCTTTACTTTTGTTTGACCCATATATCCAAAGAAATGCAAACTTCCAGTGGCCATCTAACCCAATGGTCAACCTGTGTGGAATTTTAAAGTAGAAGACCCTATCAATGTTGGAATTTCCTAACCCTCTAGAACTGCTACTGCTTTTCATAGCTTTAGTGATACCGCTACTGTTCCTGTCTGATGTCCTTCTCATTAATGCTTTATTCCCCTAACATTATATTATACAGAGTACGGTCCACTCTATTCTTATTGCATAAAGTATAGACCACTTGGAAGGATTATTAAGAATCCATGTCATTCGATTGTGGTTTTCACTCTGCTTAAATGTGTGTTAGGCGTCTGTTCTACAACAGATTACTGCCTCCTTTATCTTTTGTCTTGTTTACGTTTATTTTGACTTGCATGTTTAGAGTTATAATAAAATACATTTAACTGTAATCAGCTTCTGTTGATATGTTTTGATAGTTTTCTTTCTAGCAATTCCAATTGCCAATTGGACATATGTTATAGATTAGGAATACAAAACATAGACCAGAATAAGATGCTCTTGATTGGTGGAGCCTCTTTTTGCTGGTCTAGAAGTGTTATGTCTGCTGCTTCTGCTAGCAACCCGAATTGTGATCCACAGTCTCCTTGTGATAAAATGCAAGTTCCTAGACTCACCCTTAGTAAATCTTAACACCAAAGATATAGAGTAGACACAACTGTCATCCCTTCTATGAAAAAGTTACCATTTTCTTTCTTACATTATATTATAGATTACCCAATTAAGGCTACTATTTGTCAATGTTAACAAGTAGTGGCTAGATGAAAAGTAATTATAAGGGAACTGTCAAAGCATTGCACATCACCTATAACTGCTATTATGAGCTATACTTGATATTTTATGTTAACCAGTATTTCATACGATGTTCTATTTTCTTTTAAATTTGTATTAAATATATAGCAAAACTACATCAGAAACTAGTTCAGACAAGGCAAAATCAGCACAACCATTGTTTCATGTCTCCTGTTCTCTTTATGCTTTCCTTTTGCGGACTGTCTGGTGCAAAGAACAGAGGGTATAACAATGATTGTCTGGAAGATAAGATGGAGGCACCTGGTTGCGGGGTAGAGAGGTGTGAATATCTACATTTCATTTAGATTTTCACACCTAAGAAGTACATATTTGTTAAATATAGGGATAAGTAAACAAAATATAAAAAATTATGGAAAGTGACATTTCCCCTTTAAAAATTAAAAATGGACAGAGAAATTCTGAATCTACAGTAATGTTCTTAATAAAGCCTGGTTACCAAGCAAATTGTGCTGTTTGAGTAGACTGTTAACGGCAAACAAAGTAGTTTAAGCTCTATTAACCAACAGAGACAGAAAAAAGGAAATGATGACTGATATTAATTGATTAATTATATGTTTAATTTTGTGATCCTTCGAGATAAGCATTTTTTTTAAATCTATACACCTTTGTGTGTGTGTTTTATTTAAGGTGCTACATTGTTACAGAGTCTACAGAGAGTCTCTTTATTACTAAACTGAGAATTCAAAGTAAATTTACAATTTAAGGTCAGAATAGCTGAACAAAAAGCAATGCTGACCATTTTCACCTTAAATGTAAAATTTACTTTGAATGCACCCTGAATTCTCACTTTAGTGCATAACCCTGTATAGTTATCAACACATAGAAGATGATCTTGGAAGGACTTTCTGCTTAATGATTTGCAGATTACTATATTTAAATCCAGATTTTGATTTTATGAAGGAAAATGTTTCTCATTCTGTTTATCAATCTTGCACTTTTCTGCACAGTATTTTAGTATGATTTGGGTATGAGTACTGACAAGTTAACCCCTAGAGCACTGATACTTCATTATTCGTTAAATGGTAGCATGAAAATGTGAAAATTGTCTTTCTTATTTTATGTCATTAAATATCCAACTAGGTTTATTTGTGCACTTTATGTTTGCTAATATAACATGTGGAAGCTACATGGAAATGATAAAAAATTTAATGGACTGAGAACTTTTAGATATCATTTCTGTTGATTTTCTTAAAATATTTCAACAGATAAAATAAAAATTAAAAGAAATGAAATGGAAATATACACATCATGTTATTTCTTACATTATCCTATCATATTTTTGTTTTTTGTTTTACTTTATTCTGGCAGGCTTCTGCATAGTGCGTGGTCACTGCTCTGTCATATGTGTCTGCTGCAGATTATCCTTGATGGCTATGTTTTTTCAGAGATTCAAACATAATACTTGCATAATACCTCTGCCCATCAATGACAAACAGCGGCAACACAAAAGTGACTCATCACATACATTCCCAAAGAGGATGGCCAGTGTTTAGAGATGTTGCGAACATAAAATTTTCCGTTCGCAAATGGCGAACGCGAATTTCAGCAAATGTTCGAGAACGTGCGAAACGGGTGAACCGCCATAGACTTCAATAGGCAGGCGAATTTCAAAACCCACAGGGACTCTTTCTGGCCACAATAGTGATGGAAAAGTTGTTTCAAGGGGACTAACACCTGGACTGTGGCATGCCGGAGGGGGATCCATAGCAAAACTCCCATGGAAAATTAAATAGTTGATGCAGAGTCTGGTTTTAATCCATAGAGGGCATAAATCACCTAACATTCCTAAATTGTTTGGAATAAAGTGCTTTAAAACATCAGCTTTGATGTTGTATCGATCAGGTAGTGTAATGGTTACGCCCGCTTCACAGTGACAGACCAAACTCCCCGTTTAACGCACCGCAAACAACCGCAAACAGTCCATTTGCACAACCGTAAACTACCCATTTGCACGAGGTTGGATACCAAGCTAGCCATGTCCCGTTCCTTGTCCTCACTAATGTCATTGAAGGTCTCTTCGTCCACCAACCCACATACAACACCAAGGGTCCCCAAAAGGTGACAACAAGCCCCCTGGGATGACTGCTGTGTTTGGTCTTCCACCTCCTCAAAGCCACCTTCCTCCTCTGATTCCTCTTCTACAGACTCCTCTCTCTGCATTGCCTCTCTCTGCATTGCCTCTCTCTGCATTATTATAAAGTGTGTTAAGTAGTACTATTCCTATCAGTTTAATCCCTGTTATGTGCCTTTTTTTGGTTTGGTTTTTGAAGCCACAGTGCTTGTACTAGCTCTATAATAGGTACTAGCTCTATAATAGGTGAGTAGTACCACTATGGATTTTACATTTCCCATCATGTGCATGTGAAATTCTACACCATTTTAGTTTTTTTCTTTTTATGTTTTAACCATATCAAGAGATACAACCATCCAAAGACCTCCATGAATATAGATCTACACTTCATCATCCAAGTACCTCAAAAATTGTACTTCCTACCAATTGCTATATTTTATTTTTTGGATTGTAAACATTTCTGTCCGGCTTTTAAATGTAAGTACATTTTTTTTATTATACTTTTCAATTATTTGAACTCATAATTTTACAAGGATCATGGTAGGACTGATCCTTGTCAAGAGACACAACCATCCCTAGAGCTCCACAAATATAGATCCAAACCTCATCATCCAAGTACCTAAAAAATTGGACTTCCTACCATTTCCTATATTTTATATTTTGGACTGTAAACAATTTGGTCCGTCTTTTTAATGTAAGTACATTTTTTATTTATACTTTTAAATTATTTGAACACACAATTTAAAGAAAAACAGTGGCACAACTGTCCAATAACTGTCCTATTGTATACCATTATTTTCTTTGATGGTCTTTGAGGGAACCTCATGCTCTTAGGTTTTGCTACCTATCTCTAATATATCTTCTAGTTGGCCACCAATCGCTGATCCATCAGTTGTACGTCTACAAGGATCCTTCACTGATGACTCACTCATATCTTGGTAATTGGTCTGTAAAGGTTTGTACTTTGTCTTATTGATGACTATCACATCTTTGTCTTGTAGGTGCTGTGTAAAGAACCACTAAACTCTTTTAATCTTGGGATCATTAAAAAGAAAATGGACAAATTTGGTGAACATTTTTTTGGGGATATATACCATCTTATTGAATTGCAAGATGGAAGAGGCACTCATTTACTTGGTACCTAGCTGCAACGTGGTTCCAGGCATGTAGCCATTCATTTCACCACATTCTGACTATCTTAACTCTGGGTGTTGGTGTAATGGTTTACATGTCATGCTAAAGTGTCATGAAAAAGCAGGTTTTTGTTTATTTTTACTTATTTTTACACCTTTGTGCTACTACTCAGTTTATTGGATGAGTGTCCCTTAATTTTCACCTGTGTGGTATTTGTATTACTATATAAACCCACACATAACTCACTGTGAGGTGTTCAATAAACAGGAGTTTAAACTAACATGGTAAATGTTGTTTGACTGCCCTTTTTAGCTTGTTGTTTTTGGTAACTGGGGAAATTAATGTTACCAAGATTGCTGGTCTGACTCAGTGCACATCTTGTTGCATGTATCCATGCCTGGATGTATCTGTCCAGGGTCCATACCTCTGTGACAGGTGTGTGCAAGTGGCTTTTCTGAAAGCTCAGATTGGAGATCTGGAGAAGCAAATTGCAACACTGAGGGAGATTGACAATCTTGAGAGGGTTCTCCTGCACACTGAGCAAAGTTTACTGGGGGCAGGTAATGGAGTGGGAGTGTTATAGTATTATTTTAAGCAAACCAATAAGTTTGAATGACTATCTGTTCCTGACCAAATTAGAGATGTTTAAATTGCGTATACGCAGAAGTAAATTCACACTGACACACAAGGTTCAGGTTAAATGAAAGAACTTCAGAAAATTTAATGGCATCTGTTAAAAAGTGGGCACGCAGACCCTTTTAAAGGCAAAATTACATCATTGAAAGAAATCAAGATATCAGCAAATAAACATTGTCAATTGGCTTAGGTGTAAAGTGGTTAATTAAATGCCCTCCCTGTTGGGTGTTACATCTTTATGTCATAGCTGACGTCATGACGGTCTCCTCCAGGTTTCAGCACCATCTTGCTGCCACACGAGGAGCTCACTCGATGGGAGGGGGCTTTTGGCAGCTGTCCATAATGAGCAACTGGCACGTTAGTCTTTCAAGGTTAGTTCTTCAAGGCCCTTTTAGCAATTATACATTCTATTAAGACTATCTGCTACAGTGTTTCACTTAACAGGATCCTAGCATTTCCTGCTGACATGCTATTTCTATGAACAAAGCATTCTTGTAAGATTTAAACTATGAGGCCTGAGAAATGAATATAAGAGTATAGTATTAAAGGGGCCCAGTAAGGGTATATTTTATAAGGGGCCTAATAATTCTACAACAGTCCCCCCTATAGAATGTTAATTACTAAAAAGGATAAACTTTATTTGTTAATATCAGAAGATTTGTTAGCCCAAAGACACATAAACCCTATGACCGCTAATTTAGTGTTAATGCAAAGTGCAAGTCTATCCCTAATCTGACCCTAACAGGCTGCAGCTCATCCGTCAGTACGGCTCTTGAACACTTCACTCCATGGGTATCCCGCGGTGGCTTGTCCACCACTTCTCCACACGGTAGACTGACCCATACAGACAGAAGCTGTCCCTTAGCTGTCCCTCCCTAGAATTTCTGCACTTCGTCGTCATAGGGAAGAGTTTGTAGCGGAATGCAGGGCGATGTGAGATCTTGATCACCAATTTCCAGATGAGTAAAGGTTGGTGTCGTTTGGTCTACAGTCTTCTGTAGGAATTTTCTGAGGCATGGGAGGACACAACAAACGAGAAGAGCGAGAATAAAAATAAAAATTAGTAGAGCCATACCAATATGAACTAAAGCTTTCTGCCAACCAGTCATCCAACCAAACCATTTTTCCCAGGGATCTGTCACCCCAGAATTCCTTTTCAACTCCTCTGAGAGTTTATTTAACTTTTCTATGGCCAGGGTGACCTTACCATTAGGGCCTGTGTTTTCTGGAATGTAAGTGCAACAAGTCATAGTGTCGGGTAGTATTTTACATACACCCCCCTTCTCGGCTAAAATCATGTCTAAGGCCAGTCTGTTCTGGAAGGTCATCTGGGATGTGGCTTGTAGTTGTTCGGCTAAACCCTGGAGGGCATCCCTGGTATAGTTAACAAAGCGCTGTTGGTTGTAATAGATATAATTTATCCAGTTAAGGTTCTTATTGGCAGTGACTATAGTGAACAGTGATTCGAAACCCACTGCAACTTCATCTCTAGCTTTAAATTCATTAGGTACCCCCCTAGGTACCCCAATGGCATCTATGTAAACATGTGGGTCAAAACTGCCTTTTACTGGGGTTTCTCGTTTGGCTCTGGCTGGTATATGTGGTGGGCCGGGTGTGTCAGTATGATTATCGGAAATAATGTGTATGGGCATAATGACTTTAGCTAGGGCACACTCACCCCACCATTCAATCTCCAGTCTAGATCTTATCAGTAGATCCCCACATAACCAGTAAATATCCCCCAATGACCTGGTATGATGCTGTAGCAGGTGTTTAGGGACAGTTCTGTAGGTGGCACAATAACCTTTTGAAAAGTTACCCACAAATTTACCAGTTCCGTCATAGTTGGTATAGCAAGTATAATTACCTTTGTAAATTGTAACTCCGTCTGGGGGTTTGACATTTCCAACTAAGAGAGGGTATTCTGCTGTCCATGCTTTGCAGAGGGACTGGTTGGAACCATAATTCAAGGCAAAAAGACTTAGAAAACAGGTTTCTATTTCTAAAGGGATAGTTAAAGGGACGGTGCCAAGATGGGGTCGGGCACCTCCACATACATAACAGGCGGTTTTATTGTGCTTATTGGCATTATATCTCATCCATTCTAACCACAAATTTATATCATTAAAGCCTGTTTCAGCGGCCATAGTATCTTCAAAAGTAGGGTTAGCAATGGCCATCATGTCCCTAAAGGACTGGATATGTGGTTTCAGTGGATTTGGGACCATATGTTCAGCCCCTTGCCACTCTGGAGAGTGACACATGTCTTTGAGGTAGAAATGGCCTAATTTATTATAGGAACCTCTTCTCCAATACATTCCCATCACATATTGATCAGCATCCTCTGGGCCAGGATGTTCAATATTTAACATTAATTTCATAGGTGTACCTCCTCCATGCTTTCTTAAAGTTATTCTTTGAAGGAGGGATCTACCATGGTCATCTACCTTTGATAAGGCACTTTTTGGTTTGTAACCCCAGGCAGGCCCGGCATTCCATCCCGCCGCCCCCCAATGGTTACAGTTGTGCCCCCACTGTTTGTCAACTACACAAATGTAGGGGTCTTTTGCTTGTGGTATATCTTTATAAATGGCTTGGATCTGTGATGTAGGGGATGGGCAATCTACAATATCACAGTAATCAAAAGTAAAGGTGGCTACGCGGGTACATGATGAATTATACCAGAAGGTGTACCCACTAGCATTTTTAGTAATGGCCACTTGCTGGGCTTTAAGAAGGCCAATCAAGGGTATTAGGTACCAGAAGTACATGGTTGTGCAGAATCAGCTTCCTCTGAAGCAGGTGTCTTTTTGCAATGTGAGGCGTGAATCCAATGTGGCCTACCAGCTAGCTTGACAGAGATAATGATGATCAGGAGAACCTGGAATGGTCCCTCAAATCTTGGTTCCAGAGTGTGTTTTCGCACAAATTTCTTGACTAGGACCCAATCACCGGGAAGCAGACTGTGGTTGCCTGTGTCAGAATCAGGGTCACTACTCTGTGGGTGGTAAGGGTTATGAAAAGCAAGAGTCACTCCTAGAGCAGTCCAAATATTCCTTGGTAACTGATGCTGTGAAGGCCGGACCTTGGTCACTTTCAATAACTTCCGGCAATCCAAATCTACACACAATTTCTGTAAGTAGACGTCGTGCTGTTGTTTTGGCGGTAATGTTAACCACTGGGTAGGCTTCTGGCCAGCCTGAGAACATGTCCACTATTACTAGTGCATATTCATAGTTGCCACTCTTTGGCATCTGGATATGATCTACCTGGATTCTTTGGAATGGATACATGGGTTTAGCCAGGTGTTTCAAGGGGACTTTAGCTGTTTTCCCAGGATTGCATTTAGCACAGATGGCACCCGCCTCGCAGTAATTACTGATTAGTGTAGTAATTCCAAGAGCTTCATAGTACTTCTGTACAAGGGCATTCATCAGATCTTTTGATAAGTGTGCAGGACCATGTGCCCATTGAACAACTGCTGGGTATAAACTCTTGGGGAGACAGTGGGGAGACGGAATCTGAGGTTGTTGTAATACACTCCATTCTTTAGGACAGCCCCTTTTTCTGTTTCCATTTTTGTATTTCTTCGGGGGCTACTGTAGCCTGTTGTTCTCGTAAGATCTTTAGATCGGTTGGAAAAGTCTGCAAAGTGAATATTGGAGTTTCTTCATTTCCAGACACTCTTCTTTCCACTTCCTGTGGTTTTCTTGCAGCTTGCTTTGCAGCTTGATCAGCTAGATGGTTGCCCTTTGCTTCATCCGAGTCCAACTTCCCATGTGCTTTTATCTTCAAAACAGCCACTTCTTCTGGAAGTAGGAGGGCGTCTATCAGCTCCTTGATTGCAAAACTGTGCTTAACTGGTGTACCGGCAGTGGTAAGAAATCCTCTTGTTTTCCAAATCAATCCGAAGTCATGAGCCACGCCCAGTGCATATCTTGAATCTGTGTAGATATTGGCGCGTTTTCCTTCAGAGATCTTGTATGCTGAAATTAGAGCTTGTAATTCAGCTTCTTGTGCAGACTTTGTTGATGGTAGAGATGATGATTCCATAATTTCATCTGCTGTGGTGACGGCATATCCTGTATGATATTTTCCTTCTTCATCAGCATACCTGGAGCCGTCCACAAACAGGGTGATGTCAGGATCTATTAGTGGATCCTCATGCACGGTTGGTAGGTGTGTTGTTTCCATTTTCATCTGTTCAAAGCAGTCATGGGGGGTTTCTGAATCATAGTCATGCTGTATGACTAGGTCTTCAAATTCTTCTTCCAGAAGGTAACGTGGCCATGCTCTTACAGGTTCACATTCAGTTGATGCATTCTTGGCAACGCCTATTTCTTGAAGTTGTGAATCATCCATGGTGGCCCATAATTTTGCCATGGGCCCAAGATCACCCCATGACTTAGTCTTTGACTTGGTTACAGGGACATGTGGAATAGCTGTGTCCCAATGATGGTACAGATGTTCAAGTCCATGTGGCAGTTGGATCAAAGCCATGCTGTTACCTTCAGTATCGTAGTGGAAGTCTTGTAAGGTGAATGTTACCTCAACCAATTGAAAAAGTTCATCTTCATAATGAGGGTCAGGGTTGATGGTTGGTTTGTACCACATGTTCAGAAGGCATATTTGGGCCCGTCACAGGAGGTAGAGGTAAATTGGGGAGCAGTTTTGTAAGGGTGTGTGTAAGGAGTAGGACATATCTTTCATCCATGATGAATCCATAATAGCTACACCCCTCAAGGAGTGGCAGAAGAGTGGCCGGAGCAACTTTTCTTCAAAATATGATGTCAGGTAGAGGCAGAGTTGTCTGTGGGCGAAAATGTCTTAGAGAAGTAAGGTGCTTTGGCTGGATACAATAGAGAATAGAATTAAAATCATGAGGAGCAAGAATTATTAGGACCGGCACTCGAGGTGCCACACCACTGGGGGCTGCCATATTGGATTTGGGCATGACTTGAGCAGGTTGAGGCAGGGTAGGCGAGATCAGGGTAGGGGGTGTGGCAATGGAAGGTACATGGGAAGTGGCTGAATAGGGCGGAGTTGCGGGGTAAGGGTAGGAGAAGGGCGGAGGAGATGGGTAGGGATTAAGAAGGGAGGAAGCGTAAGAAATGGTGGTGGGGAGATGGAGGAATGAGCGAGGACATGAGATGAGGGAGGAGGAGAGAAGGAGCAATAGGATGGGAGACAGACGAAGGGGAGGGATCAGTGGAAGGAGTAAGAGGAGGTGGGCAGGTAAGGGAGCAGAAAGGTGATGTAGCAGTGGAGGTGGGCAGGGTGGTGGATGGGCGGAAGGGAGGAAGAGCGGACGGGAGAAATGGAATGGAGGGGGAGGGTGGTAAAGGAGAGGATGAGGGTGAGGAGATCTATAGGACTGATGGGGGGGAAATAAGGATCCATCAGCATTCAATACCAGGTAGAAATGAGGAGGCAGGTAAGATTCTCTTCCGCTATGGAGGCTGCAAATAGCCCATTTACAACAACTATAAACTGACCCTATGCTTTCCCTATAGAAAAATAATAAAAGGCTAACATGCACATCTGTCTGAACAGGCCTCTAACGCTATCCCTGACTCTCTCCCTTTTCCCCTATTCATTTTTATATATAGCATAGCTCAAAATATAATGCCTACATACATCACAAATATACATTATCACAATTTTATGTCTTGCAAAAGGGGTAAACTTATTTTACTCTTCGCTGATAATGTAAAAACATACAAAATAGACAAATAACATTGTTTTCTGCGAGATAAATTAAAAAGATAATGGAGATGTTTTGTTAAGCTTTATAAATAGCTATACGTTAATCTACCTTTTTTCGTTTCCAGTTTCTGGCTGTTAATGTACTTGCTGCTAGTAACAGATCTGGAATCAATACATTATAATGGCCAAAGTCTCGACTCATATGTATATGCAATAATAAAATATCTGGGCTTACATCAAAATTTATATTAATTAGTCTTTAATCTTGGAGGCTATCATTAACCAATAAAGACAGATTGGAGCACACTCCCACCTTATCCATTCTTCATTGTTTATACTAGTACCTAAATCCTTATTCCATTTGTAAATAGTTAGGCTTATAATGTATTCTGGTTTCTGTTCAATTAGATCAAAAAAAAATATTATTTTTTTTTTCAGGTTAAACCTTTAACTGTATTACCATTTATTCAAGAAAGCTTTGTTTATTAGAAATTTATTTAAGTAAATATTCTTTAAGATAACCCTTTTACCAGCATGTTATCAATTTTTGTACACAAAGTTAAAACACATTTGTTACTCACACGTGAATCGATATATATATATATATATATATATATATATATATATATATATATATATATATATATATTCTATCTATATATTTTCTCCATTATTAACCATCACTTATCACAGACACATTTCTGATATAGGGAAACAAATAGCAGGATTATTTTAGTAATTGTAACTTTCTTGTTCATAATATGTAGAGTACAAGGAAAACAACATATCATAAGACAGGATTAGCATGATAGGGGTAGGTCTCTTGATGGAGGCAGCCATGACAGGGGCGTGTGGGTAAGGGCAGAAGGTCCAACCTCCTTTGTACTAGGGGCCATTTTCTTTTAGGGTGTTTTAACATTACACTATATTATAGCTAATAAAATAAATCAGAGAAGCAACATTCTGTTCAGCAAAACGAAATACTAAACTATGGACAGACTTGACGGATTAAATAAGACAGTTGTGAATATTATACATTTAACAGCCCGTAAAGCTGTCTCTAGAAACATGTACTTTAAGATAACATGATGCAAAATAAACTCACGGAATTCAACCAATTTCCCTTATCATCCACCAGCCATTAATCACTTCACATACTAACTTAACAACTTTGCATATTCCCTCTATCCTTGTAGCAGATTCATTTTCCTAACCTTCGTAATCAACACTGAGCTACATCCCCGACTCCCTATCTTATACACCAGTCTTGGAGAAAATACTTTGCACCGCGAAAGGAAATACAGCCTCAGAAAGGTGGAATGCATTCTTGTGAGCTAGTCTCCCCCACGATCCTCACTGCCTTATCACAAAACACAATATATATATATATATATAGCGCTACGGAATCTGTTGGCGTCATATAAATGGCAACAACAATAACAATATACAAACCCAAGAAACCTCTTATACGACACATCACTCCTTAACCATCCTATCAACTTCTATGTAAATAACAAAATACACAATTAGAATATTTTCTAGCAAAAATTCCATTGCAAGCATGTCACCCCTCCCTCCTCCCCCCCTCGTGTCTCACAGAAGGCAAGGAGGGAGGGGTGGGGGGAAGAGGGGGAGAGGAACAAGAGAGAGACTGCAAGCATGCATTTTTAACCATGTCAGCGCTGGAAGGACAGTTACGTTACAGTTATTGCAAGCAAAAAGACACAAAAACACAACATTTACCCATACTATAGCAGAAAGTAATATGGCCATGTACACATTAGAATAATGCGCATATAAACAGTAAAACACAGCAAATAACTCCTGATCCAGTCAGGTCAATCATAATATAGTAATAATCTCAGTGAAACTCAATACATAACCCCAACCCTCTACTAGGGTGGTCCTCTGCCATCTAATGGCTAACACAAAATACAAAAACCCCACAGCATTTAAGATTGGGGTAGGGTGGGGACCAGGGATGGTGACCGAGGTAAGCTACATTTCGGTCATTACTGACGGGATGATGGGAGTGGTCACCTCCTGGACGCCATGACAGGGCGCTGGCTGGGAGAACTTCCCAGTAACACAATTATTATGATAAACATACAATCTTAAACCTTTGTGATCAATTTCTTCCTCAACCCAGCCCTCTTGCTGAATAGCCTTTGCTACTCTGTATCAAGCTTCTGCTGTACGGATCAAATCATGGTCTGCCAGCTTGCCTTTCTTTCCTGTCAGTAACTTACGCCAGCTCTCTGGCTGCAATCTACCGCATGGAGGTACGGTAATTCCACACACTTTAGCAAACTTATCAACTTGCTTAGCCATCTCTTCTCCTTCTTACGGCAATTCCACATACTTTGGCAATCTTATCAACTTTCTTAACCATCTCTTCTCCTTCTCTATCTTCTACCAAATCACATGCTAACCAACCCTTATTGGGTTTATCTAACTTCTGTCCCATCTTCCCTATACAAGGCGTCCCAGATATAGAGAAAGAAAGAGGAACAGAATGTCTACAGTGCTCGACTGCTACGTAAGAATAAGTTCCTACGTACGTCTTCCCAAAACGTAGACTAGTCACTGATTCCGCCTACCCAAGGTAGCCGCGGATTGGAGCGTGGCAAGAAGTGTGTGACCAATCACTTCTCTCATCAGAAAAAGAGAAATAGGAGGGGAAAGTGCAAATAGTACAGAGAGTAAGATTAAAGTAAACACAGGAATCTATGTGACAGACAATTAAGACAACATTTCAGTGTAAATACAGTGCATGCATCACAGTTCAAATAAGTTCAACAGTTCAGATAAGTTCAACAGTAATCCCTTTCCTCTACTCATGTGGCAGAAGCCACCTATCTCAATCCCGAGTTCCGTACACCTCCCTCGTTACAGTGGTTCGGACCCGTAACCACCTCTACCCTCACTCCCGTAGTGTCCTTGTTGTGGAACTACCCACAAGTCACACTACCACGTGGTGATGGAGACAGCAATGCCTGCCCGAATCCAATCCCACCAACACAAAAACGGAACACATACAGCGTCAGCGCTCGAGGCTGAAGTGTTCCGCCCCTCTGCAAGCAGAGAGACACTTATAGGGAATCCCCAGGAAGCAGTGAGTCTACACCCCTCCACAGATTCCCAACCCTCTTTTTCCTTACTGCCGTAGCTACTCGGCACCTAAAAGAGTAAAACAGGCAAATAGAAGATCCCCAGGAAAACTTCCACAGATCCACCCCCCTTTTCCTTACTACCACAGCCACGTGGTACCTAAAAGGGGTAAACAGGCAAATAAACTACCCGGGCACATGAAACAACAACAGGAGGAGATAAAACAACTGGGGAACAGGCACACAGCTGGGTGATAGTTGGGTGAGGTAGGAGGGAGGAGGAAAGAGGAAACGATGAGCCTGTCCTGACTTTGTGCAACCTAACAGATTTGTATATCAAGGTTTTATTTATTGAAATGCAGAATGAATGTAAAAAGTCATCAATCATATGTGCGACTTGCAGGTCTCAAAAACAGCCATAGACATTTGGTCGCGCAGGACCTGTGCATTGTTTATGTGTTTGCATTGAAGGATCATCAAAGTAAGTCGAGACTCATAGGTCTCTAAGATATCAGTAGACTTTTGATCTCACAGGACCGATGCATATTGTTTTTTAATTTCTGATCTTAATATTTGTTTGCGTGGTTCATCGATGTTTTGTGCGACACATGGTTCAGTGTCTGTGCTTAGTCAGTTGCTCACAGCTATGTTAGGTGCATTCTGTTTGAGTGTGTGTGTGCTTGTGCAGTTTTCCCTGAGTCACCGCGGTCCCTCCACCCTCGCTGTCGTATAGAGTTGTAGTCTTTTGCATCTATGAGTGCTGAGCCGTGGTGGTGAGCTTGTTGGTGTATGGGATTCTCATGTCCACAGTGTATTTTTTTCCTTATTGAGGCTGTGTGTGTTGTTGCAGGAGGCTGTCTATTCTCTTTTATTCATCTGTTTATGTATTTAAGTGTTTGAGTCAAGCAAAGCTATTAGTATGTGTCTAGATTAGTGTTCAAGTGTCTCTGCCTTTTTTGGCATGTGTTTAGTGTTATGGTAAGTGTAGCTTTTGTTACCTACATGGTATTTAACCTTTTTCCCCTGGTATCATGTTCCTTAGGTTAACGGGCCACGTCCTCTTAGTGCAGTTATTGGTGTGTGGGTCTTCCCTTGTCTGGGATGTCTCCCCAGGGTTTCTCTCTCCTCCTCCCAACATCCGGCTGCCACTCATCGGGGTCATGATTTTGTCCCTTCCCTACGTTCCTTCTCCTGCCCAGGATCCAGATGTGCGGTATAGGGGTTTTGTTGCTGTATGTGTAATGGATGATGGGTTTGGGGTTGAGTAAGGGAGCAGAGATGTGGTAAGTCAGTTCAGATCCTAGAATGCCCATGCCCCCCCATTTCCTCCCAGATCGTCTCCTCGTAGTTAGTCATAGGTAATTGTCTGTGCGAGGTATACATTAATCTGTGTGTTTGTCCATCCTTCCTAGTAAGTCTGTTATATTGGCTTTGGCAACGTGGATTTCTTCCACTTTCTGCATATATTGTCTGATGGTTTGGTTTTGAGCCTGCTTCCAGTGCAGTGGTATTAGTGATTTAGCCGCATTTAGCAAGTGCTTCAGAATAGTTTTTTTGTATATGGTTAGTGGTAGCTCTGTGTAGTGTAGCAGAGCAGTCTCTATGGTGAAGTGTGGTGTTTCTCATAGTATCATTTGTATCATCTGTTTAATCTCCTCACAGTTTGGTTTTATTTTTTTCGCAGTACCACCGGATGTGTCGTAGAGTTCCAATTCAATTCACATCTCCAGCGGCATCTGGTATAGTTGGGATGATGCGGTGTAGCAAGGAAGATGTGCGGTACCAGCGAGAGATCAATTTGTAATTTACCTGATAGTGGGAGCTTGTCGAGCTTTTATGTTGCAGTAGGATGTCGGGTCTTCCCATTGTCTCTTGGAAATGTCTTTTTTCAACCGTTCTCCTATTATGAGGTGTTGGTAGCTGAGCATAATGGAATTGGTACATCAGATGCTGATGCGGCTGATGTGTACTATGGTCGTTGCTGCCGTCCAGGAGTGATGGGAGTGAGCGCAGGACTTATCTTTTTGTGTTTGTATTCACTTTTTGTATCACAAAGCTTTGTTACAATGCTGCCGCCCATCCCATGTGTTCCCTACTAAGAGTTAATAAGTATATAGGGGTGTATATAAAAATACCCCTATCTGTCTCATTAGAGATATCTTTGCCAGAAGCTCAAAGAAGCAAGGTGAAGGGTCAGTGTAGGACCCACATAGGGGGGTCTGCCTTGACATTGGCAGGTGGCATTCCCTCCAATGGCCATTGGAGTATCTAAATGACCTCCATTAGTAGGCATGGCTGTGATGGCTTCTAAGGGCACACAAATCAAACGCTTGTTGATTGTCCGCCCTGCAGCCTTTCAAAGCACGTCATTAAATCGGCGAACACCGAACTCGAACACGAACATACACTGAAATGTCTGTATTCGGGGTCCAAAAACCGTAATGTTCGGTACGAACCCGAACTTTGCGGTTCCGGTTCGCTCAACTCTACATATATATTAACTTTTTATTGACTATTTATTATCTTTTTTTCTACTTGAACTTGGCATTTGTTTTTGTTTCTTTACATATAAATATGCATCAAAACAATTCCATTACAAACAATCAAGTGTGGTGTTCTTAGTCAAAGTGCTTATTTAAACACATGGAAAATGTTACAGTTCATGTAGTGTTATCTATACTTAAAGTATTATTATTCTATTGGAACAATCATGGCACATGAATTTAAAAAACTTATGTTCTTCAAGAAAAGATAAACAATGATACAAAAATAACATTTAGGACAAACATGATAAAAAATGCATTATACAAAAGGCACAAATAGTGTACCACATAAAAACAGAGACACCTGGGGATCAATTATGATAGATATCAATGTCATGTAATATAATGTTTTGGGGGTAACATTCACTCTTTAGAATATTATTTATTATCTTTATATCCTGCTTTTTATAATATCCTATGTATTTTTTCACCATAGTAATGAAAATAAAATCTACTGAACGAAGACGGACAGCTTTTTAAACATGTGCCTCTCATATGACTGTTTTTTATAAAGTTCTATGTGCCCATAGTTAGTTTGCATATGAAACCCATGTTAAGCCTATATCTAAAACATGACAAGTATCCCTTTATACCCTGTGCCAATATAATAATTTTGATTGATGAAAAATTTAACCCAACATCTCATTTCTAGTCAGGATCGGGACAGGGATCCAACACGCAGAGTACAAACAGGTGGTAGGTACGTATACCGGACCTTAGAATGGCCGGACTTAACGTAAGGAGTAAGTAGAGAATGGTCTAAGAACAAGCCGAGGTCGAGGGAACGAGAGGACAGGTAAGCGAGAGACAAGCCGAGTCAAAGGGTAACAGAGGTAAACAGGGTAGTACAAACAAGCCGGGTCAGAACCATAGAGACAACTAGAATACAAGAGCACTGAGTGACTAGACAGGCTAGAACCACGACAGGGCAATGAGCAGATGCCGAAAGCCTTACTTTATACCTTGATTCTAGAGGGTAATCACGCCCCCGACAAGTCCTGATTAGTGCTCGGGACTTGACGGACAGGTCGACCCGGGTTGGCGTCATGACGTCGACTACTGAGCGTCGCGTCATATAAGGAAGTGGATCCCTCGCGGTCGGCTTGTAAATGGCCGAGAGGACCGCGAGGAACGGAAGAAACAACCCCTCTGGGAGGATAAACGTCTAAGTCTCTCACCTCCTCTGAGGTAGAGACTACAGGTACCCTGACAGTACCCCCCCTCTCAGAAACACCCACCGGGCGGAAGGAACCGGGACGAGATGGAAAACGGGAGTGAAAAGCCCTGCGGAGGCGAGGAGCATGTACATCCTCCTGAGGTACCCAAGTCCTCTCCTTAGGACCATATCCCTTCCAGTCAATAAGATATTGTAACTTTCCCCGGGAGATTCGAGAATCGATGATGGAGTTGATTTCATACTCCTCCTGACCCTCAACCTGAACAGAGCGAGGAGAGGATATAGTGGAGGAAAATCTGTTACAGACTAAGGGTTTCAGTAAGGAAACATGAAAGGAGTTAGGAATGCGTAAGGCAGCTGGAAGAGCTAGGCGATACGCAACTGGGTTAATTCGAGTCAGAACCCTGTAAGGGCCAATGTAACGAGGAGCGAATTTCATAGAAGGAACCTTTAAACGAATGTTTCTTGTACTCAACCATACCCTATCACCTGGAACAAAAACCAGAGCCGCCCTTCTGTGCTTATCAGCGTGTTTCTTGAACAACATGGAATTATGTAGGAGAATTTGTCGAGTCTGATCCCACAACTTCCTCAAATTGGCAACATGAACATCAACCGACGGTACCCCTTGGGAAGGAGAAACCGAGGGAAGAATGGAAGGATGAAAGCCATAATTCATGAAGAAGGGGCTGGAACGAGTAGAATCACAAACGAGATTATTGTGTGCAAAGGAATCAAAACCGACCCAATCGTCCTGGTGTTCAGAAACAAAACAACGCAAATATTGTTCAATCTTTTGATTGGTACGTTCAGCAGCTCCGTTAGACTGAGGGTGATAGGCAGAAGAAAAATTCAATTTGATGCCTAGTTGAGAACAGAAGGATCTCCAAAAACGTGAAACAAATTGGGAACCTCTATCGGAAACAATTTCGGAAGGTATCCCATGTAAGCGAAAAATCTCTCTCGCGAATATCTCCGCCAATTCAGGAGAAGTCGGGAGTTTAGTTAAGGGCACGAAATGAGC
Source organism: Pelobates fuscus (assembly GCF_036172605.1). Taxonomy (NCBI): domain Eukaryota; kingdom Metazoa; phylum Chordata; class Amphibia; order Anura; family Pelobatidae; genus Pelobates; species Pelobates fuscus. The sequence goes on along the minus strand of NC_086326.1, from coordinate 22,812,766 downwards.
CATCTTAGTAAACCTATCAACCACCGTGAGGATCACAGTCTGTTTTTTAGAAACAGGCAAATCTACAATGAAGTCCATAGCCAAACAGGACCATGGTCTCTCTGGAATGTTCAAGGGATGTAACAACCCACATGGAAGCGTATGAGGTTGCTTAGTCTTCATACAGACCTCACATGCTCCGATGAAATCCCTAATATCCTTCCGTAAAGAAGGCCACCAGAAATCTTTAGAGATCAAGGAACATGTCTTGCGAATACCCGGATGCCCAGCCGCCTTACTGTTGTGAAAACACTGTAAGAGTTCCAGTTGGAGTTCAGGAGGAACAAAATGCCTTGCCCCAGGAGTCTGTCTAGGCGCCAGATGCTGCAACTTCATGATCTGACCAAGCAACGGAGAGTGAATCTTAAGACTCGTGTTGGCGATAATATTGCACCTGGGTACTATAGAAGACAAAACCGGCTCCGATATCGCAGAAGGTTCATATTGTCGAGACAAAGCATCGGCTTTAGAATTCTTAGAACCAGGTCTATAAGTGAGCACGTAATTGAAATGCGTGAGGAATAAAGACCAACGAGCTTGCCTGGAGGACAAGCGCTTGGCCTCCCCAATATAGGACAGGTTCTTGTGGTCTGTCAAAATAGTAACAGGATGTAAGGTGCCCTCCAATAAATGTCTCCACTCCTTTAAAGCCATGATAACTGCTAGTAGTTCCCTGTCACCAATGTCATATCTGCTCTCAGGACCTGATAGTTTCTTGGAAAAAAAAAACCACATGGATGTAAGGGCTTATCCACACCTAACCTTTGGGACAGGATAGCACCTATACCTGTCTCTGAGGCGTCTACCTCGAGTAGGAAAGGCAGAGTCGTATCAGGGTGAACTAAAATTGGTGCAGAAGCAAACAGTTCCTTGAGTGTTTTGAAGGCAAGAAGGGCTTCAGTAGACCAGTTCTTAGTGTCAGCTCTCTAGTAGCAACCTCGTCAAGGATTATGTCTGATAACCCGTTTAAAAATACATCTATATAAGCCTGTTGATTCCACTTAACCTCTGCCGCCAAAGACCTGAACTCTAGTGCATAATCCACAAGTGTTCGGTTATCTTGTCTAAGGCGCAACAGTAATCTAGCTGCATTGACCTTTCTACCTGGAGGGTCAAAAGTTCTTCTGAAAGCAGCTACAAAGGCATTATAATTATATACTAACGGATTATCATTTTCCCACAATGGATTGGCCCATCTCAAAGCTTTCTCAACAAGTAATGTGATAATAAATCCAACCTTCGCCCTATCTGTAGGATAGGAGCGGGGTTGTAATTTGAAATGGATACCTATTTGGTTTAAGAAACCACGACACTTCTCTGGAGAACCACCATAACGTACAGGTGGAGTGATACGGGAAGAAGCACCTACAGTGGCTACCTCTAGACCTGAACTCACAGGAGAGATAGAAGTATTACGCATCTCCTCTGGTTGATTACTAGAACGAGATAGTAACACCTGTAGTGCTAGAGCCATCTGGTCCATTCTGTGATCCATGGCGTCGAACCTAGAGTCAGAAGGACCAACCTGAGTGTTTGTACCTGCAGGATCCATTGGCCCTGTCGTAATGTCAGGATCGGGACAGGGATCCAACACGCAGAGTACAAACAGGTGGTAGGTACGTATACCGGACCTTAGAATGGCCGGACTTAACGTAAGGAGTAAGTAGAGAATGGTCTAAGAACAAGCCGAGGTCGAGGGAACGAGAGGACAGGTAAGCGAGAGACAAGCCGAGTCAAAGGGTAACAGAGGTAAACAGGGTAGTACAAACAAGCCGGGGCAGAACCAAAGAGACAACTAGAATACAAGAGCACTGAGTGACTAGACAGGCTAGAACCACGACAGGGCAATGAGCAGATGCCGAAAGCCTTACTTTATACCTTGATTCTAGAGGGTAATCACGCCCCCGACGAGTCCTGATTAGTGCTCGGGACTTGACGGACAGGTCGACCCGGGTTGGCGTCATGACGTCGACTACTGAGCGTCGCGTCATATAAGGAAGTGGATCCCTCGCGGTCGGCTTGTAAATGGCCGAGAGGACCGCGAGGAACGGAAGAAACAACCCCTCTGGGAGGATAAACGTCTAAGTCTCTCACCTCCTCTGAGGTAGAGACTACAGGTACCCTGACATTTCTGCTTTGAACTAACAATAAGGGAGGAAGGAATTCTCAAAGCTTTGTAATTGGCATATTTCCTAATAACTCACATTTCATCAGCTACATCTAATGAAGATCCACCCCCTTTTTGTCCAGAATTTACTTCCATGTTAGTGCTGGGAATTGTCCAGCCAAATGTTTATCTTGAGAAATACTGAGGACAAATATCCAGGCCAAGGCTCATCATGGAGATTGTTGGTTTTATTGAGATATGTGAATTTGTACAAAATCATTTTGATTGATAAAAATGTTTACCCAACATATCTCTATGAGAATCGCTCATTTCTGCTTTGAACTAAAAATAAGTGAGGAAGGAATTCTCAATTTTTTTTAATTGACAGCCAGGAGGACAAATGTAGGATATTGAAAGCAAAGTATATACTTTGAGAATTCCTGCTTCCATTTTGAACTCCTCACTCACCAGCAGTGAGGGAGAAGTTAAATAATTAACCCCTTAATGCCTTTACTGCGTTCTAATCCATACCTCATTTAATGGGCCTTAAAGCCATTGTGGTGGCATAGAAAGCCAGCCCCAGAGCCACAGGGATTCACCTACACGTAGATACAATATGGGGGGACTGCTTGACACCAAAGCCAGTTCTCCTCTAGCAAGTCAGGCCCTTCCGGGCCATGTGATAACTCTGGCAGAGCACTCACATGGCTAGCATAGCAGACTATGGATCTGCCTGCAGTAGGTTTGCCTGGGTTGTCTACCTAACAATGCAAAAACAAACAAAAATATATTATACACGCCACAATTATATATAAAAAACAAAATATTTTCAGAATGAAATTTTCTATCTACCCATCGCTCTCTCTCTCTCTCTCTTTATTGTTTGGCTATGGCTTTGAAGCACCCAGTCATTAAATTGATGGTTAAGCCTGAGTGCAAGGACTACAGTTTATATATATATATATATATATATATATATATATATAAAGGGCTATGGCTTTGAAGCACCCGGTCATTAAATTGATGGTTAAGCCTGAGTGCCAGGACTACAGCATTTATATATATATATATATATATATATATATATATATATATATATATATATAAAAATGTTGTAGTCCTGGCACTCAGGCTTAACCATCAATATATATATATATATAAAAGGGCTATGGCTTTGAAGCACCCGGTCATTAAATTGATGGTTAAGCCTGAGTGCCAGGACTACAGCATTTATATATATATATATATATATATATATATATATATATATATATATATATATATATATATAATGCTGCATATATAAAAATGCTGTAGTCCTGGCACTCAGGCTTAACCATCAATTTAATGACTGGGTGCTTCAAAGCCATAGCCAAACAATGTATACATAAAGGAAAGGCTTGCACTCACGGATTTTGAAGTAAAAAATGTTCTTTATTCAAAGTGTATCCATAAAATCATCACATCAACGTTTCAGCCCTCGTCTCAGGATGAACTGACAACCTATATATATATGTAGAAAAAATGGAAAAAAGGTGCACTCACAGGTCTTCATCCAAGTGGTATTTTTATTCTTAGTTGTAGTTTACAAGTGTAGTAAAATAAATCAACGTTTCGACCCCATGCCGGGTCTTTTTCAAGATCAAACTAACTGTGAAATCAATGTGAATATATAGGTAACTAAATGAAGTGAACTTACTTACCGGTGTGTGAGAACAAACTCCCGCCCGGCCATCCGAAACCCGAAAGTGCGCTCGTGTAGTCACGTGAATGGGCGTGATGACGCGGGTGCTATGCGTCGTTGCTAAGCAACGTGGTCAACAAATCCTCCGTGAAACTATTGATTCACCGAGAGCTAAAAGACTGCTTTCGGAGCAAAGAAGTGAACGTGTGGGTTAAGTGCCTAAGTGGAAGGATACAGCCTTATAGTGATAAGAGATCCCTCAGATTAAAATCATAACAACAGGAGGATATGGTAGTAAGATACACTAACAACCTTAGGTATCCATAATGAAACTAGGTCGGCTGGAGCATAATTAACTCGTGTGTCAAGTGCACCTATTATGCATGCAGTGTCAGTGAAACTTCAAGAAACAATCCCCAACCCAATGCTTCCAACACAACCTAGAGAGGATACCCAGATCTATAAAGATGTGTTCAATAAACAATAAAATACATATTTGTATGCATCTGATTTAATCAAATGATTACATCAATATAATCCACAATATGGTATCCTGCATGTATTACTATGAACCTAATATTACTCTTGTGGTTTAATAGCAGAACATATCCTAAACCTCTACTCTGTAATAAGGCCATGCTAATGGGAATAAACCTCTCACAATTAAAGAACTATATTTACAGGGTGGGAATAGGTTGTGAATCTATCTTATCAGAGACTAGGAGTCCAACGTAATAACTGCAATCTAACAATAACCAACCAACGTGTATAAACTAAAGGACCAGATGATCAGGTCCTGAAAAACCATAATAATATCTAGTGACATACAAACTATTATCGACTTATGAGAGCTAAACTCTAAACCTCCAATGCACTGGTATATAACAATGTCACAGGAACATCGAGTAGGTATTGTATTCATTAAGACCTCTGGGCGTGACTGTATCCAGGGTGAAGATCCAGTAAGCTTCCCTTTGAAGTAGTGCTCTAGACCTGTCACCCCCACGGGGTAACGGGGGGACATGATCTATAGCCATGAACTTCAATGTGGGGAGTCTGTGTGAGGCTGCAAGATAATGTTTGGCTACTGGTTTGTCTGTTCTTGAATCTCTGAATGCTGTCATGATGCCAGATCTATGACCTCGGATGCGGTCCCGAAGGGTGAGGTCTGTTTTCCCTACATAGGATAGCCCGCATGGGCAAGTGATAAGGTAAATGACGTGATCCGTCGTGCATGTAATATGGTGTGCAATTTTGATTCTTTTCCCACTATGTGGGTGAGCAAATGAATTTCCTGGCATCATGTGACTGCAAGTTACGCAGCCACTGCATTTGTAACATCCAGGTTTTTTAAAGATAGTTTTCTTCTGGTAGCTTTGTATGGGGTCATTGCGAATAAGGATGTCCCTTAAATTCTGACTTCTTCTGTAACTGATGGTGGGTTTTGTATGGAAAACGGTAGGTAATGATTTATCGGAATGAAGAATATCCCAATGTTTTTCAATTGAATTCCGAATTTGTGTAGTACCGGTATGGTAAGTAAGTGGTAAATAGATCTTTGGTGTATCTATGTTGGGTCTGCCTTGTGTATTCGTTCTCTCCTGTGTCCATTTCTCAATCGCCCATGCTTTTGCTTTATTCAATGTTTGAATCCGGTATCCTCTCTCTTGAAACCTGAGGGTCATTTCTTGTAATTGTGCGTCCCGCTTCTTCTCATCGCTGTTGTACCGAAGTACCCGCATAAATTGGGATATGGGTAACGTGTCTTTAAAATGCTGGGGATGATAGCTGGTGCTTGCAAGGAGGGTGTTTCTGTCTGTACTTTTCTGGTGCAGTGTGTGTTCAAATTTGTTGCCATCTTTATATATGGTGATGTCCAAAAACTGTATTTCTTTCTCACTGTAAACCAAAGTGAGTTTAACTGGTGTTTCGAGGTTGTTAATACGGATTATCAAATCTTCTAGTTCTTTAGATGTGCCTTTCCATATCATAAGGACGTCGTCAACAAACCGGTAGTAAGCCACGATCTTGTCCCGATTAGACTTCAGAATGTGTCGCTGTTCAAATTGAAACATGTAGGCATTGGCATATGAAGGTGCCATGGCTGCCCCCATCGCTGTCCCCTCCAATTGTAAATAAAATACTTCTTCGAATTTGAAATAATTACAAGTTAATGCAATGTTCAGAAATTCAAGGAGATATTCTATCGATGGTTTATCACAAGAGTAATATTAGGTTCATAGTAATACATGCAGGATACCATATTGTGGATTATATTGATGTAATCATTTGATTAAATCAGATGCATACAAATATGTATTTTATTGTTTATTGAACACATCTTTATAGATCTGGGTATCCTCTCTAGGTTGTGTTGGAAGCATTGGGTTGGGGATTGTTTCTTGAAGTTTCACTGACACTGCATGCATAATAGGTGCACTTGACACACGAGTTAATTATGCTCCAGCCGACCTAGTTTCATTATGGATACCTAAGGTTGTTAGTGTATCTTACTACCATATCCTCCTGTTGTTATGATTTTAATCTGAGGGATCTCTTATCACTATAAGGCTGTATCCTTCCACTTAGGCACTTAACCCACACGTTCACTTCTTTGCTCCGAAAGCAGTCTTTTAGCTCTCGGTGAATCAATAGTTTCACGGAGGATTTGTTGACCACGTTGCTTAGCAACGACGCATAGCACCCGCGTCATCACGCCCATTCACGTGACTACACGAGCGCACTTCCGGGTTTCGGATGGCCGGGCGGGAGGTTGTTCTCACACACCGGTAAGTAAGTTCACTTCATTTAGTTACCTATATATTCGCATTGATTTCACAGTTAGTTTGATCTTGAAAAAGACCCGGCATGGGGTCGAAACGTTGATTTATTTTACTACACTTGTAAACTACAACTAAGAATAAAAATACCACTTGGATGAAGACCTGTGAGTGCACCTTTTTTCCATTTTTTCTATATATATATATATATATAGAGAGAGAGAGAGAGAGAGAGAGAGAGAGGTAGATATAATATTTATTTGTAATTGTATATATATATATATATTTGTGTTAGGTGCTTATGATAGTACAGTGTGAAATACCATAATTAAACGTAGGATAGTAAAAAGGCAAGTCGGTTGTGGTGTGCCGGAACCGACGATGAGGTAGACCTGAGAAAGAAGAGGGCCTACCCAGGAAAAAGAAAGTAGAAAGGAAATACATTTTTAAATCTGGTGTGGTGGGAGGGTCATTCAAACGCTGACCTCGAACGGTAAGGAGCAAGGTAAGGGGAGTGCCATAAGTAGGCTAGGAGTGGAAATCAACACCTCCCACAAATCCAGGCAAAATTGCCTTAATACATATATAATTAAAAAAAAAGATATAGATAGATAGATAGATAGATAGATAGATAGATAATTACAGAAATAATTACAGGAATAAACATGTAGAATTTAAATATATATTATTTTTTCTTTGATCCTGTTGAAAGTCCTCGAGTATGACTGAAATGAAAATTAATTCATCTTTGTAATATATGCAGCCTCACCTCGCAGTATCTGCAGTAATTGCCTCCCTGACAATAACGGAAGTGCCGCTCAGCGGCCATGCGTCAGTGTACCTGACTCCTGCAACATGTTGGTGGACACCGGCCGATCCAGGCTGATTTCTAGCCCCACGTACGCCCACAGTGGTGTGACGTCACATGGGAGATGCGCACACAGGTTCTGGGGTCAAAAGCCGATTTCGGCCAATCAGATCTGTAAGAGACTTATTTAAATTCATTTTTACTTCTCCTCATTGCCCTGTGGTTTCCCTTAGGTTATCTGAGAGAGTGTTCCTGAGGGTTTATTTCTGGTTATTGACTTTGGCTTTTTTTCTGACTTCCCTGAATTCTGGAATCCTTGACTTTTGGCTCTCCCTCATCGTTGTGTCTGCTTCTTTGTCACTGACCTCGGCAAGTATCCTGACTATTCTCTGGTATGTTAAGTCCGACCAATCTAAGGCCCAGTTAGACGTTACCTTTAGACCTAGGTGTGATACAATTCTGCATGCTGGATCAACTAGTATCTAGTGATGTCGCGAACATAAAATTTTCGGTTCGCGAACGGCGAACGCGAACTTCCGCAAATAGACTTCATAGACTTCAAAGGGCAGGCGAATTTTAAAACCCACAGGGACTCTTTCTGGCCACAATAGTGATGGAAAAGTTGTTTCAAGGGGACTAACACCTGGACTGTGGCATGCCGGAGGGGGATCAATGGCAAAACTCCCATGGAAAATTACACAGTTGATGCAGAGTCTGGTTTTAATCAATAAATGGCATAAATCACCTAACATTCCTAAATCACAATGGATATGGATTGACACCTGACATATGACATATTGACACCTTGACATATGGATTGACACTTGTCCTCAGAGACCCTGATACACACTGACACAGAGCAGAATAGGGACTGTTCCCCCTACATAGGGTCACTTGGCAGATATGGATTGACACCTATCCTAAGGATCCCTGATACACACTGACACAGAGCAGAATAGGGACTGTTCCCCCTACATAGGGTCACTTGGCAGATTTGGATTGACACCTGTCCTCAGAGACCCTGATACACACTGACACAAAGCAGAATAGGGACTGTTCCCCCTACATAGGGTCACTTGGCAGATATGGATTGACACATGTCCTCAGAGACCCTGATACACACTGACACAGAGCAGAATAGGGACTGTTCCCCCTACATAGGGTCACTTGGCAGATATGGATTGACACCTGTCCTCAGAGACCCTGATACACACTGACACAGAGCAGAATAGGGACTGTTCCCCCTACATAGGGTCACTTGGCAGATATGGATTGACACCTGTCCACAGAGACCTTGATACACACTGACACAGAGCAGAATAGGGACTGTTCCTTCTACATAGAGTCACTTGGCAGGTATGGATTGACACCTGTCCTCAGAGACCATGATACACACTGACACAGAGCAGAATAGGGACTGTTCCCCCTACATAGGGTCACTTGGCAGATATGGATTGACACCTGTCCTCAGAGACCCTGATACACACTGACAATGAGCAGAATAGGGACTGTTTCCCCTACATAGGGTCACTTGGCAGATATGGATTGACACCTGTCCTCAGAGACCTTGATACACACTGACACAGAGCAGAATAGGGACTGTTCCCCCTGCATAGGGTCACTTGGCAGATATGGATTGACACCTGTCCTCAGAGACCCTGATACACACTGACAATGAGCAGAATAGGGACTGTTCCCCCTACATAGGGTCACTTGGCAGATATGGATTGACACCTGTCCTCAGGGACCTGATACACACTGACACAGAGCAGAATAGAGACTGTTCCCCCTACATAAGGTCACTTGGCTGATATGGAATGACACCTGTCCTCAGGGACCCTGATACACAATGACACAGAGCAGAATAGGGACTGTTCCCCCTACATAGGGTCACTTGGCAGATTTGGATTGACACCTGTCCTCAGGGACCCTGATACACACTGACACAGAGCAGAATAGGGAATATTCACTAAATGCCAAACATTGTTATACAGGGGAATATGTAGTAAATAAGATAAGGGGGGGACCTACTGTCCTCCCCCTGGCCCCCACCCCTACGTGGTGGGTGGGGGCCATAAATCACAATGGGGGGACCTACTGTCCTCCCCCCCACCCCCACCCGAGAACAGTGGGTGGGGGCCTTAAAAATAATGACACAGAGCAGAATAGGGAATATTCACTAAATGCCAAACATTGTTATACAGGGGAATATGTAGTAAATAAGGATAAGGGGGGGACCTACTGTCCTCCCCCTGGCCCCCACCCCTACGTGGTGGGTGGGGGCCATAAATCACAATGGGGGGACCTACTGTCCTCCCCCCCACCCCCACCCGAGAACAGTGGGTGGGGGCCTTAAAAATAATGAGGGGGGGGGCTAGTGTATGATGTTGTATCGATCAGGTAGTGTAAGGGTTACCCCCACTTCACAGTGACAGACCAAACTCCCCATTTCCACAACCGCAAACTCCCCATTTGCACAAGGTTGGATGCCAAGCTAGCCATGTCCCGTTCCTTGTCCTCACTGATGTCATTGAAGGTCTCTTCCTCCAGCCAGCCACGTACAACACCAAGGGTCCCCGAAAGGTGACAACAAGCCCCCTGGGACGCCTGCTGTGTTTGGTCTTCCACCTCCTCAAAGCCACCTTCCTCCTCTGACTCCTCTTCTTCAGACTCCTCTCTCTGCGTTGCCTCTCTCTGCGTTATTATAAGGTGTGTTAAGTAGTACTATTCTTATCAGTTTAATCCCTGTTACGAGTAGAGGACTATTTCCTTGTTTCTCCAAACCCCTTCAAAGATGGAAAAAGCGGTATGAGTGGAAGAAACGAGGAAATGTGGTTAGGTGGTGGTGCCAGCCCCACCGAGGGCTTGTACCCAGGTATGCTAATAAACTGAAAAAAGAAAAAATCTCCCAAGAAGGAGATCTAAAACTGGCATAGGAAAAGGTTAGACAACTATAATAAAATGATACCTACAAATCCTAGTGAGCATAGGTGTATAATAGAGGGAGAAAGGGAAAGCAGAGTAATGCTTCCTAATACCGTGGTTAGTACCCTTTGTTAAAGTAAATTGAGTAATGGACAAAAGTCTTTATTGTATCATTTATAAATAACAAAGGGATACCATACTCATTCCCCTATAGTGTCTAATTGTGTAATAATGGTAATACTATTACCTATTATATAATATTTCCAGGGGCAAGGAAATTCCCTCTAAATAGATGGGTATAGGCAGAGAGTATGGAGACCGGAGTGATGCTGTCATAAAAAGTGTCAATAAGGTGATATAAAGTTAAATGTATCACATCACACAGACACCCTTTCTCTTAGCTAGTTTCCAGAAATGCTGGATAGGTAGAAGGGCTATAAAGACTCAGGGAGGTCTAAGAAGAATCCTCTAAACTAGCCTGAATCTCCTTAAACACCTTCAAGGGTGTTCTAAGCTAAAGCTCAATCTAAACGTTTAGATGACTCCCTGATTTCCCATCAAAGATGCTGGCTAGGAATAACACTGTGCAAGACAAATAGTGGGTCTAAGTGCCCATAGTGCAGTAAAGTGTCCCTAGTGAAGTGAAAAAGAGAATAACGAGCTGGCGCCAAGAGAATAACGAGCTGGCACCCTATCAGGGGACGTGTATATGGCATAGATTTTAGGAACCGTGAGATGGAAAAAGATGCTTGGTCGGTCCCCCTACTTCAAATTTGGGGCACTGCGCGTGCAATCTAATGTGCCACCAGATAGGAGTGGTGTGTTAAGTAGTACTATTCCTATCAGTTTAATCCCTGTTATGTGCCTTTTTTGGGGTTGGTTTTTGTAGCCACAGTGCAGCACCAGAGGCCCGAAAAATTAGGTATTGTTGCAGCCACTGCTGTAGCAGCGGCTATAAACATTGATGTTTGTTTCCCAGGCAGAAAGTGCCCTAAAACATTGCGGCTTGAACCCTAGTTGGTGGCGGATAAGTCACGCAAGTCAACCGGCATTCAGAGCTAAAATACAGCAGTGTGTGGACCATTTTTAGCCCAAGGCAGCTCATCTCATCAGGCCTTTTTTAGTCGAATGTATCGCCCAGTGTCAGTCCCTTCGGGATTCATCCCTCATTCATCTTAATAAAGGTGAGGTAATCTAGACTTTTTTGACCTAGGCGACTTCTCTTCTCAGTGACAATACCTCCTGCTGCACTGAAGGTCCTTTCTGACAGGGCACTTGAAGCGGGGCAGGCAAGAAGTTCTATTGCAAATTGTGATAGATCAGGCCACAGGTCAAGCCTGCACACCCAGTAGTGAAGGGGTTCATCGCTGCTCAGAGTGTCGATATCTGCAGTTAAGGCGAGATAGTCTGCTACCTGTCAGTCTCTGAGGGTGGATCCCGAAGGGCTGTGGCGATGCGTAGGACTTAAAAAGCTCTGCATTTCCTCCATCAACAACACCTCTGTAAAGCGTCCTGTCCTTGCCGGCGTGGTCGTGGGAGGCGGAGGAGGATTACTTTGACCTCTTCCCCTGTTAGATTCACGTTGTGCTGTGACATCACCCTTATATGCTGTGTAAAGCATACTTTTAATTTATTTTGCAAATGCTGCATCCTTTCGGTAATTGTTGTAATTTATTGTAATTTGTTGTAATTTGGTAACATTTCAGCCACTTTCTGCTTATACCGGGGGTATAGTAGCGTGGACACCCAGTACAGGTTGTTCTCCTTCAGCCTTTTATACGAGGGTCCCTCAACAGGCACGACAGCATGAAAGACCCCATTTGCACAAGGTTGGATGCCGAGCTACTCATTTCCCATTCCTCCTCCTCAGTGATCTCAATGAAGTTATGTTCTTCACCCAGCCACATACAACACCACGGGTACCAGATAGGTGACAACGAGCACCCTGGGATGCCTGTTGTGTTTGGTCTTCCTCCTCCTCCTCAAAGCCACATTCCTCCTCTGACTCCTCTTCCTCACAATCCTCTTCCAGCGTTGCTGCAGGTCCAGCAAGCGATGCTGATAAGGCTGTTTCTGGTGGTGATGGTGACCACAACTCTTCCTCTTCACACTCATCTACGGCCTGATCAAGCACTCTTCGCAGGGCACGCTCCAGGAAGAAAACAAATGGTTTGATGTCACTGATGGTGCCTTCGGTGTGACTGACTAGGTTTGTCAGCTCCTCAAAAGGACGCATGAGCGTCCAGTAACGTGACAAAAACATTCCCAGCTCCCCAGAGGCTGTCCTAGCACCCCGGTCATACAAATATTCATTAACGGCTTTTTCTTGTTGGAACAGGCGGTCGAACATTAGGAGTGTTGAATTCCAACGTGTCGGGTTGTCGCAAATCAAGCGCCTCACTGGCATGTTGTTTCGCCGCTGAATATCTGCAAAGTGCGCCATGGCCATGTAGGAACGCCTGAAATGGCCACACACCTTCCTGGCCTGCTTCAGGATGTCCTGTAAGCCTGTGTACTTATGCACAAAGCGATGTACGATCAGATTACACACATGTGCCATGCACGGCACATGTGTTAACTTGTCCAACTTCAATGCCGCCAACAAATTTGTTCCGTTGTCACCGATCTCCAGTTGCTGCGGAGTCAGACACCTGTGCATTCAGGGCGGACAGGAGTGCTGGTCCGGTGAGCCTCTCTGCTTTCAACCAAGTTAAACCCAAGACGGCGAGACACTGCCGTATCTGGGATGTGGAATAGTATCTGGGGAGCTGGGGGGGTGCCGTTGATGCGGAGCAAGATGCAGCAGCAGAAGAGGACTCATCCAAGGAGGTTATGGAAGAGGATGGAGTAGGAGGAGTAGAGGAGGTGGCAGCAGGCCTGCCTGCAAGTCGTGGCGGTGTCACCAACTCCTCTGCAGAGCCACGCATCCCATGCTTGTCAGCCGTCAGCAGGTTTACCCAATGCACAGTGTAGGTGATATACCTGCCCTGACCATGCTTTGCAGACCAGGTATCAGTGGTCAGATGGACCCTTGCCCCAACACTGTGTGCCAGACATGCCATTACTTCCTTTTGCATAATCGAGTACAGGTTGGGGATTGCCTTTTGTGAAAAGAAATTTTGTCCGGGTACCTTCCACTGCGGTGTCCCAATAGCTACAAATTTTTTGAACGCCTCAGACTCCACCAGCTTGTATGGTAAAAGCTGGCGGGCTAATAGTTCAGACAAGCCAGCTGTCAGACGCCGGGCAAGGGGGTGACTTTCTGACATTGGCTTGTTATGCTCAAACATGTCCTTGACAGACACCTGACTGTGGGCAGATGAGTGGGAACTGCTCAAGGCGAGAGATGGAGTGGCAGATGGTTGAGAGGGGGCAGGGAGGACAGCAGTGGTTGACGTGGCTGAAGATGCTGGACCAGGATGAGGATGTTGTCACAGCATGCGTTGATTGGCGTGCTGTCGGGCTGACCCCGGGTGCCGATGCATTCTGTCTGACTGTACCACTAGCTCCTTGCGACGACCTCCCCCGGCTTCCAACTCGTCTCCTCCTCCTCCTCTCTGTCTCCCCATCTGAACTTTCGCCCTGTTCTTCTTCTTGCCGAGCGAGCACCCACGTGACATCCAGGGATGCATCGTCATCATCAACCGCTTCACTTGTATCTGACAACTCAGAAAAGGAAGCAGTAGCGGTTACAACATCATCATCATCATCATCAAACCATACGTCCATGTGTGTGATGCTGCCTGACTGAGACATATCCCTGTTATCTACATTATCTACGGATGTGTAAATAACTCCTCTGACAGATAAATTAAAGCGGCTGTGGTGCTAGTGTTGGTGGTGGTGGCAGGCGGGTGAGTGGTAACTTGAGAGGTGCCCGAAGTTAAGCTGGGGGAGATTGGTGCGTCAAGGTTCTGAGCGGAAGCTGTAGAAGATTGGGTGTCCTGTGTTAGCCAGTCAACTATGTCCTCAGAACTTTTCAAGTTCAGGGTACGTAGCCTCTGAAAACTGGGCATTATTCTAGGGCATTATTCACAGCACCACGACCACGACAGCCCCTGCGGGGTGGCCTGCCTCTGCCTGTCATTTTTTTTGGATTAGTGGTACTATGCGTGCAAGCTACTGTGGTTGGCAGAGTACACGCTGTAGGCCTGACACACCCGCTTGAAGACAACTAACTGCTATTCAATCTATAACAGTGAAAACATTTTTTTTTTAAATGCACGCTTTTGTGACACCAAATATGAGTGGCAATGTGCACTGGCAGAGGTTGGCAGAGTAGACGCTGTAGGCCTGACACCCGCTTAAAGGACACTGACTGCTATTAGATTACAGTCAAAACATTTTTTTGTTATTAAATGCATGCTATTGTGACACCAGATATGAGTGGCAAAGTGCAGTGGCAGAGGTTGGCAGAGTACACGCTGTAGGCCTGGCACACCCGCTTGAAGACAACTAACTGCTATTCAATCTATAACAGTGAAAACATTTTTTTTTTTTAAATGCACGCTTTTGTGACACCAAATATGAGTGGCAATGTGCACTGGCAGAGGTTGGCAGAGTAGACGCTGTAGGCCTGACACCCGCTTAAAGGACACTGACTGCTATTAGATTACAGTCAAAACATTTTTTTGTTTTTAAATGCATGCTATTGTGACACCAGATATGAGTGGCAATGTGCACTGGCAGAGGTTGGCAGAGTACATGCTGTAGGCCTGACACACAGACGTTTGCGGATAACTAACTGCTATTCAATCTATTACAGTGAAAAAAATGTTTTTGTTTTTAAATGCAAGCTATTGTGACACCAGATATGAGTGGTGGCACTGGGCAAGTGGGCACAGTATCCACTGTGAGCCTGACACAGAAGCTGGCAGGCAGGCAACTGCAATTAGATTACACAGGAAAAAAAAGCAGACTGATGTTCTAGCACTAAAAAGGGCTTTTTGGGGTGCTGTCCTTACAGCATAGATCAGATGAGTCCTTCAGGACTGTAGTGGACACTGAATACACTAGCCTAGCTATCCATTTCCCTATCAAATCAGCAGCAGCTACACTTTCCCTCCTCTCACTAAGAATGCAGCTTCAGAATTTATCTAAAATGGATGCTGTACAGGAGGTGGGAGGGTCTGGAAGGGAGGGTCTGCTGCTGATTGGCTGGAATGTGTCTGCTGACTGTGAGGCACAAGTTCAAAGTTTACTCAATGATGACGAATAGGGGGCGGATCGAACCGCGCATATGTTCGCCCGCCGTGGCGAACGCGAACAGGCTATGTTTGCCAGGAACTATTCGCCAGCGAACCGTTCGGTACATCACTACTAGTATAATGACAATCTTCCATGAAGACTTTAAAATTAAAAATAGAACACTGAGAGTGCTTTTTTTCACTACTGGATTACTGTGAGCCCTGGCATTTTGCAACCGGCTATGAATAATTTTATATTATCCATATTTGACATATAGTTTAAATATCAGGTTTTGATTTTATCAGAACTTACAATTGGCTCAATCCTTAAGGGATTAAATCAGTTCATCCAAAATTCATCTGAACTGAACCAGACATTTGGCAAACATTTTTTTTCCCTTTCTAAATAAACTATTTGGACGAGCTAAATTTTCCATCTGTGCACAAGCAAGGTGTTAAGTATTACTCAATAAACGACTTCTTGTGTTCCAGGAAGAAGTCAGTTTTCCTAATTTACATATAGTTTTACTTGCAAAAGTTTGATTCTCCAAAGGGGTTTAATATCTCTGTCACAGTATAAGAGGGCAAAGAGTTACATACACTGCTCAAAGTATTTTTGCTGCCTGTGGCATATGGTGTCCTGGATCTGAGACAAGACAGTGCTGATAGCATTAGACCATTCTTAAAAATGGGTATGTAACTATAACACTTTTATACTTAGAAACATTAGAGCAGTAGGTTATGCAACTTCAGTGGGAATATTAATGGTTTTAAATAGCCCTGACACGCATGTATTAAACTATAAGGTATTATTATCATTATTGGCATTTATATAGCTCCAACTTATTTAGCAACACTTTACAATTTTATAAAGGGGGTAATTTAACAATGAATGAGACAATTACAGAATGTTGCAGAAACAAAAGGTTGATGATGACCCTGCTTAAACGAGGGGTTACATTTATTTATGTATTATTTATTGATTTTTACAAGATTTTTACAAGATTACTCTGTTTATTTACTAAAGTGATAATTCAAAGTGCATTCAACATAAATTTTGAAACTTGGACCAAAGAAGTCTCTGAATCAGATATATTTTCAGTTGGCCTAAAATTTAGAAAATCAGTTTAAATTCTCAATTTAGTGGTGATCACACCAGCAGCTATAAAACTGCACAACAAGTATATATATATATTTTTATTATAGACAGTGCAATGTGAAATGTGTACAAAAAAATAGCCTGCAGCTTCCAAGTGTGTTAAGTTAGAATAATTTCATCATTTCAGCATGAAAGTACAAAATATGGATGAGTAGGCACTCTTCTCTGTGCATTGTCCTACACCCCATTTTGATAACATAATCAGCAAAATATCAGAGCTTTTCCATCCTGTTGAAGAGACTGGTAGCAGGTATTTTAAAAAAAATCTATCTTTTTATATAGTACTAAAAAATCTGGATACTAAATATACATTGCCGCAAGAAAAGAAAACACCACAAAGCAAAAGAAGCTGGACATGTTTTGTGTCCCCTCTGGACACCTTCTCAACAGCCATACTGTACATATGGAGCAATCACAGTTTGTTTTATGAACTATTCTGTGTAGTATCATTGCATGTAGGCAATTTTAACTATTCTAAATAGTCATTTACATCACTGTGTTCTACCTGATGTTTTCATCATTCTAGCAACCTGTTGAATTTGAATTTTATCAATATTGTTAAAGAAACAAAACTCTGTTTTGGTATACCCTAAATTTGCACTTGGTTGGATGAAAAAACAAACAAGAAGTTTTGTGTGTCAGGTAGGACAAAACATTTTTTATGTTTTTTAAGAAAGTTTTCCCTGTGATGACAGCTTGAGCTCTTAACAGCTGGACCTAAAATTAGAAGGTTGCTATTCAGAAAATTCATTCATTTAGGAAAGTGCAGCATACTTCATGTGTAATCCATAGAAATAATTGATAGCTAAAGAAGTTATTAAGTGATTAAGTTATTATTACATGGGGGGTACTGTTATAGTTGGGAGACTTTGCTGAACACAAATATTAGTGTTTCAAAACAGTAAAACATATCACAGCAATTGCAAAAATGCGAAAAATTTCACTTTCACTGACAATATCATCGCTGTGATATGTTTTACTGTTTTGAAACACTATTATTTGTGTTCAGCAAAGTCTCCTGAGTAAAACAGTACCCCTCATGTACAGGTTTTAGGGTGTCATAGAAAGTTACAGGGTTAAATAGAGGGCTAGCAAATTAAATTCTCCGGACTTTCGGCCTGGGTTGTCAGGCAGGTCCCTCAAATTGCAATCAATAAAATTACTTAATTATGTAAAAATATTACATAAATAAGCACATAGAATTTAAATATTAATACATATTTATATGCAATCGTAACGTCTTACACAGTGAAGCGTATGGGATCCAGGAGCTAGCCTATGTGGAAAGTTCAAATTGATATAATAATTTTACTGCTAGAAATGTATATACAATGTGAGGAATTTCGACTCTGAAGTAGAATAGGTAAACACTGAGGATATGTGAAATATAAAGCAAATGGTTACTGTATCTTTAAATGCTACTGATAACTAAAAAGAACCTTAAAAATCTTAAAAATCTTAGAGTATCAGCTTAAAAGTACCTAAAACAGTGTATATATATATATATATATATACATATATATATATATATATATATATATATATATATATATACTTGGTAAATATAGAGTGCAACAGTTATATGTGGTATGGGTATCCTAATCTCTGTAATAAAACAGGATTGGTGATACACACCGAATAATATACTTAGTAATAAAGATGTAAGAAAAAAAGTAGATAGTAGTAAAACAGTACTGCAATGCAGTACATGTACTGTACCGCTTGAAACCACTTGAACAAACCAGATTAAAAAACTGGATGAACAAAAGCCAGTTTATTAAACATGAAAATTTAAAAGTAGTAAAATAATGATCTGGAACAGTTCACAGGAATATGGTCAGCAAAATGGAGATGAAAAATAACAGTAAACCTGCGAATCCGGTTAGGATGGATGTGGATTCTGTTGTGGATGTGAGCCCTCTAGGAACCGGCTGCCTGTGAGGATGGCGTGTGTCTCAGTGCATTCCAGCTGCAGACCTCACTCTGAGCGGCGAACACTGATACGGTCCAGAGGTGTCAGAGGTCACTGGGTATGTTGATCTACTGCTGATCTCTAATCCGTGTCTGTATACTGTTAGATCTGGGTGGTCTTGGTCTTACGCGTTTCGTGGGTGTCAGCCCCACTTCTTCAGAGACTTAATGGCCCATGGCTGACACCCATGAAACGCGTAAGACCAAGACCACCCAGATCTAACAGGATACAGACACGGATTAGAGATCAGCAGGAGATCAACATACCCAGTGACCCCTGACACCCCTGGACTGTATCAGTGTTCACCACTCTGTTAGACTGATCACATGTCCCCGGGGGTCCTAATTCGCCGAGGGGAGACTGCCAGGGGAACAGTGGCGATCAGGTAAGTACATAATACCGTTATGACGGTTCAGGACTGTCACCGGTCCTCAAAGGTATTTTTCTGATTACGATCCTGAACCGTCAGCGGTCGTTAAGGGGTTAATTATATGTGTTTAGTATTAATGTCTCTGTTAACATGTCAGCACTGTGTTACAAAAGGAGGTTTTATAGGAAAATGTAATTCTGAAGTAAAATAGAATTGTATAAGAGAATTCAATGGTTAATTGATTGATTGCTGCATGATTGATGTAATGAATTCTGTATGATTACTCCATATTTGGGAGGGCTGCCTTAGTCATGTAAACATTGTATTTAAAGATGATAATCAGCGGTTAAGAAAGAATCTGGAGGAGACACAAAGTGCTTTAAGATTCTTTTGTTATGTGGTTTTCACTCCACTCCCCCATGTTAATTTAGTGTCTACATTTTCACAAGCTTTTGTCTGCTAAATATTTTATGTTACTACAACTGACTACCGGAACCCCCACGGAATTCTGATATGAACACCAGGTACTTATCTGAAAGCAAACCAGCAAATCCACAGAATCATAGTATAAAGAATCTTCAGGCACTTATGATGTGCAAATAGCAAGCGCCTTAATAGAAACGAAGAGCAACATTTCCACCTGAAGCAAGGTATTTGTCAGCTTGACAAAGACCTTGCATCAGGTCAAAACATTGCTCTCTCACTTTTTATTCCACTAAACCTGCTTGCTATTTGCACACTAGGAGTGCCTGATAATTCTTCTTTATGCTAAACGTTTTATGTCCAAGTTTTGAAATACTGATAAGAGGTTGATTTTTAGAAGTACCTCCTTCCACTCTCTTCAATATTAGTGAAACATGCTGATATTATTTTACTTTTTTATAATTGAAAGTTTATTCAACAATAAATAGTATAGAAAAAATCAGAAAAATTACCTGTCTATCTATCTATCTATCTATCTATCTATCTATCTATCTATCTATCTATCTATCTATCAATCTATCTAAAGCAGGGGTTCCCAAAAGGTAGATCCTCAGATGTTTTAAAACTACAACTTCCATGATGCAGTGTTATTCTAAAGGCATGCAAAGGTATGCAAAGCATCAAGGGAGTTGTAGTTCTATAATATCTGTGGATCTACCTTTTGGGCACCCATGATCTAAAGCATACAATTTATTCATATAATGTTGATACTTTCAGCAATAGGTAATTGTTACTCTATTAAATAAACATACATATATACATATAATTGTGTTCTCCGCTGAGTTATCAAAGACTGCATTGTGTCTGTCTGTCGTGAGAGAGGGAGAATGTTCCTTATTTTTAAATACTGTGTATACTTGTTAGGAAAAATACAACAAGGTTGTAGTCTATTTGCTAAATATTGCTTTAGTTGTTAAAAGTCAATTTGCAGATTATTTGAGCTAAAGTGTATCTGCAGTCTTGTAGCATGCATTCTCTTATGCGTATAATTTTATTGTAACTCCTGAACAGATGCAGACTGTACATATATTGGCCTATAAGGACTGCTAGTTTATAGACTGCTAATTTGGTTTATTCTTGTAATGCTTGAAGATAATTCAAAATCTAAATAAGAAAGAACTGAATTGCTTGTACAAATATTTATCTTTTGTATTCAATGAAAAATTAAAAATATATGTTAAAAATTACAAAAAAATAATCTTTGTGTTTTTAAGAATTTCCTGACAGCTTCTAGGAAAACAAATCACAAAAGAAGATATAGAAGAGGCCACGGTCTTTAATAACCCTTCTATTAATTCAAATATTACATATTCTTTTTAAGAAAGATCAGTAATCTTGAAGGGAAAATTGCAGCCTTTGTGAGAATTTATCAATAGATGATATTAAAATACCCAGTGACCTTTCATTAGATTATTGTCATTTTACATAAGAAACATTCTCAAGAGATGAAATCGGAAAAAAAACACAATATAACAGAATTCATCATTCAAAGCTTCACTGACAGTCCAGAGCTCCAGTTTCCAATTTTTATGCTATTTCTGTTAATCTACCTCATCATAATTTGGGTCAATGGAACCATTTTCATTCTTATTATAAGTGACACTAAGCTTCATACTCCTATGTATACATTCTTGATGATGCTTTCCCTGGTTGATATTTCTAGCATTTCAAATATTATACCCAATATGTTATATATGCTTCAGACACAACACAAGACCATTTCACTTTTGGGATGTGTAACTCAGACATATTTATTCATATCCCTGACGTGCACGGACACCATGCTGCTTGGTGCCATGGCCTATGATCGATATGTGGCAATTTGTCACCCTCTTCATTACTTTACTCTCATGAGTACACAACGTTGTGGTCTACTGATAAGCATGGCATGGACTATTGGTTTTACAGATCCTTTGGCACACGTGTTTTTCATATCTAAGTTGTCTTACTGTGCATCCAAATATATTGACCATTTCTTCTGTGATGTCATACCATTGTTAAAAATCTCCTGCAGTGACACATCCATTATTGAAATGTTAACGTATGTTGAAGGAACAGTACTTATTGTTCCAGATTTTTTGCTTATTTTAATATCTTATATATTCATTATATCCACCATTCTAAAAATAAAATCTGCAGATGGGCGACGTAAAGCTTTTTCCACCTGCACTTCTCATCTAACCTGTGTGATTATATTCTATGGGACAATTTCATGTTTATATATGAGGCCTACATCGAGCTACTCTCCAAAACAGGACAAGTTTTTTGCTCTTCTATTTGTCATATTGGTCCCTTTGTTGAATCCCCTTATTTATAGCCTAAAAAACCAAGAAGTAAAAATTGCTTTAAGAAAAGTTAAGAATATGCTGGTAGGTTAATGAAAATACAAAAAACTTGCTAATTAAGGAAAAAAACATAATACAAATAATTTTCCTGAGTATATTAATTATCTGGTGAAATACTATAATAAAAGTAAACTTGTCCTGATTTTATTGAGGGAGTGAAATTCTTTCAAATTCGTCAAAATTGTCATGTTTTAAATAAAAGCCTGATTTGTAACGTTAGGTTATATTAAATTATAGAAAACTGTAATGTTGCAATATTGGTGTGTTTATAGTGTAAACATTGCACTTCTTCAGATCTTTAGATGTGTACATCAACCATTTGGGAAATAGTGATCATATTGTGGAAACAAGAGATTAAACATAAGAAAAGGGTATTTAAAGCATTTAAAACAGACAAATCAGAGGAATCCTATATAAAATATAAGGAAGCCAATAATGCTTGCAAAAAGGCAATTAAAGTGTCTAAACTAGAAAATGAGAAATTGATAGCCAACAAATGCAAAACCAACCCCCAAACATTTTTCAAGTTCATCAATTCTAAAAAAACAAAAAAATGAAAGTGTAGGTACACTGGAAACAGAGATGGGTCTGTTAGTTAATAAAGACCAGGAAAAGGCAGAAATTTTAAATAACTATTTTTCTTCAGTATATATTAATGAGGATCCCATGGCAAGAGATATGCAAATGATTGCTGCAAAAAACTTGCAGATAACTTGTGATTGGATGACTCAAGACAAGGTGCTACAGCAGTTAAAGAAAATGTATGTAAATAAAGCTCTGGGGCCTGATGGTATTAACCCACAAGTACTTAAGTGACCCCTGTATTTAATATATGTATATATATATATATATATATATGTGTATATATATATATATATATATATATATATATATATATATATATATTTAATTTCTATGTGCATATTTATTTATTTATAAAATATTTTACCAGGAAAGATACATTGAGATATATCTTGTTTTTAAGTATGTACTGGGTCCACAAAATATTGCACTGATACATTATGGTACAATAAAATACAAAACAAAGGGGGGACCACCAGGAAACGAGGAGATAGCACACCCTCTGCTGTGGTCAGACAAAATGGCACAACCTTGAGGCGGCTGACCCCACTACCCAAGCACTCTCTATGAGAGGACACGTGACATCTTCCTTAGATAAAGTCGGCCCTACCACCACCCCAGGGAGATCGGAAGGCTGTCACGGTAGTGTACCCCAACACGCAAGCTTTAGTCCAACAATTGACAAAATAAAGCAGATACGTCTTACCATACCTTAGAATGGCCGGACTCGACGTAGAACAGAGAAGTGAAAGAGTCAGGAACAAGCCGAGGTCAAGGGAACAGAGAGACAGCGAAAACAAGAACTAGCCATGGACTGGTACACAGGAATCAGTAAGCCGGCAAACAAGACAAAGCAGCGATAAAGAGAAAATCTGAGTCAAATACTGTCACGTCCTGCTCTCTTCTGTGGAGATGTCTGGCCTTGGCTTCTAGTATCCAGTACTCTTGTTACAATTCTTGTTTAGTTTTTCTTGGTTTTTGGTTTTCTATTCTATGTCTGGTTTTCTTTATGCTGGGATTTCTGGGTTCATTCCTGCAAGCCATCCTGGGATTCCCAGTCTCCAGGTTTCATTTAAATATTTGTTTTATGTTGCCAAACCCTTTTGTTTTCCATCATTCACTTTGTTTCAGTGTTCCTACAGGCAGCTCCTCAAGGCTTCTGCCCTTTCTTGCAGGTAAGTGCTATATATGTCTTTTGGTTGTTTTAGCATATATTAGGCAGTGTAGGACCTGCCAAATATGGGTACATTGGCGTTGTTGGCAGGCTTATGCAATGTATGATCATATAGTGTGACTAAATCCCCATGATTTCCATATGTAGTACTTAGTTATTTCTCCTCTTGTTTTGCCTATGTTATCTTGTCTTGTTTTAGTTTGTATACCCAGTCCATTTACAGTCCTGTTCAGTCATGCCCAAGTTATGTTCATGTTTTCCTCATGTCTTGTGTATATGTTCTGGGTTTAGCTTACTATCCTTCTCTGGTTCTGGGTTCTACTAGTTCTGTCTTGTTTTCATGTTTGGTGCCTATCTCTAGTCTTGCCTTGTTTCTAGTACTGGATACAATCTTGCTGCACAGCCTCCCTATTCAGCTCCTGGGAGGTCTGCTCATTTCCATGCTCCTAGTTCCTGGTATCCGCTGAAGCTGATTCAGGGTCTTGGTATGTGGCAGCACAAACGCTGGTGCTCAACACCAGGGGGCGTGCGGTTACCCTGCACCAGACCCTGCTAATCCACCTCCACACTGTGACTCCTACTCTGAACATCAGACATACTGGGTCCTGGTCCTGCTCCCCCGCCTGGACACTGTGTCTGGGTTCCGGACACCGGACCGCCACCCTGACAAATACAAAGCCAAGGTCAAGCACGAAAAATCATAACAGAACGATACAAGCGCTAAAGAGAACTGAATCAGAAACCATGATAGGGCAAGGAGTTAAGGGAGAGGTAAGTATAAATACCTAGTATTTAATTGGAGACCGTTTCACATTTCGGCTCCAACTGTCCCTTTAAGAGCACGCCCGAGACGTGCGGCGCGCTGGCGGGACACGTGACTGCGTCTCGCAATCAGTGCCCGCCTTCGTCTGAACTTCGAGCGAGCCGCGTGTGGATCGTGCAGGACCGCGCATGGCGGGAATAGAGGACCCCGGCCGGCCCCCAGATAAGGTAAGTACCGCTACAAAGGCACAGAGAGTAGCTGCCCAGATAGGGCCCGAGCTGGAGCAACACACAGCCCCCTAAGACACCTAGACTGTGAAGCCCAGAGGGCTTACGGGGAGGGGGAGGGCAAGGGCACCATAACCGGCCGCAGAGGCTAACGGCTCAAAAGGGAGACAGACCCGGGACATACATAGGGACTCCACCGGCAAGCACGTATAACCCCAACAGCCAAAAGTAAGGGTCTTGCATTTTGTGGCGGATTGGGGTTGAGAGCCTCCTTCCCTGGTTGGAACTTTCGTACTTCCGGACAGAGGGGGCTTGCACCCCCGGTCTGCTCTGGCAAATTGTAAGACCAGACTTAACCCCTTAATGACGAATGACAGACCTGGTCCATCACCTAGGAGAGACTCTTAACGACGAGTGATGGACCAGGTCAGTCATGGGTTAAAATTAACCCCAGAATGCCGCAATCGTGGCGATCGGCGGGTTAACAGTGCTCCGGTCTGCCTCTGTATTAGAGGCAGACTGGGAGCACCCGATCGCGTTGCCCCTGCAGCAGTGCTAACTCTGACAGACTGTCAGAGCGAGCACATGAGCTGCAGGGACTTACCATCCACCTCCCTACGCTTCCGGGTTTTTTGAAGTGCAGGCAGACAGATCAAAGCTGTGATTTCCCTGTGTAAAAAAATAAATAAAGTTTAATTAAAATCCCACCCCCCTTTACCCATTTTAAATAAAAACTAACCCCTTCCCTGCCAATTGATCACTGACTACAGTGATAAATTGGCAGAGATTTACTGTAATTTTTTTTAACACCTGAGGGTTATTTTTTTTATTTTTTTTATTAATTTAAATATTTTAAAATTATATATTTAGCTAGCTGGGGTGGGTGGGAGTTAGTGGGGAATTGGGGGATTTGGTATTAGGCTAACAAGGGTCAACATTAAAAAAAGTTTAAAAATATGCTTTAAAAAGTTGAAAACGTTTTTTTTTAAATGTTTTAAAAACGTTTAAGTAAAAAAAAAATACACCCCCGTTTACCCAGTCCAAATAAAAATTAACCCTTTCCCTGCCAGTCAATCACAGCCTACAGTGATCAAAATACAGATAACAGTATTATACTGTGATCTAATTTTTTTAACCCCTGAGGATTAACTTTTATTTATTTTTTAAACTTCAGGGGTTCCATTTATTTAAATAACTAATTTAAATATTTTATAATCATATATTTTGCTAGCTGGGGTGGGTGGGAGTTATGGGAAAGTGGGGAATTTACTGCTAGTGCTGCTTACTGCTAGTTATGGGTTGGCGGTAAAAAAAAGCTTATAAAATTTTAAATTTTTAAACTTTCTTAAAGCCTTTTTTTTTTTTACTGATTTAACATATTAAATCAGTAAAAAAAGTTTTAAGAAAGTTTAAAAAAATTAATAAGCAAAAAAAGTTTAAAAACTAGTTTTAAAAAGTATTTTAAAAAAAAAAGTTAAAATATACATTTAAAAATGCTCATTACCACTACACCTGGAACAAGCTAGAGAAAAAATGATTCCATGCTAATGTTCAAAATACGCGTTTTGAATTACCCCAGGGTGTATTCTTTAATAAATAGTATGTGTTTGTGGGGAAGTTTCAATAACCAACCATCTAAACTACTCCAAAATGGAACATGAACACAGTGTAAAAGTTGGAAAAAAACTGAATGGTTGTGTCTCAAATGTGCCCCTTCAACATCCACATACACCTGGCTAAGGTACATACGGGAGTATTGCTGTACTCAGACAACATAGCTGAGCAACATATGTAGTATTATACAGTCATAGCACACATAAGGTTTGCAAAATATACTGTGCAAACTCCCTTTGAGTGTCAAAAAGGCAGAAAAAACGCTTACAAAAAACGATTACCACTACACTTGGTACAAGCTAGCGATAAAATTATCCCATGCTAAGGTTAAAAATATTCCTTTTGAAATACCCTGGGATGTCTTCTTTAATAAATGGTATGCCTTTATGGTGTAGTTGTAATATGTAGCCTGCTCAAGTGCTCCAAAGTCTGATACGGACGCATCAAAACCCTCCATGAAAATTCACACTTAAAAACAGGAACTTGTCACGTCTCTTTTACAGCACTGTAACTTCACAAAATAGTGTCTAGGTCATACATTGGGCATATTGTTTTTCTCAGAAGGTGTAACTGAGTATAATTTGGGGATTTTAATGACAGTGGTACATATTAAGTGCAAGAAATACTCAGCAAAAATGCAACATATATGTAAAAATGCCATTCCTACTCCTCCCCCCTCACCACAAACAATGACATAAATTGGTCAAAAAATGGTGACAAGTTAAGGCACAATACACACCATATAAGATACCCTGAGGTGTCTGCTTTATCAAATGAAAGCCCTTTGTGGGGTTATTTGAACAGTCACACTGCTAGAATACCCTAAAATGAGACATAGGCCCCTCAAATCCATCTACGAAAATTCTAACTATAGAAACTGAAATAACCTTGTCTCTTATATGGCACTGTAGCTTTACAGAAAAAGGCCAAAGGCATGCAATGGGGGTATCGTTATACTCAGCAGATGTAGCTGAACACAATATGGGGTTCTGTGCAGGAACAGCACACACCAGCTTTACGAAATACACATTACAAAAACCTTGTTATATGTGTGTATGCCAATATAAAGAAAAACACAATCTTACTCCAATATTTAGCAGAGATTGGGGATGAAATGGCTATGTTAAAAGTGTCAAAATAACCTTAGGTAAATAGCCTGTGATGTCTACCTTATTTAGATATATACTTTTGTGTGGCAATTTAGTTTTCTGCGATGGCTACTAAACCTACAAGACAAACATACCAAATTCTAAAATTGTTGCAAATTGAAATTTTATTTTAGTCCTTGTATTTTGTGACCTGTAGCTTTTAAAATAAGCTAAAATCATAGACATATGATGTACTGTATAAATCAAGACATGTAGATTAATTTATTTCGAATTACTTTTTCTAAGCTGGACATATTATTATGCACACGCTATTCTTGCCAAAACTTTGAAAATGAATATTTGTTTGGGTTTTTTTGTCATATTTTGGGCATTTTTATATAATTAATGAGAATCTATCTATGTAAATTAAAGCCCTGTTTGCCCTCTACAAAACAATGTATAATAGTGCAATAAATGACATCGATGCAAATTGCGTTTGAATACAAACATCAGAAAAATGCAGAAATGGCCTTTGTCCTTAAGCGTAAGACAAGCTTCTGAAGCTCTGTCCTTAAGGAGTTAAAAGGAGGATTGAGAAGTATAAGTCATTACAGTCAGGGCCGCCATCAGGGGGTGACAACCATGACTGTTGTCATGGGCCCGGCGGTCCTGGGGGGCCCAGGCACCCAGCCCCCCCATTCCCAATGTGCATACATATATATAGCAGTTATCGCTATATACATGTGTTTTGGCAGTGGCAGAACTACCTGAGGGGGCCCATCGGGTGGCCCATGCACTTAGGGCCACCCGATGGGCATATCTCTGAAGGGGCCCGATCAGTGCCGTGGATTTTTAATAGCTAGTGCGGGCCCCTTTAAGGATCCTGGCACTGGCAGTGCTGGGAGGAAGTGAGCTCACTTCCTCCCAGCTAACACCCGCGCGGGAGGAAGCACCGGAGAGTGTGAAGAGGAGAGGAGGACAGTCAGACCCACACCCACATCAGCCCAGGCCCCCAGCCAGCAGAGTCCACCCTCCTGCAGCCTAAAGGTAAAAACATGAGGGTGGGGGGAGAGGAGGACAGAGTCAGACCCACACTCACATCAGCCCCAGCCAGCAGAGTCCACCCTCCTGCAGCCTAAAGGTAAAAACATGAGGGTGGGGGGAGAGGAGGACAGAGTCAGACCCACACTCACATCAGCCCCAGCCAGCAGAGTCCACCCTCTTGCAGCCTAAAGGTAAAAACATGAGGGTGGGGGGAGAGGAGGACAGAGTCAGACCCACACTCACATCAGCCCCAGCCAGCAGAGTCCACCCTCCTGCAGCCTAACGGTAAGAAACAGGAGGGTGGTTAAAAAAAAGTGTCAGTGTGTCTGTATCTATGTGTACCTCAGTGTTTGTG
This sequence comes from Pelobates fuscus, assembly GCF_036172605.1. NCBI lineage: Eukaryota > Metazoa > Chordata > Amphibia > Anura > Pelobatidae > Pelobates > Pelobates fuscus. Next base: position 22,784,061 of record NC_086326.1, on the reverse strand, counting down.
TGTGTCTGTCTGTATCTATGTGTACCTAAATATATGTGTGTGTGTGTGTGTGTGTGTGTGTGTGTCTGTATCTATGTATCTATCAGTGTGTGTATCTAGGTGTACCTGAGAGTGTGTGTGTCTGTCTGTATCTATGTGTACCTGAGAGTGTGGGTGTCTGTCTGTATCTATGTGTACCTGAGAGTGTGTGTGTCTGTCTGTATCTGTGTATCTATCAGTGTGTGTATCTATGTGTTTGTTTGTATCTGGTTGGTAGTGTGCACCTGAGTGTATGTTTTTGTTATTGTTTTATTCTTTGATTTTTTTTTTTTATAGCAGTGCTGCAGCTTTTATGTTCATGGTTTTCTAGTGTCTGTGCTTTTGATTTTTACGTACACTTTTTGTCCACAATCATTTTCACTACTTAGTTGATATTCCCCATTTATTTTAGTTTTAGTTTTGGCTCTATTTAAATGTTTAAACAGATTTTTAGTTTGTTTTGGTAACGTTGTTGTAATGTATATCTTTTATATTTGGCGCTGCCTGTTCATGTTGTGTACGTTTTTATCTTGCATAGCCTGTCTTATATTTTATTATGTGCATGGCCCATTTTCGGTCGTTTGCATTTATTTTTTAAAGTGTGTTAATTAGTGCAATACATAATATATATATATATATATATATATATATATATATATAATATTTTGCTGGAGCGCTCACGCTTTCTTTGTTTTCTGAGATTCTCAACTAAAGCTGTGTTTATTTGGTGTTAATCTGCCCATAGAATTGATTACTTTATTGTTGTTTTTCTACATTTTTACACATATATTTTATTTATATTTAGTTTTTACGTGTATCTGTTTATGTGTGTCTGTATGTATCTGTGTCAATGTGCACCTGAGTGTGTGTGTGTGTGTCTGTATCTTTCACTGTGTCTGTATATTTACATGTATGTCAGTGTGTGTGTGTGTGTATGTATCAGAGTGTTAGTGTGTGTATCTGTGTATATATGGGTGCCAGATTGCACCTGAGTGTGTATCTCTGTGTGCGTGTGTCTGTATATGGGTGTCAGTGTGTATGTGTGTGTGTGTGTGTGTAACCGTGTCTGTATATTTCCATGTATGTCAATGCATGTGCCTGTATCTCCTATGTGTATGCATGTATGTATATCAGTGTGTGTATGTGTCTGTGTGTCAGTTTGCACCTGAATGTGTCTGTGTATATGTTTGTATGTCTATGTATCTATGTCAGTGTGAACCTGAGTATATATGTGTGTGTAACTATGTGCCAATATGTGTAACTGTGTGTCTGTGTATTTGCATGTATGTCAGGGTGTGTATCTATCTGTGTGTGTGTGTGTGTATACACTACAGACAAATGCACGCTTGCATTCAAACACCAACATTCAAATACACACATGCTCCATTCAATACCATGTTTATATTCAAACACACATACACTGCTGAGTGCTAAATACAGCCCTGCAAATTGTAGATCCCCAGCTAGCAAAGCATTCTGGGACTTACAACAGATTCAGAACTACATTTGGCCACTTTACACACACTGCATCCACTAAACACACACTGTGCATTGACTACACACACACACAGAGACTCTGCATTCACTCTACACACATACAGCATCCTTGTGGGCAGATTCAAGGACGGCCCTGTAGGCGGTCTCGTGAGTGGGCTCTAGGGGCCCAGACCTTGAACTTTGTCAGGGGCCCCAAAATTTCTGATGGCAGCCCTGATTACAGTTATTGTTTAATTTTCATGTTATTTGCTGGTGATCCATGGTGTCGGGAAACCGGGGAATAAGAAGTGGTGAGGGGCACCCAGGAGGACTTGGAATCATGCTATGCAGGTAAACACCCTCTGGATATCTCACATGCTAGGGACAGCCCACCACCCACACACAGATGGCTCTAAAGATTATATCCCTTACTGTAAAGGGGCTGAACTCCCCCATGAAAAGCAGACTGCTGTGGAGTGAGCTCAAATCTAGCAAAGCAGATATTGCCCTCATTCAGGAGACACACCTCCCGAGGCCAACACAGATAAAACTACATAACAGACAATACCCCATGTCACGTCTAAACATTTGTTATGAAGGAACACAACTGCAGATTTCTTATAGTTTGAATATTTATTATCAAAAGTAAAAGGTATTGACTTTAAGTCCAATTACAGGTACTGTAGCTTTAATTAATAAACGATAACTGAAGTCCACAATTATAGGCACTGTAGCTTTAAGTAGTAAACGCTAACTGAAGTCCACAATTACAGGCACTGTAGCTTTAAGTAGTAAACGGTTGTAATTAGCAAACACTGAATCAGAAAGAGTCTCTTAGTAGTATTAATGAATTAGGTGATAAGAAGTTACAATAGCTGTTCCATAGACTTTAACTGAAGCGATACAGATGCAGCTAACTGAGATAAAGTATGAGTTGAAGTTAGCTGTAACGGGTTTGTTTTATCGAAGGACTTTGGAGACAGGAATTAACAGCTTTGAGATGCAACGCTTATCACAGAGGTTTTACTTAGCTTCCGGCACATAGAACACTGGTTCCCGAGATCTCCTCAGAGGCGGTTATACTGGAAGGAGAGAGTTCAGCTTTAGTCGTGGATGAGGAGAGGTGAAGGGAACTTGAAGTCTTCCAGTCCGGTCCGGTAACAGAGGGTTTTCACAACGATGTTGTAACCGGTTCGTGAGTACGGAACGTAGTTCAATAATCCAGCGTCGATCAGCTGGTGCGGTCGGACTAAATAGGGAGACCGTGTCATAAAGGGGTGTGGCTAAGCTCCGTGGAACCAGGAAGTAAGAGGATATCATAGTTAAGGCATGACAGTACCCCCTCCTTAATGAGCAACCTCTGGGTGCTATTGACTTGGTTTAGAAGGGTAATGCTTGTGAAATTTGGAAATCAATTTGTCAGCATGAACGACAGAGGAGTTTTCCCATGTATCTTCATCAATTCCATATCCTTTCCATCTGATGAGGTATTGTAAAGAGCCACGATGGATCCTTGAATCCAGTATACTTTGAATTTCGTATTCATCTTCGCCCTGGACCAATATGGGATCAGGAGAAGTAGTGACATTTCTTTGGAAAGGGTCAGGATGATGAGGCTTTAGTAAGGACACATGAAAAACAGGATGTAACTTTAAAGTAGGTGGAAGTTTCAATTTAACAACATTACGGTTGATAACCGATAGTATTGGAAAAGGACCAAGAAAAAGGGAACTTAACTTTTTTGATGGACGGTTTGTAGAGATGTTCTTTGAGGAAAGCCAGACAAGATCACCGATTTTATAAAAGGGTGAAGGTTGTCTTTTTGTATCAAAAAACTTCTTTTGGTGGGCGTGGCCTGGCAGCGCGCGGTGATGGACGCGTGATCTGTTAGCTCCCGTGAGGGCTCCTACTAAACAGCGATTACAAGAGCAATATCTGCCCTGATTTAGGTTTGTCAAAGAGCTTACGACAACCTATACCACCATGTCCCAGAAAGCGCCCAAGAGAACGAAAGTTCGACCGGCAGTGACCCGGGTATCCTCCTTCACACCGCCGCGCACCAAAATCCAAGATGGCGCCGGAGGCCCAGAATTACCAACAGCAGCGTCTGAAACCAGCGACAGCACCTCCATCTCTATGGGGACTAATGCCCCTGCCTCAGAACTCACCCTGCACAAGATGCTACAAGATTTACAACAAACTCTACAAATGGAGTTCGCTAAATTGGCTCGCGATGTCAGAGCTGATATCAAAGAGATCAGTGAACGCACGAGTGCGATTGAAGACAAAATGGAGGAAGTAATCAGTGCTCACAATGATCTGGCGGCATCGCACGATACGATAGCTGCTCGAATGGCGTATCTGGAAGCCAAGATTGCTGACCACGAGGATCGTGACCGGCGCAACAATATTCGCCTGCGAGGCATACCGGAGGAAATCAAACCTTCAGAATTGAGGGATTATGCTATCGGTCTCTTTAAGGCCTTGTGCCCAGGCCTCACTGAAGGAGACCTCCGACTAGACCGCATTCACCGCTTACCACGACCGAAATTTCTGCAACCCACAGCAGCAAGAGATGTGATCTTGCGGATGCATTATTTCACCTCCAAGGAACTGGTTATGCGAGCTGCAAGAAATACAGATAACATACCACCTGAATTCCAACATGTTAAACTGTTCGTGGACTTATCCGCCGCCACGCTAATTAAGCGCAATGAATTGGACCCAGTCACGATGGCACTCAGAGATGCAGAGATCCTGTATAAATGGGGATACCCTACCCGCCTCATCATCAAACGGAATGGCACAGACTACCACATATCCACAGCAGCAGAAGGAGCGAAATTACTCCAGAGTTGGAACATACCGGTGACCCTACAAGACGCCAAGGCTCCATCTCAAGGTCTCCGATCATCTCCTCTGAAAATACCTAACGAATGGTCCACTGGGACAAAACACAAGTAACAAAGACTGACATTACATAAAGAACTGTATAGACCTGATCATGGCACCGTGCCCTGAAGATATGTAAGCATATGACTCAACTATGTTGTTGTGCTCCTATGCTCTATTCTCCAATGCTAAAGTGTATGTTTGTGCATTATAAGGTTGTTCGGATACCTAGCAACATAGAGTGCCAGACTACATATGTGTCTCTGATACATTATGTGCCGTACACCCCCGCTACATATTGATGGTTCTATACAGACCCTCAGTACTGCCGCCATAATTTTCCGGGCAGTTCAACCCACAGTTTGCCCTCCCCTCCACCTAGGCTCCATGGGGCCGCTAAACTCGTTTTCTGGATCAGATACCCCCTGTCTGACTCCTCCTTTGTATATAGTTTTTGTTCAATACCATATTGTCTACCCCACCCCTAATGTACCCCTTTGTCCCCCCACAAATGTACTTTATGCACAACCCAGTCTTAAGCCACCTGTGAAAATGGTAACTTGCTTTACGATTCAACGACACTTGTTGATACATAGGGCGTTAACTCATGGACTGTCCCATAAAAAACCTGTACACGTCTGTGCCACACTCAGCACACTGGTTGTAACTACATGGCTTTAAATATATTTTCACTGAATGCTAAAGGCCTAAATTCCCCCCACAAACGGAGACTAGCTCTCGAAGAAGCCAAGAAGGCGAAAGCTATGATAGCCTTCTTTCAGGAAACTCACTTTCTGAATGCTAAAAAACCTAAATTTTCATCCAAATACTACCCCATAGGATTTCACACAGGTTATGCCAAAAAAAAGAGAGGAGTCTCCATCCTGATTAGCAAGGATGTGGCCTTCTCCCTACAAAAAAAAATTGGAGACAAGGAAGGCAGGTTTATTCTTCTACAATGCAATATTAATAATGAGCAATATACCCTCATTAACGTATATGGTCCGCATGATAACCAGCTACCCTATCTAGAGAAAATATTGTTGTTAGCGGATACCCATAAACTCGGAACTGTAATAATAGGAGGTGACACAAATTTTATCCTGGACGATGTATTAGACACGTCTTCCACTGCGGGAATCTCTTGCAAAACTGCTAATAGACGCTCTCACTCTACCATTGCCATTGGGTCACACTTGCACAAAGCTCAATATATAGATGTCTGGAGGACCCTACACCCCTCTGACAAAGACTTCACCTTCCACTCCCAGGCACACAACTCTTACTCGAGAATCGATAGATTCCTCTTACACTCCTCCCTAATATCTAAAGTGCAATCCACACAAATAGGCCTCATACAATGGTCTGACCACGAACCTATAACTATGTCACTATCGACCCGCTTCCCCACTACGGGGCGAAGCTCCTGGCGATTAAATGAGTCGCTACTCAGAAAACCCCCCATAACGCAACAAATCAAGCAGGAACTGGAAATGTATTTCCAGCACAACATATCAGATGATATTTCAATAACCACACTCTGGCAAGCACATAAAGCTGTCATTAGGGGCTTATTCATCAAACATGCTAGTTACGCTAATAAGCAGCGAAAGCGAGAGTTTGATGACTTAATCCAACAAATAGCAGTCCTTACTCATTGCAACAAAATTACCCCCTCACCAGACCACTATGCAAAATTGAGAACCCTACAATCCAAACTCGCTGATCTAGAACTAGATAGAACCAACTATATCCTACAAAAATTTAAACATAAATTCTTTGCCCAAGGGAATAAAGCGGGAGCGACCCTGGCATCCCAACTTAAACAACGTATGGCCAACTCTAGAGTGGCATACGTTTTTAAGCAGGACAAGACAAAGGCTATGAACCCACAAGAAATAGTAGAAACATTTGCACAATTCTATAGCTCTCTCTACAACCTCAAAGATGACTCCTCTTCACCTCCACCATCACCGGAACAAATTCGACTTTTCTTAGACACCGTACAACTGCCAACGCTCACCCGATCAGACATTGACACAATCACTAAACCCTTTACAGTAGAAGAAGTAAACGATACGATTAAAAAACTTCCCCTGCATAAATCACCAGGACCGGACGGATTTACCAATCTCTATTACCAGACTTTCTCGGACACATTGACCCCATACCTCACACAACTTCTTAACCATTGCTTTACCACAGGCGCACTGCCCCCCGACATGCTTCAGGCGCATATCTCCACGCTCCCTAAGCCAGGTAAACCACCCACTGCCTGCCAAAATTTCAGACCGATCTCATTACTAAATTGTGATACTAAAATATATGCCAAGATCATAGCGGACCGCCTCACACACATATTATCCTGCATCATACACAATGACCAGTCTGGTTTTGTTAAAGGCAGACAAGGTTCGGATAATACGAGGAAAGTCCTGAACATCTTAGCACATATGGAATCGAACCGAATGGAAGGCCTTCTCCTAGCGCTGGACGCGGAAAAGGCCTTCGACAGGCTCAACTGGGCATACATGGAACAAGTACTACTCAAATTTGGTTTTCCCACATCCTACATAACTGGCATAATGGCATTATACTCTAAACCGACTGCGAGAGTATCCAACGCGGGATTCCTCTCGAACCCTTTCCCGATCACGAATGGCACCCGCCAAGGCTGCCCGCTCTCCCCTCTGCTATTCATCTTATCACTAGAACCCTTGGCGCACAAAATTAGAACACATAATGACATAAAGGGTGTCACCATCAATAAAGTAGAATATAAATTATCTATGTTCGCAGATGACATTCTCCTATCCCTCACTACACCAGACCGCTCCTTACCACACCTCATTGACACACTTAACGAATATAGCACAATCTCCTACTACAAACTAAACCAAACTAAGACCCAAGCACTACCAATCCGCCTCCCCGTGACAGATACCCTAAAGCTTAAATCTACACACTCCTTTGATTGGAGACAGACTCACCTAACATACCTGGGGGTGAAAATTGCAGCAACATATAGAGGTATTAGCACACATAATTTTTCTACCCTTCCGTTGATATGCAAACAAACCCTCCACAAATGGAAAAATGTGTTACTGTCCTGGTTGGGCAGGATCAATGCTGTGAAGATGATTCTTCTCCCAAAGCTGCTTTATGTGTTTCGGATGTTACCGATACCCCTATCGCCCACTATATGCAAGCAAATACAAAGCATAATATCCACCTATGTATGGGCTAAAAAGAAGCCGAGATTACCCATATCTCTCCTACAACTCCCTACAAAGGAGGGAGGCTTGGGACTCCCCAATATCGCAAAATACCACAAGGCTGCTCTCCTAGAAGGTGCAATGAAATTGCACGCTCCACCACATGCACTACAGTGGGCAGACATAGAGAATAATTATGACCCCAAACACTCGGCTATTGATTTGATGTGGACACCCAAGCCCCTTAGAGGTACATGCAGGACGCTCCTGCCACTCACTACTTATGCAATTCACACATGGGATCATCTCCATGGCCCCCATACGGCAGAACCGACATTCTCCACCTGGGCCCCACTCACAGCCCTTAACTCGGTCTCCCCGTGGCTTTCCTTGCACAGATGGACAGACATGGGAGTGAACCGCATTACAGACATTTGCCAGACAGGAACTATTATGCCATTCCCTGAACTACAAAACAAATTCCGGCTACCCCCGTCATTCATCTTCCCATACCTTCAGTTGAAGAGTCTGGTCTCGAGTGTGGTTACTACCCCTACACAAGCCACACACAGACCACACCAAGATTTGTCACGTATATATGAGCGCTGTCACAATTCACCGACTAAACCCAAAGCTCTCTCAATCTGCTACACTATACTACAGAATCAACAGACCTCCCCAACCTTTACATACCGCACACAGTGGGAAAATGAATGCGATTATTCACCCACAGGTCAAACATGGCTAACCTCACTTCACGCCCTGAAAGGCATCACCTCCTGCTACTCACATATTGAAGCCCACAAGAAACTTATTTTCAGGTGGTACTACACGCCGTCCAGACTCCACAAGATATATCCAAATACCTCTCCTAATTATTGGAGATGCGAGACAGAAGAGGGAACAATGTCTCACGTGTGGTGGAGCTGCCCCGAGATTAGGCCACTGTGGTTAGAAACGCAAAAAATTTGGGAACAACTGGGAATTACACTCACACCATTCACACCCTCCATAGGTATCTTTCTCGTTCTCCCAGGTACTATACCCCACGCAGACAAGCAATTAGTGATACTGTCAATTTTGGCAACTAGGTATGTCATTGCATGCAATTGGAAAAAAACAGGGTGTCCACCTTTGGTAATGGTGAAACGCATGATTAATCAGTTCCTCAAATACGAATTGCTATCTATGACCACATTGAAACACTCTAACATCACGAGAAGCAACTGGCAGAGGTGGGCAGAGCTAGAAGGAACCGTACACACATCCTAACACCTCCCACTCCCCACTTCATCCTTACAGTGGAACCACCGCACACCTTGTACCTACCCCCAAATACTTCCAAATGCCCTCAGATTCCAATGAGGTAGGGTGATAGGAGCGTCTGAATTGTGGTATCCTATGTTGTGATATATAATATACTATACTGTAACATGACATACCGTTATCTTGTACTGTTATCTGGAACTTATGTCCATTATGTAACGAACTATTATTGTGAGTACCTTTACCACACTTGTGGTACCATCTTCTGTGAGACATGCATATATATGTATATTTGTTTCCCCCCCCCCCGACCTCCCCTCCCCTTTTTTTCCTTCTGTACCCCCTCTCCCAAAAAACTAACCAATAAAATACTTATTGAAAAAAAAAAAAAAAAAAAACTTCTTTTGATTGGAGGAGGCCAATTCCAGATTTTCATGTAATTTCTTGAATAAAGAGGACATATGATTGGATCTTTGGCATACAGAACAAGATTTGACATAAGATTCAATAGTTTGGTCTTGACGAGGCCACCAATAGTATCTTTTAGACAATTCAAGGGTCTTTTTTATACCTGGATGACCTGCCAGAGGAGAATCATGAATAAATTCGAGTACTTCAATTCTGAAAGAGGGAGGTACGTAAATCCGGTCTTTAAAATAGTAGAGACTGTTTTTATTGGATAATTTCATTGATTTAGGAAGTTCAAGAGCATCTTCACTGAGATCTTTAATGTCGTCAATAAGAGAAGATAAGATTCCAATGACTGTAGACGGAGGAGGTTCAATTTTAGTGTCTTTATGGATCCTGGAAAGGGCATCAGCCTTTTTGTTTCTAGACCCAGGTCTAAAGACTATTTGGAAGTTGAACCGGGAGAAAAAGAGATTCCATCTTACTTGTCGAGCAGACAGTGTTTTATTGGAGTGAAGATATTCGAGATTTTTATGGTCAGTATATACGATTAAAGAGTTCTGAGCATCTTCAAGAAGGTGTCTCCAGGTTTCTAAAACCACTTTAATACTTAATAATTCTTTTTCCCCTGTAGGATAATTCTTTTCGGCAGGAGATAATGATCGTGAGAAGAAGGCGACAGGATGAAGAGGTTCTTGAGGAGTTTTGTGTTGAGAAAGGACAGCTCCAATTGCAAATTCCGAAGCATCCGTTTCAAGGACATAAAGATATGAAGGATTTGGAAGTTGAAGAACAGGAGCTGTTGTTAACTTTCTCTTTAATTCATTGAAGGCAGTTTGAGCCTTCTCGTTCCAATTGAAGGGATGTTTTTTACTGTTAAGTTGATTGAGTGGGTGAGCTATCTCAGAGTAGTTTTTAATAAATTTTTTGTAGAAGTTGTCGAACCCTAAAAATCGCTGTAATTCTTTTACTGTAGAGGGAACAGGCCAGTTGATGATACAATCGACTTTTGAATTATCCATAGGTATGAGGTCTATAGGACAATCGTAGGAACGATGAGGTGGGAGCGTTTCAGCTTCTTTTTTACTGAATACGTCTGAAAAGTCTGAATAACAAGAAGGTATAGTTGGTTCTTTGGAGATCTGAAGAATAGGAATTTGCTGTAAACATGTTTCTTTACAATAATGTGAGTTAAAGGTGAGAGAGAAAGGAGACCATGAAATTTGAGGGTTGTGGTTCCTTAACCAATTGATCCCTATTATAACGGGATAGAGAGGTGATGGAATAACATCAAATACTAGAAATTCAGTATGAATATGATTGGTGGTTACCTTTAGAGGGATGGTTTCATGAAGAATCGGTCCCGAGGATATAAGGGAGCCGTCAATCACTTTAATAGGAACAGAAATGGCTTTTCGAACACAAGGAATTTTATTCTTTGTTACAAAGGTTGAATCTATGAATACTCCATTTGCACCAGAATCGATGATAGCTTCAGTCACAATTCTCACCTTGTCCCACTGTAGTATAAGAGATATAGGAGTGAACTGAGTGGTTGGTGTAGAAGGGAGTGCACTGAAGATCGCAGAGGTATAGGCTTGCCTACCGGCCTTTGTCCGTTTTAATAAGGGACAATCAGAAACCAAATGATCTTGAGAGGCACAATACATGCATAGGTTTAATTGACGTCTTCGGTTCTTCTCTTCAGGAGTGAGAGGACTTCTTATTACCCCTATTTCCATAGGTTCGTTTGGTAAGGAAGTCTTTTCTGGAGCTTTTGAGGGAGTGAAAGGTTTGCGGTCTTTAGAATGTAAAAGGGCTTTTTCGGCCTTTCTTTCTCTTAATCTTCTGTCAATACTGATTGATAAGTGTATTAGAGCGTTCAAAGTAGTAGGGAGTTTTGTTCTAGATAGTTCATCTTTTACAGCTTCAGATAAACCAATTCGAAATTGGTTGCGCAATGTGATGTCATTCCATTGCGTTTCTACTGCCCATCTTTTAAACTCAGCAATGTAATCTTCAACGGGTCTATTTCTTTGCTGTAGTGTTCTGATTGTTAAATCAGCTGTAGCTTGTTTGTTAGGATCTTCATAGAGAAGAGACATGGCTTCAAGAAAGTCATCCAGTGAACCTAAGATGGGGTCATCATTGTCCAAAAAGGTATGGGCCCAGAACATAGGTTCACCTCTTAGAAAGGAAATAACTGAGAAAACCTTAGATCTTTCTGTGGGATAAGATCTAGGTTTTAAAGCAATCAATAATTTGCAGGAATAAAAAAACTCCTTATATTTGGAACGATCACCATAGAATTTTTCAGGGTTACATACAGCAGGATCGCTAAGTGAGTGCAGAACAGTATGAGGAGGATGAGTCTGTAAGTCTTTGACATAAGTGAGAATTCTTTCGTTAGTAACTTGCAGGTCTTGCACACCTTGGGCTAGTGTATTAACTCTTTGATTCAGCGTAGTTATCGTAGAATCGAAATCTGCTGGATCCATTACAATGGCTGGATTATTCGGTCACGTCTAAATATTTGTTATGAAGGAACACAACTGCAGATTTCTTATAGTTTGAATATTTATTATCAAAAGTAAAAGGTATTGACTTTAAGTCCAATTACAGGTACTGTAGCTTTAATTAATAAACGATAACTGAAGTCCACAATTATAGGCACTGTAGCTTTAAGTAGTAAATGATAACTGAAGTCCACAATTACAGGCACTGTAGCTTTAAGTAGTAAACGATAACTGAAGTCCACAATTACAGGCACTGTAGCTTTAAGTAGTAAACGATAACTGAAGTCCACAATTACAGGCACTGTAGCTTTAAGTAGTAAACGGTAGTAATTAGCAAACACTGAATCAGAAAGAGTCTCTTAGTAGTATTAATGAATTAGGTGATAAGAAGTTACAATAGCTGTTCCATAGACTTTAACTGAAGCGATACAGATGCAGCTAACTGAGATAAAGTATGAGTTGAAGTTAGCTGTAACGGGTTTGTTTTATCGAAGGACTTTGGAGACAGGAATTAACAGCTTTGAGATGCAACGCTTATCACAGAGGTTTTACTTAGCTTCCGGCACATAGAACACTGGTTCCCGAGATCTCCTCAGAGGCGGTTATCCTGGAAGGAGAGAGTTCAGCTTTAGTCGTGGATGAGGAGAGGTGAAGGGAACTTGAAGTCTTCCAGTCCGGTCCGGTAACAGAGGGTTTTCACAACGATGTTGTAACCGGTTCGTGAGTACGGAACGTAGTTCAATAATCCAGCGTCGATCAGCTGGTGCGGTCGGACTAAATAGGGAGACCGTGTCATAAAGGGGTGTGGCTAAGCTCCGTGGAACCAGGAAGTAAGAGGATACCATAGTTAAGGCATGACACCCCACAGTACATGAGGCTAGGAACATGCACGACCGAGCGGGAGTGGCGGAAATCATCCACAAACGCTGTCCCTTTCTTGTGACGGGGACGCAGGCAGACCCAGAAGGATGACATGTATCAGTCGTGGGGACCATACACAGCACCAAGCTCCTCATCATCAACACATACGCACCCAATGACCCTGACGCATCCTTCTGGGACACTCTGGACACACTGGTCAGCTCTGCCAAAAGTAGGGTGACAGTAGTGGGAGGTGACTTCAATGCAGTGCCGTGTCCGGCAGCCGACAGGAGCACAAAGCCAGGGGCCGTGAGGGCCCAGGGGAGGGGAGCACAGGGCAAACTACTCCACACATTCCTGAGAGATACACGACTGCTAGACGCATGGCGACTCCACCACCCAGACACTCGTGACTTTACATTTTACTCGGCACCTCACGGCACCTACTCGAGAATTGATAACTTCCTACTCAATTGGGCGGGGATGGCAAAACTCACACACGCTGCGATAGGAAGTATCACATGGTCAGACCATGCTGACATAGCGATCACCCTGGAGGGACTTAAATACTCCTCCAACTGGATGTGGAGACTCAACACGAGCCTGCTCCAGAACGACGACATATGCCAGACCACGGGCACGGTCTTTAAAGACTATTTCACACAAAATATCTCCCAAGAGGTGAACCCAGTAGCGGTCTGGGCAGCCCATAAAGCCATCCTGAGGGGCCACTTCATCAAAGTAACGACCCACAAGAAAAAACACACCACGTAGCGGCCTTTAGAGCTGAAAGCGGCACTATAGAAGATGGAGCAGCAGCACAAAATAGACCCAACAGAGGTGAGACTGACAGAACTGGATGCCTTGCGGCTCTCGATTAGGGAACTTTCTCTGGAAGGTATAGCACGCTCGGTCCAGTGGTCCAGGCACCTGTTCTATGAGAAGTACAACAAAATGGACTTGCTGCTAGCCAGGACCTTACGCCCCAGAGGAGATTTCAAGCCCATTCATAAAATTAGCACACAGGTGGGTAGCGTAGTCCACACACCAGAAGAAATCAATCAGGTGTTCACTCAGTTCTACTCGGAACTGTATGGACACTCCCGTCAGGAACAGTGCTCCCCCAAATGGGAACAGACGGACTTTCAGTCCTTCATGACGGGCATAACCCTACCAAGGCTAACCAGAGAGGAAGCAGATGCTTTGCCTGCGCCTATCTCTCAGGAAGAGGTGGAGGCGGCCATCGGAGATCTCAAGGGAAACAAGGCCCTCGGACCATATGGGTATGACGTGGGGTACTATAAGAAATTTAAGGAGGAATTGGAGGAACATCCCTCTATAACCACTTTATGGAAGGCGGAATCCCAGATGCTGATATGGCACTAGCTAATATAACACTAATCCCCAAACTAGGGAGAGATGAAGACCAGGCAGCTAACTACCGACCCATCTCTTTACTAAACTCGACTTAAAGATCTATGCAAAACTACTCGTGACCAGGCTCACCCCGCTCCTTACCCGCTTGATCCATCTGGACCAGGTGGGCTTCATGCCCGGTAGACAGTTATACGAGAACACCCGAAGGGGTGCGGTTCTGACCTGGCACATGCAAAGCTCCGAAAGACCTTCTCTGGTCCTGTCACTGGACGCGGAGAAGGCCTTCGACAGGGTCCGGTGTCCTTACCTATTTGGTCTCCTGCGTGCCTGGAGCTTCCCAGAGCCCTATGAGGAGCTAACAGAATCCCCTTCACACTACACAATGGGACAAGACAAGGATGCCCCCTCTCCCCGTTGTTGTTCACTCTTTCACTGGAACCTCTCCTGCAAGCAATCCGACAACACCCGCACATTCAGGGAGTCACAGTGGCCGGGAGACAATTTACGGTATCAGCATACGCAGACGATGTCCTGCTTACACTGTCGGACCCGCTAACCTCATTGAGCCACCCGACGGACCTATTGGACCAAAACGGCACCATATCGGGATATCAACCTCACGAAATCAATGGCTATGCCGTTTCATCTTGGGGCCCCGGAGATGGCACTGATACATGACACATACGGCCTACCCATCACAACATAAAGCATAGAGTACTTAGGCATCAAACTTGCAAGGCACCACTCACGACTTGAACTACCCCCCTATGTTCCATGCCCTCATTAGGGACCTGGAGCAATGGACGGACAAACCAATATCTTGGATGGGGAGACTGCACTCAGTCAAAATGAATGTACTTCCCAGACTGTTGTTTCTATTTCAGACCCTGCCTGTGCCCATCACGAGGGGGAATCTAACCGGACTCCAAAGAGCCATAGACAGGTTTTGTTACGCTACCTCCAGTAATAAATGCACAGATGGGTTGGGACCATAATGGGCCAGCCTGATTCTTACCGCCCGGTCAAAGCTTGCCTCCTTGGGGGTTCTGTCAGCTGGGCTGGGTCCATTGGTTCCCTCTGCCGCTGGTACTCCATCCATTTCCAGCAATAACGCAATAATGTCCCTCTTCCTGAGGTTACTAGCCTGTCCACCTCTTTGCTCTAATAAATCTTTTAGGGTAGCTCTTCTCAGGTTTTGGTATTGTAATTCCATTTAATCCTGGTTGTAGTGGTCTATTTGGGCGCTGAGAATCATCCCGTCGCTTGCCACCAGTTGTTACGGTACCTCCAGTAATAAATGCACAAACCGCTGTTTAGTGAATGCTCCCCGGTCGCAATAATGTGGTCTGGTAGCGTATACAGTATAACCATGCGAACCGCCAGCTAGGGAACACTCCAAACTCCCGACCGGTACCTGTACGGCTCTCTCCCTTCTTGAGCTCCAAACACGAATCGCCACTTACAGCCGAACGGCAATAGGTTCCAAGCGGCACATGATCCCAATAAGCAGTCTCTAGTCGCCGGTAATAATATCCCCCAATAACGAGACCAAGCTCCGCTTTGAGGGTAAAACACGAACTGAGTTTACTGTGGGCTACCTGCCCGTATTTATGCAGGTCTCCCACTTGGTGGACACTCCCCTAGGGGACCAAATGGGAGACTGGAATAACAGAAGGACATGGGGACATTTCAGGCTTACATCCCCACAATATTCCCAACATGCATCACAGTTTCCTCCCCTCTGCTCGGGAGATAATTGGGAAGTAATTCAATTATCTCCCCGAGCAGAGGCACATCGCCATTTTAACTCAAAGTTATAAAACACATTAAAATCTATAACTTTATAACTGCCGAACATATTGCATTCGTATAACACATCCCCAGATAGCCTAGATCTGAGTGCATATTATTGGCGAATAGCGCTCAGATCCCATACGCATAGTTCAATCGCTATGGAGTCAAAGTCGGTTATAGCTCTTCGGTATGCGATCGACTCCATGGGACGGCTATCTGGGTTAAGTCCATTCGTGTTGTTAAATCTCCCGAGCGGCCGGTATTCGTATACTTCTGTCGATTGAGAAGGGGAGGTCGACGGCTTCAGCGGTTTTCGGTTGAAAAAGTGTCCGTTTTGAGTTCCATGAAATAATCATCGAACACCACTGGGCTTTCGCATAGTTAAAATGGCCGCCGCCTCGTGGTCGACATACGTCTTCGGTCTTAATTGAGAAGTGGCTGCGGTTAACCTCAACGTTCTAATTGGGATCAATAGGTTAACGAGCAGCACACTTCTCTCCTGGGTGGCCGTCCAATCGGTAGTTCCGGTCGGCAAACAAACGCATTCCCTTAATCAAGGCATAAGAATGGTGGAATTCATGCAAACGGCAAAACAGACGAACACAGTATTTTTAGTCCATACGGATGGGTCTGTCACAGGTTTATATGGCAAAAAGCGCCCCAGAATAGCACGGAAGCTACTGTACCGGCCCAAAGATAGTGGATAGAATAGCACGGACGATACTGTACCGGCCCAATCTCTATGTATACTACCACTTTGCCCAAGTTGCGTAAATAACATATTGGCACTCGCCACCAGACTCCAGATGATGGGTAGAGATAGAGTCCTTACTCATGGGACAGAACCCCCCCCAGTTCTTTATTTGGCTCCCCAAGACTTGTAGGATGTTCCTGAGGACTGCCTGTCAACTCCATACGGATTTGGGACCAGATCGCAAGTAAATGTGCACTTAGCAGATTCCCCTCCCCAATGACACTGGTCTACAGGAATAGGGAATTCCCTCCAGGGATCAGAGCGAGAGACTTTAAAGGAATACAAAACTCAGGCCTTCAATGATACACACACCTATACGTAGACAACCAAATAGTCACCTACGAGAGACTGCAAAGGCTCACACACCTGACCACTAGGGACTATTTCTGATACATTCAGCTATGTGACTTCGCTGCCACAAAAGAAGTAAAAGAAACAACTTCCCAACAGCTCACGTGGTTCAAGAAAATGAGTTTCCAGGTAACACACCCCAAAGGGCTAATCTCAATACTATACAACCACCTAAGCGTAGAGACCAAAGATTGAGGAGAGCTCAGGCACACTGATCAGTGGGAGGCTGACTTAGGAGAACAACTAGAAGGCACAGATTGGCGGGATATATAGGAGGCCACAGCCCAATCATCCATATGCATGACCCTCCAGGAGCAGTCCTTTAAAACCATGTTTAGGTGCTACACCACCCCAGTCAAAAGATTCCATATGAAGCTCACCCCCACGGACACCTGCTGGTGACTATGTTGAACCGGAGGTGATTATATTCATATGTGGTGGTTCTTCCCCCCCCCCCCCATCTGGCCTACTGGACAAGGGTGACTGAACTCATCTCCAAAATAATGTGCAGGTACCTCAAGCTAGACCCCTGGGCAAACCTCCTATCCAAAATGACCGAGGGACTCACCCGACCAGAGCAGCAACTACTTAACATGATAAACCTAGCGGCCCATAGGGCCTTGGCTCAGAAATGGTTGTGTCCAGAGGTGCCCTGGATGTCTTTAGTACTCAATAAAATTATCTCATTGATAAACTAATATCCATAGTCCACAACATGGCCAAAAGGTTCTGTAGGGTATGGGATCTCTGGGAGCAATATCTGGAGTAAACAGGGTGATAGCCAGTGGAGGAGCCTGGAGGGAGGGGGAGCACAGGGGGATACCACGCAGGGCCCACCCCGAGCCATGGGATCACCTAGGCCCATGGGTCAGAGAGCGGATCAACTGGAATAAGAGCTCACTGATGCATGGAGCAATGGTTCAGGCACAGAGACCTAAAAAGTGCACTGTTGCATACAGAGGGAGAACCTAGCCGCGACATGCCCAGTCGGGTGACCACAACGGCATACCTTACAACCAAAGCAACCATATGTTATTGTCAGGATTACAGAATGATCCAGCACGTAGAATTGTGTAACACAGAGGACTGATAGGTAACGTATACCAGACCTTAGAATGGCCGGACTAATGTACCAAAGAATAGTCAGGAGTAGCCGAGGTCAAGGGAAACAGAAAGAGACACAACGATAAGGAAACGCCAGGAGTCAGGGATGCCAGAAAACAGGGAAGTCAAAAACAATGCCAAAGTCAAATAACCAGAATTACCAGAATCAATAACGCGCTCTCAGACAACCACAAGGGAAACCACGACAGGGCACTGAGCAGGATGAGTACTGGGCCTAAATACCCCTCCTCTAGATCTGATAGGCTGTAACCGGCCTTTGACCCCAAAGCAGTTGCCTGGTTTCCATTTGCATAATTGCTGCTCAGCATTAACCCTTCTGTGAATTTGGTTGCTGCTCAGCACAACTTTTCCTGTGTGGACAGTAAATGTCATTAACCACATTTTTATAAGCGGGTGAATACGTGACAGGCATTCAATTAATAATATATCTCATATTTTTTTATAAAAAGATTACATAAAGGGGGGCGGGGCCTGACCGCTGAGCTGAGCGGACGCAGGCAGCAACATCTCCTGTGCCAACCAACACTCTAAGCTGCATCTGCCAACACAGACACCCAAAACGGCATTTGAAACTGACAATAGGCAGAGGAAACTAAGACCTACATGAAGATACCTCAAACGTTGATGTACCGCTCGGCACCAACATGCGGCCTACTCACACAAGCAGCATGGGAGAGACGGCTGCTCTCCCGCCGCTTTTATACCAGGCTGACCTACTGCAGAGCCTATATTCCCCTTCTATGGACCGGCGGGGGTCATCCCGTTCCACATTACACAGGGTCACAAGTTCCTACAAGCTTCTGCGACCGCAGGCATCCCACACCCAGTAACCAAGATGGCGGCTACCGACCATGCTCCTGGGCCTGCTCCCACCCAGCCTCACCACGCGCGACATGTAAGCGGAACCCCTGACGAGGACCGCATAGCAGCAGCCTTCTCCCACTTTTGGACACAACTGTGGGATAAACTGGCGCAGACCAAGGCAGCCCAAAAGGTCGCTCAACAGCCCACCACCTCACCTGCACATAACCCTGCTCTGAAAAGCACAACCGAGCCACTGACCGTGCCCTGTGATGGCAGCCTGGAGACATCTATGAGGTGCCCAGATGAAATAGTCGCTAACTCTCAGCTCAAACTAGCTGACAGGCACAAGCAAAGGGAGGAGAGGGAGCAGGGCGACACCACATTGAAAGGCTTACCTCCTAACACTTGCCAACCCACGCCCCACCTCACTAGGCATAAAATCTTCACACCACGCTACTTACCCCAGCAGAGGTGACCCAAACGACCCCCAGGCACTTACCGGAGCCACAAGGCGACCAAAGCCTGTCATTGCAATCCTGGGCAGAGAGCCGCAAGAGGGAGTTCCCCGGTGCACATCTCGCACCTCCGTAGGGAGACACTTCAGGACTGAACTACCACTGAACCCCATCAGGATACCGGTGATGCAGCTGCCCGTAGGTGGACCGGCAGGAGCAGAGTTCCAACCCGAGCCTGGGGCAGACAGAGCAATGAGTTCTGGGCCACTGAGACTTTTACTAATCATAGAGGTCAGAAGCCAAGCCAGGGCATAGGTGAACCTCCAATGATGAGCTGCCTCTGGTGCACATCTCAGCTAGTACCTTGCATTTATCCCATTGACTGATAGATACCAAACCTTGCCTGGACTGTTGGTGCGACGTTTCCTAATCATTTAACTACATTTACAGTCCTGATGGTATCTAGTGATCAAGGCGCTTGGTCCTCTCTGAGCCGCAGAGCATGTTATTACTATTATAATTATTTGCTGTTTGATAATCATCTCAACTTAGGGAGTCGATAGCAATCTGTTTTCTTAGTACCTTTATTTCCCTTCACTAACTACCGATCCGTGAGTTTACCAATGTTTACCCTTCTGTTGTCTCTGTAGCAAGAGTGCATAGTCTAACCTACTAAGCCCATAGCAAATTAAGCTAGCTTACGCTCATACTTACTAACATACACAAGACAGACAGGCCTAGGAGCTATCTAGACATGGGGGGATGCTCAGCTCGCACCCCTTTACACTATAACGTCAGTATGGCTGACTTGATTTAACTCCACACCTGCCTTTAGCATGATGAAGTTAGCATATCACACTAAAATCTAAAGTCTGCAATACCAAGTTTTTATGTTCGTAACTCAACAAGCTTATCTTTAACATAAGCCTGTATTTATAAAAAAAAAAAAAGAGCTATTGTTCATGCCACGGTTTGACCTGTCTATTTACACATGTACGCTGTTGTGGCATTTGTCGTTGTTTCTGTACTCACCTGCTCAACAAAAATAAAGAATAAAAAAAAAAAAAAAAAAAAAGATTATAGAAATTTTCTTAATGACATCAAGAACCTCCCATGGCACAGATAAAACATGATCCCAGATCTAGACTGTGCTGTTGAATTCTTTCAGTCTGAACTTCTACAAATTTGGAATTTGCATGCCCCACTGCGTAAGGTGAGCGTAAAAGGAGCACATATGAACTGGATCACAGCTGACCTCTAGTTTTATGAATGATCACTGTGCATATAGGACAATGGCAAAATATATATGCACAAAAACAAAATTCGCCAAGGCCCAATATTTCTGTGAAAATCTGAACAATAACCTGTCAAACCCTAGAAACTTTTGGAAAGTCATAAATAAATTACAAACTCCCCCAATACACTCCCAACCCTCCACTGTCAAAGTGGATAACCAAACCACGCAACTTCCCTTAGATGTAGCAAATGCCTTTTTACAATTATTTTGTCGGATGCTCCACTACCCTGATTGCCAAGCTAATAAATGACACTCATCCTGAAACTACAAATGTGGATCAGGCCCCACTAAATTTTCAAAGGCCCAATATATACAAGTTCATTTTTAGACCTGTACCTATTAGTGTCATTAAAAACACCTTAACCCCTTAAGGACCAAACTTCTGGAATAAAAGGGAATCATGACATGTCACACATGTCATGTGTCCTTAAGGGGTTAAAGGGACACTATAGTCACCTAAACAACTTTAGCTTAATGAAGCAGCTTCGGTGTATAGAACATGCCCCTGCAGCCTCACTGCTCAATCCTCTGCCATTTAGGAGTTAAATCCCTTTGTTTATGAACCCTAGTCACACCACCCTGCATGTGACTTGCACAGCCTTCCATAAACACTTCCTGTAAAGAGAGCCCTATTTAGGCTTTCTTTATTGCAAGTTCTGTTTAATTAAGATTTTCTTATCCCCTGTTATGTTAATAGCTTGCTAAACCCTGCAAGAGACTCCTGTATGTGATTAAAGTTCAATTTAGAGATTGAGATACAATTATTTAAGGTAAATTACATCTGTTTGAAAGTGAAAACAGTTTTTTTCCCCATGCAGGCTCTGTCAATCATAGCCAGGGGAGGTGTGGCTAGGGCTGCATAAACAGAAACAAAGTGATATAACTCCTAAATGACAGAGAATTGAAGATTATGTTAGCTTTAGTGTACTAATAATCGTAATTTTAGTAATGACAGGAGGCGAATATTTGCATATCTTTCTTTACTGAAAACTCCAGCAGCATAGTAACAGTAACAACCAATGAGAAAAAAGATATGCTGCCCATAAAAGGGTCTGTCTATGACATCATTTCCTCTTTCTTTGAGGCGAAAAAATAACAGTAAACATATAAACAGATCAAGTTAACAATTCAATAACATGGTAATAGGATAAACTTTGGAAGATCCGTGGTATGGCTGTGTTGAAGGTGATTCTTTATCCTGTAGTAGATATTTTCACGCTGAAAGGAAAAGAAAAAAGGTGAAAGGTTTCTGGCGTGGCAGTATGTCCGCATATCAAAACATTATTCTGAACACTAATGGCTATAGGATGGCTAGTCTACAGTTAGACATAGTACTGTATAATACAACGTAAACCAATATGACAAACCCGTCATCTACCTGATGAAATCTGCTAGGTTATACAATTCATACATGGTTAATAATTAGCGTCTAGATCAGATCACATATATCGACAATCGTCAGTATGCTTACCTGAGCACTAATCCCTGATCCCGTCAGATCCGAGAATAACCTGGGTGGGGTACTATAGGGTGGGAAATATTCGCCTCCTGTCATTACTAAAATTAAGATTATTAGTACACTAAAGCTAACATAATCTTCAATTTTACCACATGACAGGAGGCTTCATATTTGCATTTTTAAAGCTTAGAACTAATTAGTGTGAAGGAAGCATGAGATGCATGACGGAAGTAGAAAGTCCTGAAAGTGCTTTCTCGTGACCAGTCTGCGCAGCGCATGATGTCGGTTAGGGAGGCGCCCGCCGTGAAGGCTTGGGATGCAGCCGCCCCTCTGACCGAGTGTGCGCCGAAATGAGCATCAACCCCTGCCAGCGCTAGTAGCCAGCGGACCCATCTCGCCAGTGTGGTCGGAGACACCGGTCCGTGAGGTCGTACGTAGGAAATCAGCAGTTGGCCCTTCGAATTATTTCGGAGGGGGGCTGTGCTTTCCGTATATCTCATCAGCGTCCTAACTACACATAGTTTGGGATCCGATCCGAAGTACGGATATGATACAGAGGTGGAGTCCGATTTTGTCCGTCTTGTAATGGAGAAGGTAACCCCTTCTGTAGTGAGGGAGAAGCCGTCTACGTCGAATGCTCTAACGTCCGATACTCGTCGGAACGAGACGAGGCATAGCAACAGGGTCAGCTTGGCTGAAAGTTGTTTCAGTGACAGATAAGGGTTATCTGGCCAAGTCCTAAGGAAATCCAGCACCACTTTTACCTGCCAGAAATTAGAGTATTTGGGTGCTGGTGGTCTCGTTAGTTTAGCGCCCCGTAGTAATCGGCATATTAGTGGATCCTGGCCCACTGGTCTGCCTTGTTCCGGGACGTGTGCCGCTGATATGGCTGATCTGATCACGTTGAGGGATCGGTAGGATCGCCCTAGCGTGAATAGATGGGCTAGGTAATTAAGGATCAGCGTGATAGGGGCATTAAAGGGATCGGAGTCCCGTTCCATACACCAATCACTCCAGGCTGTCCAAGCGGATATATAGGACTTCCTGGTGCCCGGAGCCCATGAGTCCCATAGGAGATCTTTAGTCGATTGTGATAGGTCGTGTACCGCCCAGGAACCCCTGAAATCGTCCAGGCCACCAGTTCTAGTTGTCCGTCCAGGATGAGGGGGTGTGGTTCTCCCCGAGGCCCTGTCAGAAGTAGTGGGAAGACAGGGAGTAGTAGGGGGTGTCCGTGGGACATCTCCAGGAGATCTGGGAACCACGGTTGGCTCTGCCAAAGGGGGGTTACCAGTATGAGAGAGATCCTGTGCATGCGTACGTATCGTATTACTCGTGGTATCATGGAGAATGGTGGGAAGGCGTAGGCTCCTAGGGTGGGCCAGTTCTGTAGGAATGCGTCTGCGGCTTCGCCCTTCGGGTCTGGAAGCCAGCTGTAGTATCTCGGTAGTTGATGATTGGTCCTGGAGGCAAATAAGTCTATCGTTAGCGGGCATGTCCCTCGTTGTAGCTCTTGGAATATCTCCTTGTTGAGTTTCCAATCGCTGGTGTCTCGCCAGTGGCGTGAGAACCAATCCGCCGTCAGGTTGGAGATTCCTGGTAGGTATTCCGCCTGTAGTGTGATGTTCCGTCGTAGGCAGAAGCTGTAGATGTCCTTTGTGGCTTCTGTCAATGCTCGAGACTTCGCTCCTCCCAGGCGATTGATATATTGCACCGCAGAGATGTTGTCCATGCGGAGCAGGATACAGCAATTTGACTTGTCCTTGGCCAGGCTGCGGATGGCGAAGGATCCTGCAATCAGTTCCAGACAGTTGATATGAAGGTTGGTCTCCTCCTCTTGCCATGGGCCTCCCGTGGAGGCGTCTGTGCAGTGAGCTCCCCATCCCCACAAGCTGGCGTCCGATTCCACGATGAAATCCGGGGAAGAGCCGAAGATCGCCTTGCCATTCCAGGCTTGTATGTGCAGCAACCACCACCGAAGTTCCGTCCTTACTTCCGACGACAGTGGGATCCAGTGGTCGTATGAGTGTCCGGTGCGGAGGTACGCCGCCTTCAGCCGTTGCATGGCCCTGTAGTGTAGCGGGCCAGGGAAGATTGCCTGTATGGAGGAAGAGAGGAGCCCCACAATCCGGGCGAGCATCCTGAGTGGTAGTGTGTCCATCCTCAGAACCCGTCTGATCTCTTTCCTTATCGAGGCTATCTTTGCTGAGGGGAGGCGTAGGACACAGTCTTTCGAGTCTATGTCGAAGCCGAGGAATTGAACTGACTGGGAAGGAGAGAGCGCCGATTTTTGTCTGTTCACTATGAAACCCAAAGATTCCAGCAAGTGAACGACAAATTTCGTCTGCAATCGTAGTCTGGAGGCCGATTCGCAAAAGATTAGTAAATCGTCCAGATATACGAGACATCGTATGCCTTGGGTTCGAATGTGAGCCATCACCGGTCTCAGGAGCTTCGTGAAGCACCACGGGGCCGAGCTGAGACCGAATGGCAGACATGTGAACTGGCACGTCCGTCCTCTCCACAGGAAGCGGAGGAAACGTCGGTAGTGTACGTCTACTGGCACGGACAGGTACGCGTCCTTGAGGTCCAGATGTGTAAACCAATCGTCCTTGATGAGGAGGTCCTGTAGCAGATGGATTCCCTCCATCTTGAAGTGTCTGTATACTACAAACGAGTTTAGTTGCCGGAGGTTGATAACCGGTCTGTAGTCTCCAGTTTTCTTTTTGACTAGGAAGATGTTGCTTATGAAGCCTCCTCCCTCTGGCGTGTATTGTACTGCGCCTTTCCTGAAGAGCGTGCGGATCTCCTCGTCTACCAAGTGTTCTTGTTCCTTTGACATGTGGATCGGAGGAGGGGTTCCGATTTGAACGGGATCTTCGAAGAAGTCTATGACGAAGCCTCGTACTGTCTGTAGTACCCAGGGGTCCTTGGTAATCAACTCCCAGTTCTGAAAGAAAAGGGACAGGCTGCCTGCAATAAAATGCAAAACATTTTGGGGTGTATGTGAACTCACCATTGGAGAAGCGGCCGCGTCCTCGGCCCCGAAATCCTCTAGATCTCCCAGTTCCTCGGAACACATAGGGTCTCTGCGTCGTAGATGGGAAGAAACTTTGGGATTGTGTGAATGGTCTGGAACCTGAGGACCAAAATCGGCTGGTGGCACAGTTCCGCTGCCGACCAGCCCTTCCAAAAACACCTCTTGTAGTTGGTGTATGAAAAACTTGTTTGAGAGATGTTTGGGCTTTATTCAAAGTGGTGAATAGGTTTACGTGTTTTTTCAATTCTGCGATGAAGGCATCACCAAACAGTTGTCCTTGGGCTTTCGGCCCGAATTCCTTCGCTCCGAGGTCCAGGAGCTTGTTGTCGATGCGGATTAAAGCCGATTTGCGCCTTTCTGTGCATAATGCGGCGTTAGCGTTGCCCAGTAGGCAGACCGATCTCTGAGCCCATTCCCGTATGACATGGGGATCTAGTTGGGAGCCCTGGCTGAGGGCTAGGTCTGCGAAATAGAGTATTTTTGCGATGGGGCCGAGTAAGTCCAGCAATTTATCTTGTGCCGCCTTCATGCCTTTCTCCACCCCTTTACGGGGGTCTCGGCCTGAGCGGGACATGAAGACCATCACTGTATTGTCGAATTCAGGCGTAAGTGCCACCTTATCGGGTAACAGAGGTCTTGGGCATTCGGCCCGGAGGCGTGCTCGTACTTCTCGTTCTAGCGGTCTGCGCAGCCAGAAGTGGATGAACCTAGTCAGGTGTTCAGGTAGGTTCCATTCGCAGGACCGTGGGTGTCGGATGGTACGTGGGTCAAAGAGTGGATTCCCTTGGTCGTCCATAAACACCCCGTCTCCGGCCATATCGGTGAGGGTATCGTTATCCTTGCCTCCGTCGGTGGTGTCTAGGAAGGTCTCTTTAACATATCTCGAGGAGGTGGGAGGTAGGTCCTGCCACTCCTCTTCTTCGGAAATTGAATCATCCCCTTGCCACTCGTCAATCACATCTAGGGTGCGCGGTACGTATGATTCCTCTTCGTCAGAGGATTGGAGCAGTTGGGGTGCGGGCAGTTGCCGGCCCGTGTTCGTGTTCCGTTTAACTGGTATTTTGCTCCTAGTCTTAGTGGACGGGGGGCTCGCAGTCTTGCGATGTCGTTTCGACTTGGGTAACTCCGAGCCCGAAGTTTCCATCCGTTCTGGGGGACTCATGTCGCCCTGACTTAGGGGTCTAGCCTTCAAGAGGGCTTTTTCCACGGATGCCGCTACTGCAGCATTAATCATGGCTTGAAAGTCCTGGCCGGATTGTGTATCCTCCATGATGTTTAGATTGATTCTCGTTCTGTTGGGCGATAATAAAAGAATCAGTGGAGGTAGTGGAGAAGAGTCAGTACGTGTAGTGACAGACTCTAGGTACAACTGGGGGCCGCCCAGTTTTAGTGAAATGTTTAGAGAGGCGTATATGTATGGGCTGTCACCTGGTAAGAGGCCGCCTTCAGTATGAGCTCAGTGGTGGTGTATAGGTGGGTTCGCCACAGTTGTACACCAGAGCTGTATGCACTTATGTAAATAATCAGGTCTGGACGTCAGTGCAGTAATTTCACGTGCATATATTCGGGGTTTACCCCGGGTGGCGTGCCGTGTCAATCAGAGGACACCCACATTAGATAATGGTCAGTGACCTTGCATGCTGTGACGAAGTGCCCTTCGCCACTTTGTCCTGGAGAGGCCTGCTTGCCTGCCTCCTCCCCTGTGACTATGGTCCTGGACTATATTGCACTGCAAACCCTGTATTCAGGCATATGGACTTGTATTAGACTGTCTTTTTCCCTTTATCTATGCTGCAGGTTTGGACTGCTAATATAACCTAACAGCCAGGGGATTTAGGCGAATATATTGCATGAGAATACCATTACTGGAGAATACAGCCGTTCGTATGATTTCATGCGAATTCTTTGTGCTCTGAATAGGTGGCCGCCATTTCGGGACTTTTCCACGTGTTCGCGGCCATCTTGCGTGCGAACAGCGGTGTTTGCCTGTGAACGCATGGAACTGAAATCGGAAGCACAAACAGGCGAATATCGCTAAGACCTCCAGACATCCAGAACTACGCACGGAAACTACCGAACGACCGGCCGTTCGGTAGTTATACTTAACTTAGTATGGGGATTCTAGCGACCACAAAGATGCGAATGGATGGCAAGAATTTCGTCTATTTTACCGGGCGAACGGAGACCGACCGCAAGGCCAAAACTCATGGAACTATTTTCGGCTAGTTGGTCTGTGCGGTCGGTCAAAACTTTGGAGCTCTGTATCTCCCGAACCATTCATCCGAATGGGCTGATTTTTGGACAGACTGTTCCCCTGAACAAGGGCTATTTGGGGATACCAGATTTAAAGCTGTACCCCCTGTTTTTGGGGTACATCCAGAACTTGGGTAAAATAATGTATGTTTTAATTGGGTTATGTGTTTATCTGAGGGGAGGAGACGTGGGGGTGTTACCATGCATGTGATTGGTCAATTTCATCCTCCCCCTGGGAGTGTCCTGTATGTACCTGATCCTAATAAAAAGCAGGCTGGGTGTTCCAGTCCTCAGACCTCTTCTGACCCTCTAACTTGTAGCCTCGACTCATGTTTGTAGGGGACAGCTATAATCACTACAGGGATTGCTATGCTCTTCATACTCCCTTAGCTGTTGAGCTCTTGTAAGAGCTCTGGTTCCTGATCCTGCTTCGCTCGACAGAAGGAAGAGGTTCGCCTATTGGAACCTGGAGCCTGGTCGTAGGTCCAGGGCGCAGAGCAGACGGCGAGATACCAGCCCAGCAGCGGTGGTTCGTGGAGTCTGCAGTGATTATGGTGGCTGCGGTGCTGATGGTCATTTGGTGAGCGCTAGGAGCATCCTTTTCTACGGTCCAACTTCCAGCCAGCCTGGAGGCAACCGTAACATTTGGTGGCAGCGGTGGGATGGCGTCCTAGCGCAAGGAGCAGCACCCCAACAGCACTGGTATCGTATGAGAGTTATTGAGGGCAACGCTAGCCACTGCGCAGCGTCCCTACCTTGAGCAGCATGGAGCCAGCCAGTCCGTGCACAGCAGCCGAAATGGAGGAGAGGTTCCTCAACAGATTGCATGGCTTCCTATCCTGGAGAGATGGGGAAGTCTCAGAAGAGGAGATGTGTGGGTACAGACATGAGGCCAGATTTGAGCTGTGGGAAGAAGCCCTACAGGAAGTTCAACGTTGGCGAGGAGATCGTAGTATCAGCCGAGAGCAGCAAATCCAGGCTCGAATGGCAGAGCGGATGCCCTTCCTGGGCAAACAACCCCTTCCAGTGTGGGTAGCTAAACTAGAGAAACTAGTATACAACGAACTGTGGCTCGACACCGCATACCAGGCGCTACAGTGGTACGCAACTCAGCTCGCTCCAGAGATGGCTGAGTATGAATTCCCAGAGTGTGGGGATTACGATGGCCCTGATCTATTCTGGGAGAATATGGACGATGATGACTTTGGTAGGGCTACAGATTCACGCTTCTGGGACCTGTTTGATGACCGGGAAGACAAGCTGGGCCTCCCTAGAACTATTAACCTAGAGGCAGATCTGCGGTACCTAGTCACCAACGAATGTGACCTTGAGTGGAAGTACCAGCACCTCATCGATGGGTCCCGGGAAGAGACACCCGGTCCCCTTCATCCACAGCATCCAGAGGTACCCCAGGAGAGCACAGCAGCAGAGCCAGGTCGAGAGCCCTTCAGCTGGCAGGACATCGTAGGGGTATACTGGGAGGAACCTCCGATGGCAGGTGGAGATGGGACCGCAGTCTCTCTACCGGCCCTACAGGGATGCTGGGCAGGCGGCCCAGATCCCCAACCCCAGGGTGAGTTACAGGGAGAGGAGAGCAACGACCTCCCTCCCCAGCGGCAGCGTGAGTTAAAGGGAGAGGAGAGCAGCGACCTCCCTCCCCAGCGGCAGTGCACTGTACAGAGGGAAGAGACAACCGGTCTCCTTCCCCAACCACAACCAGGGGTACCCGAGGCAGCAGGCCTCAAAGACTGGTCCTGGGAGGACCCCCAGCAGGCAGGTGGAGATGGGACCGCAGTCTCTCTACCGGCCCTACAGGGATGCTGGGCAGGCGGCCCAAATCCCCAGCGGCAGCCTGAGTTACAGGGAGAGGAGAGCAGCGACCTCCCTCCCCAGCGGCAGTGCACCGTGCAGAGGGAAGAGACAACCGGTCTCCTTCCCCAACCCCAACCAGAGATACCCGAGGCAGCAGGCCTCATAGAATGGTCCTGGGAGGACCCCCAGCAGGCAGGTGGAGATGGGACCGCAGTCTCTCTACCGGCCCTACAGGGATGCTGGGCAGGCGGCCCAGATCCCCAACGACAGACCCAGCTACAGGGAGGGGAAAGCATCGACCTCCCTCCCCAGCCAGAGTGTGCCTTCCAGGGAGAGGAGACAACCGGTCTCTCTCCCCAGCCACAGCATGTTCCACAAGAAGCGGAGAGCATCGACCTCCCTTCCCAACAGCCGCAGGAGTATCAGGAGGAGGAGGTAAGCCAATTCCCCCCTCCTCAGCTAACTCCTAACTGGGGCCCAGGGTTAACAGTGGAGATGTTAACCCCCACTGACCCCCACGTTCCCTTTGCCCCCGGGCAGGACTATGCCCTAATTTCCCCAGCAGAAGAGCTGGCAGCTGGGCAGAGTGCAGTCGGCCTCTGCCCTACCTTTGTCCCTGGTCCAGAGCCTGATGTCCTGCAGGCTACCCCAGCAGAAGAGCTGGCATCTGGGCAGAGTGCAGTTGGCATCTGCCCTTCAAGTACCCTCGGCATGTGGCCTCATTACCACAGCCAAATACCCAGGTGCAGTAACTGTGTGTTGTGGGTGGGCTGTTCCTGTACTTTGATGTTGTGGGGGGGCTACTCGGACATCTGTTTATTGTGGGTTGGTGGATCGACTAACGGAGGCACTGACCGACAGAAGGTCAGGTGCCTGGTTAGTCTTCCCCCCAAAGGGGAGATGTGTGACGAAGGGCCCTTCGCCACTTTGTCCTGGAGAGGCCTGCTTGCCTGCCTCCTCCCCTGTGACTATGGTCCTGGACTATATTGCACTGCAAACCCTGTATTCAGGCATATGGACTTGTATTAGACTGTCTTTTTCCCTTTATCTATGCTGCAGGTTTGGACTGCTAATATAACCTAACAGCCAGGGGATTTAGGCGAATATATTGCATGAGAATACCATTACTGGAGAATACAGCCGTTCGTATGATTTCATGCGAATTCTTTGTGCTCTGAATAGGTGGCCGCCATTTCGGGACTTTTCCACGTGTTCGCGGCCATCTTGCGTGCGAACAGCGGTGTTTGCCTGTGAACGCATGGAACTGAAATCGGAAGCACAAACAGGCGAATATCGCTAAGACCTCCAGACATCCAGAACTACGCACGGAAACTACCGAACGACCGGCCGTTCGGTAGTTATACTTAACTTAGTATGGGGATTCTAGCGACCACAAAGATGCGAATGGATGGCAAGAATTTCGTCTATTTTACCGGGCGAACGGAGACCGACCGCAAGGCCAAAACTCATGGAACTATTTTCGGCTAGTTGGTCTGTGCGGTCGGTCAAAACTTTGGAGCTCTGTATCTCCCGAACCATTCATCCGAATGGGCTGATTTTTGGACAGACTGTTCCCCTGAACAAGGGCTATTTGGGGATACCAGATTTAAAGCTGTACCCCCTGTTTTTGGGGTACATCCAGAACTTGGGTAAAATAATGTATGTTTTAATTGGGTTATGTGTTTATCTGAGGGGAGGAGACGTGGGGGTGTTACCATGCATGTGATTGGTCAATTTCATCCTCCCCCTGGGAGTGTCCTGTATGTACCTGATCCTAATAAAAAGCAGGCTGGGTGTTCCAGTCCTCAGACCTCTTCTGACCCTCTAACTTGTAGCCTCGACTCATGTTTGTAGGGGACAGCTATAATCACTACAGGGATTGCTATGCTCTTCATACTCCCTTAGCTGTTGAGCTCTTGTAAGAGCTCTGGTTCCTGATCCTGCTTCGCTCGACAGAAGGAAGAGGTTCGCCTATTGGAACCTGGAGCCTGGTCGTAGGTCCAGGGCGCAGAGCAGACGGCGAGATACCAGCCCAGCAGCGGTGGTTCGTGGAGTCTGCAGTGATTATGGTGGCTGCGGTGCTGATGGTCATTTGGTGAGCGCTAGGAGCATCCTTTTCTACGGTCCAACTTCCAGCCAGCCTGGAGGCAACCGTAACACATGCTTATCTGGGGGGTCACCCCAGGTGGCGTGCCATGGAAAAAAGCCCAGAGGACACCCACATAAATTTGTACAGTCAAGTACAATGATATAATGTGACCCTTGATGGGTGTTATAATGTAATATGCCCTTGGAGGGAGTAGTGATACAGTATGACCCTGTGCAGGGTATGAAAGTATTATGCCTCTTATGATATTATGGTTAGTAGCATGCCATATGTATATCCTTGTGAAGTGTACAGTAGGTGACATCCGTTTAAAACAAAGTAATTCCAGGAAAACTTTATATTTATTTATAATTGTGCAAAGAGGTCCTTTGGAGGGTCCTAATAAGGATGATGAGGGAGAGAGCGGAGATCGGGTGATTCCCGATCCGCTGTACTGAATGGAGAGGCGGCCGCCGAGGATCTCGCGATTTGCGAGGTCCAAGATGGCCGCCGGCCGCGTGTGCCGCCGACCGCGCTAAACTGCTTGCGGTCGCGGGAGGAAGAACGCGGTGGTGACAAACAGGTACAAACAAACACAAGACACTACCCGGTCTCCCCTACCCGTCCCTATATAATCCCCCGTGCCTAAGTAGAATCGGTCCGCGCGGTGAGCGCAGCACGGGCAGCCGTGCCGCCCGCGGACCGTCAGACAAAACGAGCAGAAAAGTTATAATGACAAAACTAAAATACAGAATTAGCACGAAATTATAACATAATGAGGGGGTCAGGGGACAGGAAAAGAGAGCCAGGAGTGGAAAGGTTATGAATAAAAGTATAATGTCGATAAAATATTACATATAAAATGACATAGAGAGGAAAAAGGGTACTCTGACCTGTAGGCTGGAGCAGCAAAGAAAGAGGAAATGATGTCATAGACAGACCCTTTTATGGGCAGCATATCTTTTTTCTCATTGGTTGTTACTGTTACTATGCTGCTGGAGTTTTCAGTAAAGAAAGATATGCAAATATGAAGCCTCCTGTCATGTGGTAAAATTGAGCAGTGAAATTACAGGGGAATGATCTATACACTAAAACTGCTTTATTTAGCTAGAGTAATTTAGGTAACTATAGTGTTCCTTTAATAATCTAAAAAACAGTCTCGACCTGATCAAATCCCAGCAATGCTGTTGAAGCTCAGTGTGCCGGCAATTGTTAAACCTGTGGCAACCCTAATTAACGAATCCTTGGTGTCTGGATACATACCCAAACTTTGGAAAACTGCGAGAGTAGTGCCTATCCATAAAAGTGGTGACACTACTTTGGTTTCTAACGATCGCCCAATATCATTACTCCCAGTATTGTCAAAAATCTTAGAAAAATACGTCCATACGCAACTATGTGAGTATTACTAACAAACAAACTATCTGACCCCTGATCAATCTGGCTTTCCCCAGAATCACTCCACTACAGTGCCCTCTTAAAAGTTTGCAATGACATCCAAACTGGCATGGAACAAGGAGACCTAATTGGAGCTATTTTCCTTGATTTTGCACAAGCCTTTGACACAGTAGACCACGACATTCTACTGCACAAACTCAAAAACTCAGGTATTGGTGATTGTTCGCTAACCTGGTTTCGATCGTATGTATCGGATCGCTCGCAATATGTGTCCATTTCTGACAGCGACTCCCTCTCCCAGTCACGTGAGGTATTCCCCAAGGTTCAATTCTCGGCCCCTACTATTTACATTATTTATAAATGATCTGCATAATGTCTACAATTCCTCAAATGTATGCAGATGACACAGTAATCTATGCAAGCAAATCCGATCTACCGCAGCTTGAGGCTGTGCACCAAGACCAGTTTACAAAGGTAGAAAAGTGGATCGCAAAAAATAAACTCTTCCTAAACACTGACAAAACTGTCACAATGACCTTTAGATCAGTACCTAAATTACACAAATTACACAATTCCCATCTATCCATCAAAACAAATTCAAATAGCACACTGACCACAGTCCACTCTTTCAAATACTTGGGTATGTTGTTAGACCCCAATCTATCTTTTGGCCTCCAGATAGAAAAACTTGCATCTAAACTTTATCCAAAACTAGGTGCCCTGTACAGAAACAAATCCTGCCTATGCCCTACAGTAAATGAAAAAATTGTACAGGAAATGCTGATGCCAATCATTAATTATGGGGATGTAGAATATGCATCTGCACCGCAATCCCACATTAATAAACTCAATACATTGTACAACTCGTTCTGCCGATATGGGCTACAATGTAATTACAGGACCAACCATTGTGACATGCTAAAAGAACTAAACGCACCCTTCATCTTCCCAGCCTTGTGTTCAAGAGCTTTTCTGGGAAACTCCCACCATACCTGAGGTTGTTTCCACTTCCTATAATCTCCGATCCAGTACTAACACTTTATACGTTACCTATCAGTCCTCTGTGTTATACAATTCTACGTGCTGGATCATTCCGTAATCCTGACACTGCCTAAAAACCCAGAAAGTACATAGAATTCATTTTGCAAGCCCTATAATAG
Organism: Pelobates fuscus; assembly: GCF_036172605.1. NCBI lineage: Eukaryota > Metazoa > Chordata > Amphibia > Anura > Pelobatidae > Pelobates > Pelobates fuscus. Next base: position 22,750,247 of record NC_086326.1, on the reverse strand, counting down.
ACCCTGTAACTTTTCAAAACACTATACTGTTGTACTTGACAGACATTACTGTGTATTTTATTGTGGTAAAAGCTAACAGTATTTTGACAGTCAAAGTTAAAATGCTATGCAGAACTAAGAAATTAGAAAAATTTCTTCATTTCTCACAATGTTTTTGATTTTATTCATATTAAAATATGTTACATGTATTTATGTTTGATATGAATTGAAAGTCCTATTTTTTCTGAACAAATATGATATAAAAAGTGTGCATGAAATTAATATGATAGAGGTAAATTATGGTTGAACAGACATATAGTTTAAAAACCAGGTTTTGATTTTATTAGAATTTACAATTGGCTCCATCCATAAGGGATTAAATCAGTTCATCCAAAATTCATCTGAATTGAACCAGAAATTTGGCCAACATTTTTTTTTCCTTTCTAAATAAACTATTTAGAAGAGCTAAATTTTCCATATGTGCACAATAGTGATGTCGCGAACACAACATTTTCGGTTCGTGAACGGCGAACGGGAACTTCCGCAAACGTTCGCGAACCGGGCGAACCGCCATTGACTTCAATGGGCAGGCGAATTTTAAAACCCACAGGGACTGTTTCTGGCCACAAAAGTGATAGAAAAGTTGTTTCAAGGGGACTAACACCTGGACTGTGGCATGCGGAGGGGGATCCATGGAAAAACTCCCATGGAAAATTACACAGTTGATGCAGAGTCTGGTTTTAATACATAAAGGGCAGAAATCACCTAACATTCCTAAATCACAATGGATATGGATTGACACCTGACATATGACATATTGACACCTTGATATATGGATTGACACCTTGACATATGGATTGACACCTTTCCTCAGAGACCCTGATACACACTGACACAGAGCAGAATAGGGACTGTTCCGCCTACATAGGGTCACTTGGCAGGTATGGATTGACACCTGTCCTCAGAGACCATGATACACACTGACACAGAGCAGAATAGAGACTGTTCCCCCTACATAGGGTCACTTGGCAGATATAGCGTGGTCGTGGGAAGAGGAGGATGACTTTCACCTCTTCCCCTGTTAGATTCCCATTGTGCTGTGACATCACCCTTATACGCTGTGTAAAGCATACTTTTTAATTTATTTTGCAAATGTTGCATCCTTTCCGACTTGTTGTAATTCGGTAACATTTCCGCCACTGTCTGCTTATACCGGGGGTCTAGTAGAGTGGACACCCAGCACAGGTTGTTCTCCTTCAGCCTTTTTATACGAGGGTCCCTCAACAGGCACGACAGCATGAAAGACCCCATTTGCACAAGGTTGGATGCCGAGCTACTCATTTCCCGTTCCTCCTCCTCACACAGAGCAGAATAGGGACTGTTCCCCCTACATAGGGTCACTTGGCAGGTATGGATTGACACCTGTCCTCAGAGACCATGATACACACTGACACAGAGCAGAATAGAGACTGTTACCCCTACATAGGGTCACTTGGCAGATATGGATTGACACCTGTCCTCAAAGCCCCTGATACACACTGACAAAGAGCAGAATAGAGACTGTTCCCCCTACATAGGGTCAATTGGCAGGTATGGATTGACACCTGTCCTCAGAGACCATGATACACACTGACACAGAGCAGAATAGAGACTGTTACCCCTACATAGGGTCACTTGCCAGATGTTGATTGACACCTGTCCTCAGGGACCCTGATACACACTGACACAGAGCAGAATAGGGACTGTTCCCCCTACATAGGGTCACTTGGCAGATATGGATTGACACCTGTCCTCAGAGACCCTGATAAACACTGACACAGAGCAGAATAGGGATTGTTCCCCCTACATAGGGTCACTTGGCAGATATGGATTGACACCTGTCCTCAGAGACCATGATACACACTGACACAGAGCAGAATAGGGGTTGTTCCTCCTACATAGGGTCACTTGGCAGGTATGGATTGACACCTGTCCTCAAAGCCCCTGATACAAACTGACACAGAGCAGAATAGAGACTGTTCCCCCTACATAGGGTAACTTGGCAGATATGGATTGACACCTGTCCTCAAAGCCCCTGATACACACTGACAAAGAGCAGAATAGAGACTGTTCCCGCTACATAGGGTCACTTGTCAGGTATGGATTGACACCTGTCCTCAGAGACCATGATACACACTGACACAGAGCAGAATAGGGACTGTTCCTACTACATAGGGTCACTTGGCAGATATGGCGTGGTCGTGGGAGGAGGAGGATGACTTTCACCTCTTCCCCTGTTAGATTCCCGTTGTGCTGTGACATCACCCTTATACGCTGTGTAAAGCATACTTTTTAATTTATTTTGCAAATGCTGCATCCTTCCCGACTTGTAATTCGGTAACATTTCCGCCACTGTCTGCTTATACTGGGGGTCTAGTAGTGTGGACACCCAGCACAGGTCGTTCTCCTTCAGCCTTTTTATATGAGGGTCCCTCAACAGGCATGACAGCATGAAAGACCCCATTTGCACAAGGTTGGATGCCGAGCTACTCATTTCCCGTTCCTCCTCCTCACACAGAGCAGAATAGGGACTGTTCCCCCTACATAGGGTCACTTGGCAGGTATGGATTGACACCTGTCCTTAAAGCCCCTGATACACACTGACACATAGCAGAATAGGGACTGTTCCCCCTACATAGGGTCACTTGGCAGATATGGATTGATACCTGTCCTCAAAGCCCCTGATACACACTGACACAGAGCAGAATAGAGACTGTTCCCCCTACCTAGGGTCACTTGGCAGATATGAATTGACACCTGTCCTCAGAGACCATGATACACACTGACACAGAGCAGAATAGGGACTGTTCCCCCTACATAGGGTCACTTGGCAGATATGGATTGACACCTATCCGAAGGATCCCTGTTTCACACTGACACAGAGCAGAATAGAGACTGTTCCCCCTACATAGGGTCACTTGGCAGGTATGGATTGACACCTGTCCTTAAAGCCCCTGATACACACTGACACATAGCAGAATAGGGACTGTTCCCCCTACATAGGGTCACTTGGCAGATATGGATTGATACCTGTCCTCAAAGCCCCTGATACACACTGACACAGAGCAGAATAGAGACTGTTCCCCCTACCTAGGGTCACTTGGCAGATATGAATTGACACCTGTCCTCAGAGACCATGATACACACTGACACAGAGCAGAATAGGGACTGTTCCCCCTACATAGGGTCACTTGGCAGATATGGATTGACACCTATCCGAAGGATCCCTGTTTCACACTGACACAGAGCAGAATAGAGACTGTTCCCCCTACATAGGGTCACTTGGCAGATATGGATTGACACCTGTCCTCAAAGCCCCTGATACACACTGACACAGAGCAGAATAGAGACTGTTCCCCCTACATAGGGTCACTTGGCAGATATGGATTGACACCTATCCTAAGGATCCCTGATACACACTGACTCAGAGCAGAATAGGGACTGTTCCCCCTGCATAGGGTCACTATGTGCCTTTTTTTTTTGTTTGGTTTTTGAAGCCACAGTGCAGCACCATAGGGCCGAAAAATTAGGCATGTACACATGGCTGAAAAATTAGGTATTGTTGCAGCCGCTGCTGTAGCAGCGGCCATAAAAATTGATGTTTGTTTCCCAGGCAGAAAGTGTCCTAAAACATCGCGGCTTGAACCCTAGTTGGTGGCGGATAAGTCACGCAAGTCAACCGGCATTCAGAGCTAAAATACAGCAGCATGTGGACCATTTTTAGCCCAAGGCAGCTCATCTCATCAGGCCTTTTTTAGTCGAATGTATCGCCCAGTGTCAGTCCCTTCGGGATCCATCCCTCATTCATCTTAAATAAAGGTGAGGTAATCTAGACTTTTTTGACCTAGGCGACTTCTCTTCTCAGTGACAATACCTCCTGCTGCACTGAAGGTCCTTTCTGACAGGACACTTGAAGCGAGGCAGGTCAGAAGTTCTATCGCAAATTGGGATAGCTCAGGCCACAGGTCAAGCCTGCACACCCAATAGTCAAGAGGTTCATCGCTCCTCAGAGTGTCGATATCTGCAGTTAAGGCGAGGTAGTCTGCTACCTGTCGGTCGAGTCGTTCTCTGAGGGTGGATCCCGAAGCTCTGTGGCGATGCGTAGGACTTAAAAAGCTGCCCATGTCCTCCATCAACTACACGTCTTTAAAGTGTCCTGTCCTTGCCGGCATGGTCGTGGGAGGAGGAGGAGAATGACTTCCATCTCTTCCCCTGTTAGATTCCCGTTGTGCTGGGACATCACCCTTATACGCTGTGTAAAGCATACTTTTTAATTTATTTTGCAAATGCTGCATCCTTTCCGACTTGTTGTAATTCGGTAACATTTCCACCACTTTCTGCTTATACCGGGGGTCTAGTAGCGTGGACACCCAGTACAGGTCGTTCTCCTTCAGCCTTTTTATATGAGGGTCCCTCAACAGGCACGACAGCATGAAAGACCCCATTTGCACAAGGTTGGATGCCGAGCTACTCATTTCCAGTTCCTCCTCCTCAGTGATGTCAATGAAGGTATGTTCTTCCCCTCAGCCATGTACAACACCACGGGTACCAGATAGGTGACAACGAGCACCCTGGGATGTCTGTTGTGGTTGGTCTTCCTCCTCCTCCTCAAAGCCACATTCCTCCTCTGACTCATCTTCCTCACAATCCTCTTCCAGCGTTGCCGCAGGTCCAGCAAGCGATGCTGATATGGCTGTTTCTGGTGGTGATTGTGACCACAACTCTTCTTCTTCCCCTTCACTCTCATCTACGGCCTGATCCAGCACTCTTCGAAGGGCACGCTCCAGGAAGAAAACAAATGGTATGATGTCGCTGATGGTGCCTTCAGTGCGACTGACTAGGTTTGTCACCTCCTCAAAAGGACGCATGAGCCTACAGGCATTGCGCATGAGCGTCCAGTAACGTGGCAAAAAAATTCCCAGCTCCCCAGAGGCTGTCCTAGCACCCCGGTCATACAAATATTCATTAACTGCTTTTTCTTGTTGGAGCAGGCGGTCGAACATTAGGAGTGTTGAATTCCAACGTGTCGGGCTGTCGCAAATCAAGCGCCTCACTGGCATGTTGTTTCGCCACTGGATATCGGCAAAGTATGGCCATGTAGGAACGCCTGAAATGGCCACACACCTTCCTGGCCTGCTTCAGGATGTCCTGTAAGCCTGTGTACTTATGCACAAAGCGTTGTACGATCAGATTACACACATGTGCCATGCACGGCACATGTGTCAACTTGTCCAACTTCAATGCTGCTATCAAATTTTTTCCGTTGTCACAAACCACTTTGCCGATATCCAGTTGCTGCGGAGTCAGCCACTTTTCCACCTGGGCGTTCAGGGCGGACAGGAGTGCTTGTCTGGTGTGACTCTCTGCTTTCAAGCAAGTCAAACCCAAGACGGCGTGACACTGCCGTATCCGGGATGCGAAATAGTACCTGGGCAGCTGGGGGGGTGCCGTTGATGTGGAGTAAGACGTCGCAGCAGAAGAGGACTCAGCCGAGGAGGTTATGGAAGAGGATGGAGTAGGAGTAGTAGAAGAGGTGGCAGCAGGCCTGCCTGCAAGTCGTGGCGGTGTCACCAACTCCTCTGCAGAGCCAAGCATTCCATGCTTGGGAGCCGTCAGCAGGTTTACCCAATGCGCAGTGTAGGTGATATACCTGCCCTGACGATGCTTTGCAGACCAGGTATCAGTGGTCAGATGGACCCTTGTCCGAACACTGTGTGCCAGACATGCCATTACTTCCTTTTGCACAATCGAGTACAGGTTGGGGATTGCCTTTTGTGAAAAGAAATTCCGTCCGGGTACCTTCCACTGCGGTGTCCCAATAGCTACAAATTTTTTGAATGCCTCAGACTCCACCAGCTTGTATGGTAAAAGCTGGCGGGCTAATAGTTCGGACAAGCCAGCTGTCAGACGCTGGGCAAGGGGGTGACTTGGTGACATTGGCTTCTTACGCTCAAACATGTCCTTGACAGACACATGACTGTGGGCAGATGAGCGGGAACTGCTCAAGGCGGGAGACGGAGTGGCGGATGGTTGAGAGGGGGCAAGAAGGACAGCAGTGGTTGACGTGGCTGAAGATGCTGGACCAGGAGGAGGATGGCGGCTTAGAGTAGGCATGCTGCTTGTACTCATGTGTTGATCCCATAGGCGTTTGTGATGTGAGATCATGTGCCTACGCAAAGTAGTTGTACCTAGGTGGATGTTGGACCTCCCACGACTCAGTTTCCTTTGGCAAAGGTTGCAAATGGCATCGCTGTTGTCAGAGGCAGACACACAAAAAAAATGCCACACTGCTGAGCTCTGCAATGACGGCATTCTGGTGGTGGACACAGCATGCGTTGATTGGCGTGCTGTCGGGCTGACCCCGGGTGCCGATGCATGCTGTCTGACTGTGCCACTAGCTCCTTGCGACGACCTCCCCCTGCTTCCAACTCGCCTCCTCCTCCTCTCTGTCTCCCCATCTGAACTTTCGCCCTGTTCTTCTTCTTGCCGAGCGGGCACCCACGCGACATCCATGGACGCATCTTCATCATCAACCGCTTCGCTTGTATCTGACAACTCAGAAAAGGAAGCAGCAGCGGGTACAACATCATCATCATCACACCGTACCTCCATGTGTTTAATGCTGCCTGCCTGAGACATATCCCTGTTATCTACATCCTCTAGCAATAATGGTTGCGCATCACTCATTTCTTCAAACGGGTGTGTGAATAACTCCTCTGACATACCAAGTAAAGCGGCTGTGGTGCTAGTTTTGGTGGTGGCGGCAGGCGGGTGAGTGCTATCTTGAGAGGTGTCTGAAGCTAAGCTGGAGGAGGATGGTGCGTCAAGCTTCCGAGCGGTGGCTGTACAAGATTGGGTGTCCTGTGTTAGCCAGTCAACTAAGTCCTCAGAACTTTTCAAGTTCAGGGTACGTGGCTTCTGAAAACTGGGCATTATTCTAGGGCAAAAGGGAATCACAGCACCACGACCACGACGGCCCCTGCGGGGTGGCCTGCCTCTGCCTGTCATTTTTTTTGGGATTAGTGGTACTATGCGTGCAAGCTACTGTGAGACCAGATATGATTGGCAATGTGAACTGTAACAGTTCTGCAGAGCACACACTGTAGGCCTGAGACACCCGCTTGAAGACAAGTAACTGCTATTCAATCTATAACAGTGAAAAATAAATTTTGGTTTTAAAAGCACGCTATAGAGACACCAGATATGATTGGCAATGTGCACTGGAACAGTTCTGCAGAGCACACACTGTAGGCCTGAGACACCCGCTTGAAGACAAGTAACTGCTATTCAATCTATAACAGTGAAAAACTAATTTTGGTTTTAAAAGCACGCTATAGAGACACCAAATATGATTGGCAACTGTCAAAGCACGCTGGAACAGGTCTACAGAGCACACGCTGAAGTAGGCCTGACACCCAGACGCTTGCAGACAACTAACTGATCTTCTATTACAGTGAAAAAAAATGATTTCTTTAAAATCTAAAGCTTAAGCTATTGTTAAAACAGATATGAGTGGTGGCACTGGACAAGTAGGCACAGTATCCAATGTGAACCTCACACAGAAGCAGGCAGGCAGGCAACTGCTCTTCTATTACAATGGAAACAAAATTTTGGTTGTAAAAGCACGCTATAGAGACACCAGATATGAGTGGCAACTGTCAAAGTACGCTGGCAGGGTTGTGCAGGGCACACGCTGAAGGAAGGCCTGACAGAGCCTCTTGAAGGACACTGACTGTCTGCTATTAGCTTACACTGGAAACCTTTTTTCTTTGTAAAAGCACGCTAAAGAGACACCAGATATGATTGGCAACTGTCAAAGCACGCTGGCACAGGTCTGCAGAGCACACGCTGAAGTAGGCCTGACACCCAGACGCTTGCAGACAACTAACTGCTCTTCTATTACAGTGAAAAAAAAATATTTATTTTAAATGTAAAGCTTAACCAATTGTTAAAACAGATATGAGTGGTGGCACTGGGCAAGTAGGCACAGTATCCAATGTGAACCTCACACAGAAGCTGGCAGGCAGGCAACTGCTCTTCTATTACAGTGAAAACAAAATTTTGGTTGTAAAAGCACGCTATAGAGACACCAGATATGAGTGGCAACTGTCAAAGTACGCTGGCAGGGTTGTGCAGGGCACACGCTGAAGGAAGGCCTGACAGAGCCGCTTGAAGGACACTGACTGGCTGCTATTAGCTTACACTGGAAACCTTTTTTCTTTGTAAAAGCACGCTAAAGAGACACCAGATATGATTGGCAACTGTCAAAGCACGCTGGCACAGGTCTGCAGAGCACACGCTGAAGTAGGCCTGACACCCAGATGCTTGCAGACAACTAACTGATCTTCTATTACAGTGAAAAAAAATGATTTTTTTAAAATCTAAAGCTTAAGCTATTGTTAAAACAGATATGAGTAGTGGCACTGACTGTGCAAATGAGCAAGGCATCCAACCTGACACAGAAGCTGGCAGGCAGGCAACTGCTCTTCTATTACAGTGAAAATGTTTTATTTATTTTAAATCTAAAGCTTAACCAATTGTTAAAACAGATATGAGTGGTGGCACTGGGCAAGTGGGCACAGTATCCAATGTGAACCTCACACAGAAGCTGGCAGGCAGGCAACTGCTCTTCTATTACAGTGAAAAAAATGATTTATTTAAAATCTAAAGCTTAACCAATTGTTAAAACAGATATGAGTGGTGGCACTGGGCAAGTGGGCACAGTATCCAATGTGAACCTCACACAGAAGCTGGCAGGCAGGCAACTGCTCTTCTATTACAGTGAAAAAAAATATTTATTTTAAATGTAAAGCTTAACCTATTGTTAAAACAGATATGAGTGGTGGCACTGGGCAAGTAGGCACAGTATCCAATGTGAACCTCACACAGAAGCTGGCAGGCAGGCACCTGCAATTACATTACACAGGAAAAAAAAAAAGCAGCCTGATTTTATAGCCCTAAAAAGGGCTTTTTGGGGTGCTGTCCTTACAGCAGAGATCAGATGAGTCCTTCAGGATTGTAGTGGACACTGAATACCCTAGCCTAGCTAACAATTTCCCTATCTAATCAGCAGCAGCTAAACTTTCCCTCCTCTCACTAAGGATGCATCTTCCGAATGAATCGAAAATGGATGCTGGGAGGGAGGTTGGAGGGTGTGGAAGGGAGGGAGTGCTGCTGATTGGCTGGAATGTGTCTGCTGACCGAGAGGCACAGGGTCAAAGTTTGCCCAATGATGACGAATAGGGGGCGGATCGAACTGCGCATGTGTCCGCCCACCGCGGCGAACGCGAACACGCTAATTTCGCCGGGAACTGTTCGCCGGCGGACAGTTCGGTACATCACTACAAGTAACTGCTATTCAATCTATAACAGTGGAAAAAGTTTTTTGGTTTTAAATGCACGCTATTGTGACACCAGATATAAGTGGCAATGTGCACTGGCAGAGGTCTGCAGAGTACACGCTGTAGGCCTGACACCCGCTTCAAGGACACTAACTGCTATTAGCTTATAGGGAAAAGCTTTTTTTCTTTGTAAAGGCACGCTATAGAGACACCAGATATGAGTGGCAAAGTACACTAGCAGAGGTTGGCAGAGTACACGCTGAAGGCCTGACACCCAGACGCTTGCAGACAACTAACTGCTATTCAATCTATTACAGTGAAAAAAAAAATATTTTTAAATGTAAAGCTTAAGCTATTGTGACACCAGATATGAGTGGTGGCACTGGGCAAATGGGCACAGTATCCACTGAACCTGACACAGAAGCTGGCAGACAACTAACTGCTATTCAATCTATTACAGTGAAAACATTTTTTTTCTTTTTAAATGTCAAGCTTAAGCTATTGTGACACCAGATATGAGTGGTGGCACTGGGCAAATGGGCACATTATCCACTGTGAGCCTGACACAGAAGCCTGGCAGGCAACTAACTGCTCTTCAATCTATTACAGTGACATTTTTTTTTCTTTTTAAATGTCAAGCTTAAGCTATTGTGACACCAGATATGAGTGGTGGCACTGGGCAAATGGGCACAGTATCCAATGAGCCTGACACAGAAGCTGGCAGACAACTAACTGCTATTCAATCTATTACAGTGAAAACATTTTTTTTCTTTTTAAATGTCAAGCTTAAGCTATTGTGACACCAGATATGAGTGGTGGCACTGGGCAAATGGGCACAGTATCCACTGAGCCTGACACAGAAGATGGCAGACAACTAACTGCTCTTCAATCTATTACAGTGAAAAAAAATGTTTTATTTTTAAATGTCAAGCTTAAGCTATTGTGACACCAGATATGAGTGGTGGCACTGGGCAAATTGGCACAGTATCCACTGTGAGCCTGACACGGAAGCTGGCAGGCAGGCAACTACAATTACATTACACAGAAAAAAAAAAAGCAGACTGATGTTCTAGCCCTAAAAAGGGCTTTGTGGGGTGCTGTTCTTACAGCAGAGATCAGATGAGTCCTTCAGGACTGTAGTGGACACTGAATACCCTAGCCTAGCTATCAATTTCCCTATCTAATGAGCAGCAGCTACACTTTCCCTCCTCTCACTAAGAATGCAGCTTCAGAATGAATCTAAAATGGATGCTGGGAGGGAGGTGGGAGGGTCTGGAAGGGAGGGTCTGCTGCTAATTTGCTGGAATGTGTCTGCTGACCGTGAGGCACAGGGTCAAAGTTTGCTCAATGAAGACGAATAGGGGGCGGATCGAACTGCGCATGTGTTCGCCCGCGGCGGCGAACGCAAACACGCTATGTTTGCCGGGAACTATTCCGCGGCGAACAGTTCGGTACATCACTAGTGCACAAGCAAGGTGTTGAGTATTGCTCAATAAACACACTTCTTCTGTTCCAATAAGAAGTCAGTTTTCCTAATTTACATATAGTTTTACTTGCAAAAGTTGCAAAAGTTTGATTCTCCAAAGGGCTTTAATATCTCTGCCACAGTATAAGAGGGCAAAGAGTTACATACACTGCTCAAAGTATTTTTGCTGCCTGTGTCATATGGTGTCCTGGATCTGACACAAGACAGTGCTGAAAGCATTAGACCAATTTTAAAAATGGGTATGTAACTATAACACTTTTATACTTAGAAACATTAGAGCTGTAGGTTATGTAACTTCAGTGGGAATATTAATGGTTTTAAATAGCCCTAACATGCATGTTTTAAACTATAAGGTATTATTATCATTATTGGCATTTATGTAGCTTCAACTTATTTTGCAACACTTTACAATTTTATAAAGGGGGTAATTTAACAATAAATGAGACAATTACAGAATGTTGCAGAAACAAAAGGTTGATATCAATATTATTCAAGAAACACAGCTCTGTTTTGGTATTATGCTCTGGATTTTATAAATATATATAAACATTTTTTATGGTTTTTAAGAAAGTTTTCCCTGTGATGATAGTTTGAGCTCTTAACAGATGGACCTAAAATTAGAAGGTTGCTATTCAGAAACCTAATTCATTCATTTAGGAAAGTGCAGCATACTTCATGTGTAATCCATAGAAATAATTGATATCTAAAGAAGTCATTAATTTTGATACAACTAGGAAACACTATAACAATATTTAGATATACAATATTTATTTGTGATTGGAAAGTTGTAATCCCTGTTACATTATCCATTTGCATAGGTAATTGACCAGTTGACAAATTGACCAATTTATTTGCGACAAAGTACAATTGGTTAACAACAAAGGAATTGTTTATGTACTTTAAATGGATACAGTTTGTACTGCAGTATCCAACGTGTGTAGTTTTGGCACTCCAGTTGGTGTGGACTATATCTCCCATTATGCTCATATAGCATTAATGCTGGCAAAGCATCAGCGGGGTGATGTAGTTCACAACACCCGGAGCTGAATTCTACTACAATTAGAAAGTAAAGAAAAATACATTTAACCCCTTAAGGACCGGACTGTTTTTGCGATGTTGTACATTTGCGACCAGGCATCTTTTTACACTTTTGTGGTGTTTGTGTTTAGCTGTAATTTTCCGCTCTCTCATTTACTGTTCCCATACAAATTATATATTGTTTTTTTCAGGACAAAAGGGGCTTTCTTTACATACCATTATTTATATAATCTCATGTAATTTAATTTTTAAAAAATGAAAAAATATGATGAAAAATTGAAAAAAATACATGTTTTTTGACTTTTATGTGAAAAATCTTTTACTCATCTACAAAAGCGAATGAAAAAAACTGCTAAATAGCTTCAAAATTTTGTCCTGAGTTTAAAAATACCCAGTGTTTACCTGCTTTTTGCTATTTTTTTGCATGTTATAGGGCTATAAGTACAAGTAGGATATTGCGGTTTCAAAACATAAATTTTTAAAATGTATCAATAGTGACATTGTAACACTATTATCTGTCATAAATCGCTGAATAACACCCCACATGTACATATTTTTTTTAAAGCAGACAACCCTGGGTATTCAATATGGGGTATGTCCAGACTTTTTTAGTAGCCACTTAGTCGCAAACACTGGCCAAAGTTAGCGTTCATATTTGTTTGTGTGTGAAAAAAGTAAAAAACTAAATTGAACGCTAATTTTGGCCAGTGTTTGTGACTAAGTGGTTACTAAAAAAGACTGGACATACCCCATTTGCAATACCTTGGGTTGTCTTCTTTTGCAAATGGTATGCCATCATGGGGGTAATTCTCATTCCTGGGCTACCATACGCTCTCAAAGGCAACGTAACCAACCTGGCCATTTTCAATGTAAAAATATTTGACCCATATATTTGACCCTGTAACTTTCAAAAACGCTATAAAACCTGTACATGGGGGGTACTTTTATACTCAGGAGACTTTGCTGAACACAAATATTAGTGTTTCAAAACTGGAAAATGTATCACAACAATTATATCATCAGTAAAAGTGCTGTTTGTGTGTGAAAAATGAAAACAAAGTCACTTTCACTGACAATATCATCGCTGTGATATGTTTTACTGTTTTGAATCACTAATATTTGTGTTCAGCAAAGTCTCCCGAGTAAAACAGTACCCCCCATGTACAGGTTTTAGGGTGTCGTAGAACGTTACAGGGTAAAATACAGTGACAGCAAATTAAATTCTCTGGACTTTCGGCCTGGGTTGGCAGGCAGGTCCCTTAAATTGCAATCAATAAAATAACTTAATTATGTAAAAATATTACATAAATATGCACGTAGAATTTAAATATATATGCATATTTATATATTTGAAGTCTACGTGTATATTTATATAATTATTTATGTAATTTTGTATATGGACATATGAATAGTTCGTATTCTTTTTATTTATTTATATATACATAGATATATATACAATTTCATTCTAAGTGTATTTTGATATAAATATATATATATTAATATCAAAATACAGTTAGAATAAAATTTCGTATAGATATATAATTTTTTTAAAAATTTTTATTATTATTTTTATTTTTTTAATTTAATTTAATTTACTTATTATTTGTATTTTATAATAATATATATATACAATATATATAGTTATTATATATATTATATATATATATACGTGTGTAATTTAATAATAAGTGTATTTTTATATTAATATATGTACATATTAATATAAAAATAAACTTAGCATGACATTATATATATGATATATAGACATATATTATATAGGTATAATATATGTCTATATATCATATATATATATATACACATATATAATAATATTTTTTTTTTTATTCACTATAACTTTAATTTTTTTATGATTTTACACTTGCAGGGAGACTGCCTGTCAGCACAGACAGTCCCCCTGCAGGCAGATACTTGGACACCTATTGCGACCATGTGGTCGCCCTGTTGGGCGATCACATGGCCACAGGGGTCCTAATCCGCCATGGGGAGACTGTCTGGGCTGCAGGCAGTCTCCCCACAACGGGAGCAACGCCGATCGCCGCCGGGTGAACGACGGCGATCGGGTAAGTACCTCTTAAATTTAGGACGGTTCAGGACCGTCGTCGGTCGGCAACGCAAAAATGCCGATGACGGTCCTGAACCGTCTAGCGTCGTTAAGGGGTTAAAATGTTTCTTCTTTTCTACTAATGGAGACAGTCTTTAATCTACAATTAGGCTTGAGTGCAAGGATTTTTACTGTTCTTATATATATATATATATATATATATATATATATGTTTTGTATTATTTTGATGTACTACTTATATATACATAGATGTATATATAATTTACTTTTAAGTGTATTTTGATATAAATATAAATATAATTTGTTTTATTCATTTTAATTTACTTATTATTTGTATTTTATAATATATATATATATATATATATATATATAAATATATATATATATATATACACACGTGTGTAATTTTAATATAAAATACACTTAGTATGACATCATATATATAATATATATATACACATATATAGATATAATATATGTCTATATAAAAACACACACATATCTAATTATATTTTTATTTATTCATTTTTTTTTCTTTTTACACATGCAGGGAGACTGCCTGTCAGCAGAGGCAGTCTCCTGCAGGTAGATACTTGGACACCTATTGCAGCCATGTGACCACTCTGTTAGAGTGATCACATGGGTACAGGGTCCTAATTCACCGAGGGGAGACTGCCTGGGCTGTCAGGCAGTCTGCCCACACCGGGAGCAATGCTGATCGAGGTAAGTACATAATACAGTTATAACGGTTCAGGACCGTCACCAGTCCTCAAGGGGATTTTTCCGATGATGGTCCTGAACCATCAGCAGTCGTTAAGGGGTTAATTATATGTGTTTAGTATTTATGTCTCTGTTAACATGTCAGCACTGTGTTACAAAAGGAGGTTTTATAGGAAAATGTAATTCTGAAGTAAAATAGAATTGTATAAGGGAATTCAACGGTTAATTGAATGATTGCTGCATGATTGATGTAATGAATTCTCTATGATTACTCAATATTTGGGAGGGCTGACTTTTTCATATAAACATTGTATTTAAAGATGATAATCGGCGGTTAGGAAAGAATCTGGAGGAGACACAAAATGCTTCAAGATTCTTTTGGTATATGGTGTTAACTCCACTCCCCCATGTTAATTTAGTGTCTACATTTTCACAAGCTTTTGTCTGCTAAACATTTTATGTTACCACAAGTGACTACAGGAAGCACACTGAATTCTGATATGAACACCAGGTACTTAACTGAAAGCAAACCAGCAAATCCACAGAACCATAGTATAAAGAAGAATCTTCAGGCACTCATGGTGTGCAAATAGCAAGCGGCTTTATAGGAACGAAGAGCAACATTTCCACCTGAAGCAAGTTCTTTGTCAGCTTGACAAAGTGTATCTGGCAGTCTTGTAGCATGCATTCTCTTATTAGTATTTTTTTTATTGTAACACCTGAACAGATGCAGATTGTACATATATTGGCCTATAAGGACTGCTAGTTTATAGAATACTAATTTGGTTAATTCTTGTAATGCTTGAAGATAATTAAAAACTAATTAAGAAAAATGTAATTACTTGAACAAATATTTATCTTTTGTATTCAATGTAAAATTTGAAATATATATTCAAAATGACAAAAAAACTAATCTTTGTGTTTTTAAGAATTTCCTGACAGTTTCTAGGGGAAAAAAAATCACAAAAGAAGATATAGAAGAGGCCACGGTCTTTAATATCCCTTCTATTAATTAAAATATTACATATTCTTTTTAAGAAAGCTCAGTAATCTAGAAGGGAAAGTTGCAGCCTTTGTGAGAATTTATTAATAGATGATATTAAAATACCCAGTGACCTTTCCTTAGATTATTGTCATTTTACATAAGAAACATTCTCAAGAGATGAAAAGTGAAACAAAACGCAATGTAACAGAATTTATTATTCAAAGCTTCACTGACAGTCCAGAGCTCCAGTTTCCAATTTTTATGCTATTTCTTTTCACCTACCTCATCATAATTTGGGTCAATGGAACCATTTTCATTCTTATTATAATTGACACTAATCTTCATACTCCTATGTATACATTCTTGATGATGCTTTCCATGGTTGATATCTCTAACATTTCAAATGTTATACCCAATATGTTATATATGCTTCATACACAGCATAAGACTATTTCACTTTTGGGATGTGTAACTCAGACATATTTATTCATATCCCTGACATGCACTGACACCCTGCTGCTTGGTGCCATGGCCTATGATCGATATGTGGCAATTTGTCACCCTCTTCATTACTTTACTCTCATGAGTAAACAACGTTGTGGTCTACTGATAAGCATGGCATGGACTGTTGGTTTTACAGATACTTTGGCACATGTGTTTTTCATATCTAAGTTGTCTTTCTGTGCATCCAAATATATTGACCATTTCTTCTGTGATGTCATACCATTGTTAAAAATCTCCTGCAGTGACACATCCATTATTGAAATGTTAACGTATGTTGAAGGAACAGTACTTATTGTTCCAGATTTTCTGCTTATTTTAATCTCTTATATATTCATTATATCCACCATTCTAAAAATAAAATCTGCAGATGGACGACGTAAAGCTTTTTCTACCTGCACTTCTCATCTAACCTGTGT
The DNA here is from genome assembly GCF_036172605.1 of Pelobates fuscus. Taxonomy (NCBI): domain Eukaryota; kingdom Metazoa; phylum Chordata; class Amphibia; order Anura; family Pelobatidae; genus Pelobates; species Pelobates fuscus. The sequence continues at coordinate 22,733,656 of NC_086326.1, read as the reverse complement.
TATTATATTCTATGGGACAATTTCATGTTTATATATGAGGCCTACATCGAGCTACTCTCCAAAACAGGACAAGTTTTTTGCTCTTGTATTTGTCATATTGGTCCCCTTGTTGAATCCCCTTATTTATAGCCTAAAAAACCAAGAAGTAAAAACTGCTTTAAGAAAAGTTAAGAACATGCTGGTAGGTTAATGAAAATACAAAATACTTGTTAATCAAGGAAAAAAACATAATATAAATAATATTCCTGAGTATATTAATTATCTGGTGAAATACTATAATAAAAGTAAACTTGTCCTGATTTTATTGAGGGAGTGAAATTCTTTAAAACTCATCAAAATTGACACGTTATAAATAAAAGCCTTATTTGTGAGGTTAGGTTATATTAAATTATAGAAAATTGTAATGTTGCATTATTGGTGTGTTTATAGTTCTCTTGATGTGTACATCAAGCCTTTGGGAAATAGTGATCACATTATGGTATTTTTTTAAATACACTCTAAAAAGCCAAAGCATGTGGGGTATACTAATATGTATAACTTAAAAAAAAGCCAAATTCAATAAAATTAGGGCAGATCTACAACATATCGACTGGCATACACTCCTTAGGGAAAAAAACACTGATGATAAATGGAAGCTCTTAAAACGAATATTAGAAATGTACATTTCTCAGTATGTACCATTGGTTAATAAATATAAAAGAAACAAATTAAAACTAATGTGACTTAGTACTGAAGTAAAACAAGAGATTAAAAATAAGAAAATTGTATTTAAAGCATTTAAATCAGACAAATCAGACGCATCTTATATAAGATATAAGGAAACCATTAATTCTTGCAAAAAGGCAGTAAAAGTGGCTAAACTAGAAAATGGGAAAATAGATAGCCAAAGAATGCAAAACTAACCGCCAAATATTTTTCAAGTACATCAATTCTAAAAAAAATAAATAAAAAAAAATGAAAGTGTAGGTACACTGGAAACAGGGATGGGACTGTTAGTTAATGAAGACCAGGAAAAGGCAGACATTTTAAATAACTATTTTTCTTCAGTATATATTAATGAGGATCCCATGGCAAGAGATATGCAAATTATTGCTGCAAAAAACTTGCAGATAACTTGTGATTGGATGACTTGAGACAAGGTGCTACAGCAGTTCAAGAAAATTCATGTAAATAAAGCTCCGGGGCCTGACGGAATTCGCCTACGAGTACTTAAGGATCTAAGTGGGGAAATAAGTGAACCTCTATATTTACTCTTTCAAGATTCTTTTGTTTCAGGTATTGTACCGGGGATTGGAGGAAGGTAGATGTCATTCCTATATTTAAAAATAGTTCAAAATCCTTGCCTGGAATTTGTAGACCTATGAGCTTAACTTCTGTGACTGGGAAAATATTTAAAGGGCTATTAAAGGATAATATTCAGGAATTCATTGGGAAGAACTTTGTTATTAGCAATAATCCGAATGGTTTTATGAAACATAGGTCATGCCAAACTTACATGATTGCATTCTACAATGAAGTAAGTAGAAATATAGATCAGGGTGTTGCAGTGGATGTGATCTACTTGGATTTTGCCAAGGAATTTGATACGGTTTCTCACAATAGGTTAGTCAGCAAACTAAAATAAATTGATCTAGATTAATATTTTTGTTCTTGGGTAGAACATTGGCTTAAGGATAGAGTACTACCAGTTGTCATTAATGGTACATTTTCAAGCTGGACAAACGTGGTAAGTGGTGTCCTTCAGGGTTCTGTTTTGGGACCACGTCTATTTAACACATTTATAAATGATCTTGCAGTAGGCATTGAAAGCAATATGCTAGTGTTTGCAGAAGACCCAAAACTTTGTAAAGTAATAAAATTTGAGCAGGATATTGCTTTGCTGCAAAGAGATTTAGATAGATTGGGGGACTGGGCACTAAAATGTCAGATGAAATTTAATGTAGAGAAATGCAAAGTTGTGCACTTCGGGGTCAAGAATGCACAAGCAACTTACACCCTAAATGGTAGTGAATTAGGGATAACCACACATGACAAGGATTTGGGAATTGTTGTAAACAACAAATTAGGCAGCAATATGTAATGTCAATCTGCATCTGCTAAGGCCATTAAGATTTTGTCATGTATAAATAGGGGCATAAATTCTAGGGATAAAAATATAATTTTGCCTCTTTATAAATCGCTGGTAAGACTACACTTTAAAAATGCGGTGCAATTTTGGGCACCTGCTCTAAAGAAGGATATCATGGCACTAGAAAAAGTGCAGAAACGAGCTACAAAATTGATAAAAGTAATGGAGCACTTTAGTTACGAAAAAAAGGTTAAAAAATGTAAATCTCTTTAGTTTGGAAAGACAGCACCTCAGAGGGGATATGATAACATTATACAAATATATTCAGGGCCAGTACAAAGTATTATCTGGAAGTCTGTTCATAAACAGGGCTATACATAGGACACAAGGTCATGTATTTATCCTGGAAGAAAAATTTAATATAAGGCAAAGGAAAGGGTTTTTTTTACAGTAAGAACTATAAGGATATGGAATTATCTGCCTGAAGAGGTGATTCTATCAGAGCCCATACAGATGTTTAAACAGCAATTGAATGGGGGCGGGGCCTGACTGCAGAAGGGAGCAGACGCATGTCGCCGATGCTCCCGCAAATCAACTTGCCTAAAGCCGACTTTTGATTACCGGAGGCAGAAAACTGGACCCCCGGTGCTCCCAAGCATTAAGGGACATCGGGACCAACATGTCGACACCACGCAAGTAGCTCCAAGTTCCGGACCCGACCCATACAGGTTTGCGGCCTACAAGCATGGTAGCGGTGGGGGGGGGGGGGGGTGGGCCGCTCCCCCACTGCCAACTCACACGGCGAGGCACAGCTGGAAACCCCGTTCCCCCCCTATGGACCGGCGGGGGTTATCCCGGTCCCCACCGAAGCGATGCACAGGGTTACACGGAAGGCATCTGCCAAGCCGGGCTTGGGCCCCGGACGTTCCGGGCCTAGCAACACTGCAGAAGCCCCATGCCTCATGGCTCCTGTACCCGCACAAGCCACGAGCCTGGGTTTAATCTTTCAGCAATTTCTAGAAAAACTGGACAGACTATTTACATCTCCCCATGTGCCCAACGTAGGTACAGCGAGTGGGAAGGGGAATCAGGGGCGGAACGGGCCTCCTATGGGCACCGCTTACCCTTCAGCGTTACAGCCAAGCACCGACCGCCATCCCGGGCCAGGGGTCACCAGGAGGCTAACTCCTCGGCATCGGCCACATCGCCGGAAGGCTCCCCGACGCGCCCTCACAGGGAAGAACTCGACCTCTCATGGCACCCGAGTTCGTGGATCCAGGATGCAGACCCCACACGGAGCCTGGGGCCAAGGGGAGACCCAAACGCCCTCACACCCCTCCCGCACTCAACGAACACAGCCCCTCGTCGGCAGCAGACATGAACGGAGGTTTTCGCCAGGATCTGTCGGAGAGGGCAACTCACCAAGGCAGCAACCCGACCTCGATGTCTGGCCTATCCATTCAGCACTCAGAGCTGGCATAGGCTGAGCAAACCGAACTGTCTAGGACTTAAGCATACCCGGTGCCCGACTACCAGCTTGGAACACAATAGGACTGGCGATGCTCTGAATGCCACTGCTAACATGCATACTTCACTGATGTCAGACATTTCCGTTTAGACTTTGTTTTATGTTGGACGTTTAAAATGTTGAGATAGGACATGCAACAATCCTTAGTTTAACCGTATAACTATTTTAATGAACTACTGGGCCTTCCTAGCTGCCATGTTAGCTTGGACTGTACAACGACCTAGGGAAATGCAGTCGACAATAGTTTGCGTTCACTCTATAGCGACACTGTGGTTTATAGATTCCGTGTACACATCTTGAAATAGTTCTCAGCTAGCATGTATTGATGTTACTGTCTCTAACACGTTTATTGTTTTCAGCTGGAATAAGTTGTAAATATGTGAAGCGTCCCTTAATGTGACTACCCCCTTCGCCTGGCCAGCCAGTTCATGTTCCAGATAGGAAAGTCGTATGCTCAGTACAGTGTAAAACACTTAGATTCCTGTACATTAATGATCGTATTGAGCCTGTATGACCTACCTCTTACTAACATAGGATCACTAGCCTGTTATGTTCTAAGTGTCACGGTAATATACCCCAACACGCAGGAATAGTTCAACAGTCAAGAGACAAGAAACAGAGTTCGTCTTACCGGACCTTAGAATGGCCGGACTAGGACGAGAGAAAGACAAAGTCAGAACAAGCCGAGGTCAAGGGAACTGAGAGACAGCGTAACGTAGAACAAGCCGAGGACTGGTACACAGAGGACAAAACAGCGGATAAGCAAACAAGGATAAGGAGAGAGCGGAGTCAGGAACAAAGCCAAGGTCAAGCACCAAAAAAGCAACTGAACGATACAAGCACTAAAGGGAACTGGACAGAAACCACGATAGGGCAAGGAGCAAGGGAAACAGGTGAGTATAAATACCCTAAGGTTCACTTCGATTGGCCCCTGTCATATCCACGCCCCCAAAACGTGAGTGTATGGGGAATGTGGCCTGACAGGGGCCAATGGGAGACTGATTCTAATTTAGTCTCCCACTGTCCCTTTAAGAGCGCGCCCGAGACGCGCGGCGCGCTCTTAGTGTCGGACGGGACACGTGACCGCTTCTCGCGGTCACTGCCCGCCTGACTGATCTTATCGTTGGCTGAGCCGCGCGCGGCTCGTGCAGGAGCAGGACCGCGCGCGGCGAGAAGAGAGGACCCCGGCCGGCCCCTGGAGAGGGTAAGTACCGCTACAGTACCCCCCCCTGAAGACACGCCCACCGGTTGCACAGGAGGGGTTTTAACAAGGAGGTATGAAACACGTTAGGAATGCGTAAATTTTTAGGAAGATCCAATGCATACGAGACAGGATTAACCACATGCAAGATACGAAAAGGACCAATAAAACGAGGGGCCAACTTCATAGAAGGCACAAGAAGACGAATATTGCGAGTAGAAAGCCAAACCCGGTCTCCCACAGCATAGGATGGAGCCGCCCTGCGATGCTTGTCTGCCTGAACCTTCTGGCGAGCAGCTGAGGCCACCAAAGAACACTGAACCTGCTCCCAAGTATTACGTAGACTAGCCAAATGTTCGTCCAGAGCTGGCATGCCCTGTAAGGAGAATGCAGCTGGAAGAACCACAGGATGCCGGCCATAAACAACGTAAAAAGGGCTGTTACCGGAGGATTCATGAGCAGCATTATTACGAGCAAACTCAGCCCAAGGAAGAAGGTCAGCCCAATTGTTCTGATGGTGGGACACGAAACAACGAAGATACTGCTCCAGAGATTGGTTGGCACGTTCAGCAGCTCCATTAGACTGGGGGTGGTAGGCTGAAGAAAACGAGAGGGAGATACCCATCTCTGCACAAAACGTTCTCCAGAATCTGGAGATAAACTGGCTACCCCTATCGGACACGATCGAAGTGGGAATACCATGCAACCGAAACACCTCCCTGGCAAAGATAGAGGCAAGTTCCTTGGATGATGGCAATTTGACAAGAGACACAAAATGAGCCATCTTAGAAAAACGATCCACAATCATCAGGATGACAGTTTTACCATTAGAGGGAGGTAATTCAACAATGAAATCCATGGATATATTGGACCACGGTCTCTCGGGTATGGGCAACGGATGCAACAACCCACAAGGAACTCTGTGGGAGGACTTCATACTGGCACAAGTGCTACAGGCAGTAACGTAATCGGTGACGTCCTTGCGCAAGGAAGCCCACCAGAAATATCTAGAAACTGCTGAGAATGTCTTAGAAATACCAGGGTGTCCAGCAGTTCTAGTGTCATGATATAATGACAAGATGTCTCGTCTCTCTGGTATATCAACGAATAGCTTATCAGCAGGCCTCTCCCCAGGACCCAAGTTTTGTTTAGCCTGAATAGCTTGTAAGAGAGAAGACGAAATGGAAAGAACAGTAGTCGCTATTATTCTGTCAGGCGGAATGACAGGGGTAACATCGACCTCGAGTTTGTCAGTAGTCTCGAATTGTCTGGACAGAGCGTCAGCTTTAGTATTACGATCACCCGGTCTGTATGTGATTATGTAATTAAAACGAGACAAAAACAGAGACCACCTGGCCTGCCTAGAAGACAATCTTTTTGCTTCACTAAGGTATGAGAGGTTTTTGTGATCCGTTAAAATGAGGATGGGATCCCTGGTACCCTCTAGCAGATGTCTCCACTCCTTGAGCGCCAAAATGATAGCAAGGAGTTCACGATTGCCTACATCATAATTCCTCTCTGCTTTGGACATCTGTCTGGAAAAGAAGCCACAAGGGTGTAACGGCTTTTCAGGTGAATCTCTTTGAGACAAGATAGCACCTACCCCTATCTCAGAAGCATCAACTTCAAGAATAAAGGGGAGTGAAGGGACAGGATGCTGTAAAACAGGAGCAGAGGCAAATGTAGCTTTCAAGAATTCAAAGGCCTCGAGTGCTTCTGGTTTCCAGACATGAGTATTACCATCCTTCTTGGTCATTCTGGTTATAGGCGCTACAATGGCAGAAAACCCTTTAATAAAACGCCTATAATAATTAGAGAACCCCAGAAAACGCTGAATGGCTTTCAAACCCTGGGGTGGAGGCCATTCCATAATGGCAGACAGTTTCTTGGGATCCATACGAAAACCCTCGGCAGAGATTATATAACCCAAGAATTGGACTTCAGATTGATCAAATGAACATTTTTCGAGTTTGCAATAGAGACCGTTAACCAGAAGAGTTCTCAACACTAATTTAACATGCATGTGATGAGTCTGTAAATCAGTAGAATAAATTAATATGTCGTCCAAGTATACTATAACGAATGTATGTATAAATTGACGTAGGACATCATTAATAAATTCTTGAAAGACTGCTGGGGCGTTACAAAGACCAAAGGGCATCACAGTGTACTCGTAGTGGCCACTCCTGGTATTGAAAGCTGTCTTCCACTCGTGATCTTTTTTGATACGTATGAGATTGTAAGCACCCCTAAGGTCCAATTTAGTAAAAACTGTGGCCTGTTTAAGCCTATCAAATAGTTCTGTGATCAAAGGTATGGGGTACGCATTTTTGACGGTGATTTTATTTAGGCCCCTATAGTCAATACAAGGCCTTAATTCGCCATCTTTCTTAGATACAAAGAAGAAACCAGCCCCTGCCGGGGAAGAGGATCTTCTTATAAATCCCTTCTCTAGAGATTCCTTAATATATTCCTCCATAACCAGATTCTCCTGAGGAGATAAAGGATATATTCTCCCTTTGGGAGGCATCGTACCAGGTAATAAATTAATTGCACAATCGTAAGGCCTGTGAGGTGGCAATCTTTCAGCCTCCCTTTTACCAAAAACAGATTTAAGAGACAGGTACTGAGAGGGTATGACCGTAGGCACGGGAGGAATATTAGTAGAATTCAAAGGGGTGACTTTAACAATACAATACTCTTGGCAAGAATCACTCCAAGAAACTATTTGTCCTGACTCCCAATCAATGGTGGGATTATGAGTACGTAACCAAGGATACCCTAACACGAGGTGAGAGGAAGGAGAAGTAATGATCTGAAACCGAATGGTCTCAGAGTGTAACACCCCTGTAGACATATGTAGTGGAACAGTTTCATGTGTGATAACTGGAGAGCATAATGGTCTACCATCTATGGCCTCAACGGCCAAGGGTGTCTCCTTCTCTCTGGTGGGTATGTTATTCTCCTTGACAAAACTGGAATCAATAAAGTTTTCGGCCGCTCCGGAATCAACCAGGGCTAGTATATTCCCTGCTATGCAGTTACTATCAAGGTGCAGGGAAACAGGAAGAAGTAATTTATTAAGAGGCAAATGTGAGGACTGTGATGTCACACCCAAGGCCAGTCCTCTATACGGTCTTAGGTGCGATAGTTTCCCGGACGCACGGGACATTCTTGTCTCATATGACCCCTCCTACCACAATAAAGACAAAGTCCCTCCTTTCTCCTATAAAGCTTTTCAGCGTCAGTGAGTTTAGCAACCCCTAACTGCATAGGTTCCTCCTCAGAACCTTTAGATCCCTCGGGAGTCTCAGCTCTAGGGGAGTTAACGGGAACAAAATGTCTATTTCTGGACCTGGTATATAACCTGTCACGGATCCTGTTATCTATATCGATAAGATAGTCAATCAGGTCCTCCAGGGGTACAGGGAGGTCCTTAGCTGCTACCTCATCCAACATAGTTTCAGACAGACCCTCCATAAACGCGGTAGTAAGCCCATTATTAGTCCAATCTACCTGTGAGGCAAGGGTACGGAACTGAATAGTATAATCGGCTACAGATTTAGATCCTTGCTTTATTCTCATTAATGCCCTGGCGGCATTTTTTGACCTTTTAGTCGTGTCAAATGTTCTACGAAACGCTGTGAGGAAGCTAGTGAAGTCGTGTACCATAGGCCCATTAGCCTCCCAAATAGGATTTGCCCATTCTAGTGCCTTATCCGTAAGTTGGTGCATAAGAAAACCCACCTTAGATCTATCAGTGGGAAATGAACGTGGGTACATTTCAAAGTGGAACTCCACTTGATTAAGGAATCCCCTACATGTCTTAGCGTCCCCTCCATACCTAGGTGGCGGGGTCAGATGTGCTGAAGCATTAGGCATATTAGCAGTGTCTGGTATAGGGTTTACAGGAGGCGCAGGTACAGGTACCGGAGCTGATCTGGATAACAGTGTCTGGATGGCTTGAGCCATTTGATCCATACGGTGATCCTGTTCTGCGAATCTAGCCTCATGAGTGGCCATCTGTTGTCCTAAACCTGCGGGGTCCATGGCCCTATCGTAATGTCACGGTAATATACCCCAACACGCAGGAATAGTTCAACAGTCAAGAGACAAGAAACCGAGTTCGTCTTACCGGACCTTAGAATGGCCGGACTAGGACGAGAGAAAGACAAAGTCAGAACAAGCCGAGGTCAAGGGAACTGAGAGACAGCGTAACGTAGAACAAGCCGAGGACTGGTACACAGAGGACAAAACAGCGGATAAGCAAACAAGGATAAGGAGAGAGCGGAGTCAGGAACAAAGCCAAGGTCAAGCACCAAAAAACCAACTGAACGATACAAGCACTAAAGGGAACTGGACAGAAACCATGATAGGGCAAGGAGCAAGGGAAACAGGTGAGTATAAATACCCTAAGGTTCACTTCGATTGGCCCCTGTCATATCCACGCCCCCAAAACGTGAGTGTATGGGGAATGTGGCCTGACAGGGGCCAATGGGAGACTGATTCTAATTTAGTCTCCCACTGTCCCTTTAAGAGCGCGCCCGAGACGCGCGGCGCGCTCTTAGTGTCGGACGGGACACGTGACCGCTTCTCGCGGTCACTGCCCGCCTGACTGATCTTATCGTTGGCTGAGCCGCGCGCGGCTCGTGCAGGAGTAGGACCGCGCGCGGCGAGAAGAGAGGACCCCGGCCGGCCCCTGGAGAGGGTAAGTACCGCTACAATCTGAGAGTCAAATAGAACCGTCAAATACTGCTGTGACATTGCAGTTTGCCTAATTCATATTTTTTTGGTGCTAAAAAGTACATTTGGGGCGTGCACTTCATATCTGAGAGTCAAATAGAACCGTTAAATACTGCTGTGACATTGCATTTTACCTAATTCACATTTTTTTGGTGCTAAAAAGTAAATTTGGGGCATGCACTTCATATCTGAGAGTCAAATAGAACCGTCAAATACTGTGGTTACAGCGCATCTTTAAACATTCACATTTTTTGGGTGTTAAATATTACATTTTCGGCCTGCAGTGCATTTCTTGCAGTCCATTAACCCCTTAAGGACACATGACATGTCTGACACGTCATGATTCCCTTTTATTCCAGAAGTTTGGTCCTTAAGGGGTTAAACTAAATTAAAAAAAAAAAAAAAAACTGTTGCCTATTGGCGGCTACATTGTCTCCTGACATAAACCATCTGTTAGTTTCGTGGGTGAACTCAAACAATGAGGAGAGTGTCAAATAATGGACGTGGCCCTGGTTCGTGGTGCTGCTGGTGGAGCTCCTGTTGCAAGGAGAGGACGTGGTCGATCTGTGCCAGCTACACGCACAAGTTAAACACCTTCCTCAGGTGCGAGTACACGACAGAACCTTCAGCGTTATTTGGTAGGCCCGAATGCCGCTCTACGAATGGTGAGGCCAGAACAAATACAGAATACAGGTGATAGTAAATTGAATGGCTGACAGTGCTTCCATTTCCTTCACATTGTCTCCCACCCGGTCCCCTGCTGAAAGCTTAGAGTTGGCACCTGCAGACCATGGCCATGTCTTTCACCTCACCCCCTTGCAAATCAGCCAAGCAGTCTAAACCACAAGTCATGCAGCAGTCTCTTATGCTTTTTGATGCCTCTGCTGGCAGGGTTTCCGTGGGTCATCCACCTAGCCCTGCCGCAGAAGTGGAAGAGATTGAGTGCACTTATGCACAACCACTTTATATAATATAGCTTGGTTGCTCCATCTAAGTGTTGCTTCTAAGTGTGTGTGTGGTTGGAGATATTCTGGAGAGTTTTACAGAAGCTTCAACTGTCTAAGAGTTGTGCTAAGGGTTTTTTTCTTTTTTACTGTTACAGGTAAGATTCATCTGTAGGAAAAGGTTACTGATTGCACAAGGTTTGATTTCCTGTTGGTAATTATAAGGCATTTGATTTGATTAGGTAGCTACTTGCTATTGATTGCTGTGTAAATTAGCTATTGTTTGCTAATAAGCAGAGGCCTACCCAGGTGTTAAACATTCCTAGTGGGAGGTGATTTTATGAGTATATAAGGGTAGTTGTCATTAGCTTGGCTAATATAGCTTGGTTGCTCCATCTAAGTGTTGCTTCTAAGTGTGTGTGTGGTTGGAGATATTCTGGAGAGTGTTGCTTCTAAGTGTGTGTGGTTGGAGATATTCTGGAGAGTGTTGCTTCTAAGTGTGTGTGGTTGGAGATATTCTGGAGATAACCTGGAGGTAATCTGAGGTATTCAGGAGGATAAATAAAAAGTTAAGGTTAGTTTGATTTAAATTATTCACCTCATTGGAATGGCAGACTTAGTTCAGTGTAATAGTTGCTTTGCATTTGTTTCACGTTCCACTTTTTGGAGGTTTGGTTGTTGTCTAATCTGTAGACAGTTCTCTATCTTGCGGCAGGAGATTGTATTTTTGAAGTCTGAGACTTGTAAATTATCTGGTAAGCAAACTCAAGCTGGAACTGCTGCAAAGCCACTGCCGCAGAGACATACTAGGAATGGCAGATGGATTACTGTAGGATCTGGTAGACTTGGAGTTGTGGATAAAAGGCATATTGCACAGTCTGTTGCTCTACATAATTCATTTTCTGCACTTTCAGAGTGTAGTGGTGTCATGGAGAGAGGCACTGAGGCTAGTGGTGTTGTGCAGAGAGGCACTGAGGCTAGTGGTGTTGTGAAGAGAGGCACTGAGGCTAGTGGTGTTGTGCAGAGAGGCACTGAGGCTAGTGGTGTTGTGAAGAGAGGCACTGAGGCTAGTGGTGTTGTGAAGAGAGGCACTGAGGCTAGTGGTGTTGTGAAGAGAGGCACTGAGGATAGTGGTGTTGTGAAGAGAGGCACTGAGGCTAGTGGTGTTGTGGAGAGAGGCACTGAGGCTAGTGGTGTTGTGGAGAGAGGCACTGAGGCTAGTGGTGTTGTGGAGGAGGCACTGAGGCTAGTGGTGTCGTGGAGAGAGGCACTGAGGCTAGTGGTGTTGTGGAGAGAGGCACTGAGGCTAGTGGTGTTGTGCAGAGAGGCACTGAGGCTAGTGGTGTTGTGCAGAGAGGCACTGAGGCTAGTGGTGTTGTGCAGAGAGGCTTGAAGACTATGGTGAGGCCCAATAGAAAGCAGTTGTTGTTGGGGGATTCCATCATAAGAGGTGTGGAGATGGACAATGGTGGTCTTGTGAGGTGACTTCCTGGAGCTACTGCTCACAGAGACAGGAGGTGTATCTGTAATATTGTTAAGCAAGCAAAGCAGGAAGGGGAATTGGATGTACTTGTCCATTTAGGGACAAATGACTTGGCTTGCAATGAGGTATCAGAGGTTAAGGAAGTTTTTAGTGTTTTTGCCAATGATATACGGCAGGTTGCTTCCACACTGTCATTCTCTGAAGTTCTGCCTGTGCATAACACTCAGAACGACAGGCGGATGCGTATTAGGGACTTTAACTTGTGGCTTGGTGAATGGTGTCGGGAGCAAGGATTTGGCTTTATTGCTCATGGTAGCTCTGTTTGGAATGGAAATAAACTGTACAAAAAAGATGGTTTGCATCTTTCTCAAAAGGGAACAAATGTTCTCAGTGAGCAGTTCAGAGGTTATGCTAGGATGTATTTAAACTAGGAGGGGGGGGCAAAAGGGTGATAAAACATCAATCCAATTGTCCCCCAAAACAAGGACAGAAGGTGCCTGTAGCAAGTGTGTTAAATAAGCTTAGAGTCATGTCTACAAATGCTCGCAGTTTAGGGAATAAGATCCATGAACTTGTGGCAATAATGGCAACTGATAGTGTAGATTTAGTCGCTGTTACTGAGACATGGTATAATGAGAAAAATGACTGGGACATAGCAATACCAGGGTACTCTTTATATAGAAAAGACAGGGAAGGAAAGAAAGGGGGAGGGGTGGCCCTGTATGTAAAGGATAGCATAAAATCTAGCCTAATAAAGGTTAGTGAGGCGAACATAGAGTCCGTTTGGGTTACGTTAGAATTTGGTAATCACACAGTAACTCGTGTAGGCTAGCAGAATGCTGGGTTGTATAGGGAGAGGTATTAGCAGTAGAAAGAGGAAAGTGCTCATGCCATTGTACAGAACACTGGTGAAACCTCACTTGGAGTACTGTACACAGTACTGGAGACCCTATCTTCAGAAGGATATTGATACCTTAGAGAGAGTTCAAAGAAGGGCTACTAAACTGGTTCATGGATTGCAGGATAAAACTTACCAGGAAAGGTTAAAGGATCTTAACATGTATAGCTTGGAGGAAAGACGAGACGGGGGGATATGATAGAAACATTTAAATACATAAAGGGAATCAACACAGTAAAGGAGGAGACTATATTTAAATGAAGAAAAACTACCACAACAAGAGGACATAGTCTTAAATTAGAGGGACAAAGGTTTAAAAATAATATCAGGAAGTATTACTTTACTGAGAGGGTAGTGGATGCATGGAATATCCTTCCAGCTGAAGTGGTAGAGGTTAACACAGTAAAGGAGTTTAAGCATGTGTGGGATAGGCATAAGGCTATCCTAACTATAAGATAAGGCCAGGGACTAATGAAAGTATTTAGAAAACTGGGCAGACTAGATGGGCCGAATGGTTCTTATCTGCCGTCACATTCTATGTTTCTATGTTTCTATGTTTCTTATGTGTCAGGATGTGGACATGCGAGGACCACCGCAGCACGTCTCTGATGATGACGAAACACAGGTGCCAACTACTGACTGGCAAGGAGGGCAGGGTTTAGGAGTGGGTGGAAGATGATGTGGAGGATGATGAGGTCCTAGACCCCACATAGAATCAAGGTCATGCGAGTGATGCAGTTTGGAGGAAAAGGGGGTGGTCACACAGAGGCTCCAGCACAGCATAAGAGAGAGCAGGGTGCAAAAGTTGAGCGGCTGTCCCCTAGACGGTACACCTGCTACTGCCCACCGCACCCAGGGACCGAGCACACCAAAGCCAGCTCCAAGGAGTTCCCTGGCGTGGCAGTTCTTCAGACAATGTGCTGACGACAAGACACGAGTGGTTTGCATGCTTTGCAATCAGAGCCTGAAGCGAGGCATAAACGTGCTACACCTGAGCACAACCTGCATGACCAGGCATCTACATGCAAAGCATGAGCTGCAGTGGAGTAAGCACCTCAAAAAAAAGAAAGGTCTTAGGCTCCTCCTGCTTCCTCTTCTGCTGCTGTTTCGGCCTCTTCCTCCACCTCTGAAGTCACAGTGGCACCTGCCACCACGCAAACAGAGGATGTGGCAGCAATGCCACCACGTCCGCCACCGTCCCCAAGCATCTCCACACTGTCCCATGAAAGCGTTCAGCTGTCCATCTCCCAAACACTGGAGAGAAAGAGGAAGTACCCCCCTAACCACCCGCGATCCCTGGCCCTGAATGCCAGCATTTCAAAATTCCTGGCCTTTAAAATGCTGTAATTCCGTCTGGTGGAGACGGACAGTTTTAAAAACCTGATGGCGGTGGCTGTCCCACAGTACGTGGTTCCCAGTCTCCACTACTTTTCCAGGCGAGCCATCCCTTCCCTGCACAACCAATTGGCGGACAAAATCAGGTGTGCACTGTGCAACGCCATCTGTGGCAAGGTCCACATAACCACAGATACGTGGACCAGTAAGCACGGTCAGGGACGCTATATCTCCCTAACTGCACACTGGGCAAATGTAATGGTGGCTTGGCCTGAGGTGGATAGCAGTTTGGCGCATGTAATTCCACCACCGAGGATTGCAGGGCATTTCTCTTTGCCTCCTGTTGCCTCCTACTCCGCTTCCTCCTCCTTTCCCACCACCTCATCCATGCAGTGTAACACCTTCACCACCAACTTCAGCATAGCCAGGGGGAAACGACAGCAGGCTGTTTTAAAACTCATATCTTTGGGGGGAAAACCCCACACCACGTAGGAGCTGTGGACGGGCATGGAACAACAGACTGATGAGTGGTTGTTGCCACTAAGCCTCAAGCCCGGCCTGATGGTGTGCGTTAATGGGCGAAATCTCATAGCAGCTCTGGGCCTAGCCAGTTTGCCGCACATTCCTTGCCTGGTGCATGTGCTGAATTTGGTGGTGCAGAAATTCCTGAAAAACTACCCAGATATATCAGAGCTGATGCAGAAAGTGCGGGCCGTCTGTGCGTGCTTTCGGCATTCTCACCCTGCTGCTGCTCGCCTGTCTGCGCTGCAGCGTAACTTCGGCCCTCCCGCTCACCGCCTCATTTGCGACGTTCCCAAAAGGTGGAACTCCACCTTGCACATGCTGGAGAGACTGTGCGAGCAGCAGCAGGCGATAGTGGAGTTTCACCACCAATGAGTGGGCCTCCATGCAAGACCTGTGTGCCATTTTGCACTGTTTTGAGTACTCCATTAACATAGCCAGTGCCGATGACGCCATTCTCAGCCTTACTATCCCGCTTCTATGTCTCCTTGAAAAAACACTTTGGGCGTTGATAGAAGAGGATGTGGTACAGGAGGACGAGGAGGAGGAAGAGGGGTCATTTCCACGGTTATCAGGCCAGTCTTTCACAAGTGGCTTGGAGGGTGGGTTCCTGCACCAGCATAGGCCAGGTACACAATTGTCCAGCCAGGGCACAGTTCTGGAGGAATGGGGAGGAGGATGATGAGGATGAGGAGGAGGAACCGTGTTTACAGCAGGGTGGCATCCAACGCAGCTCGTGGGCATCACTGGAGCATGGCTGGGGGGATACGGAGGACACAGACGATACACCTTCCACAGAGAACATCTTGTCCTTGCCTCTGGGCAGCCTGGCAAACACGAACGACTACATGCTGCAGTGCCTGCGCAACGACTGCCGAGTTGCCCACATTCTAACTTGTTCTGACTACTGGGTGGCCCCCCTGCTGGGTCCCCATTACAAGGACAACATTCCGTCCTTAATTCCCTCACTGGAGCGTGATCGGAAAATGCACGACTACAAGCGCACGCTGATAGACGCGCTGCTAGGAGCATTCCCAACTGACACCGGGGGCTTAGTGGAAGCACAAGGCAAAGGCAGAGGAGGAGGAAGAGGTCGCCAATGCAGCTGGGGCACCGCCAGCACCTCAGAAGGCATGGTCGAAATGTGGAAAAGCTTTGACAGCACGCCACAACAACCAGCACCACCATCTGATATGGAACGTCTTAGCAGGAGGCAGCATTTCAGCAACATGGTGGAACAGTATGTGTGCACACGCCTACACGTACTGACTAGTGGGTCTGCCCCATTCAACTTCTGAGTCTCCAAATTGGGCACATGGCCTGAGCTTTCCCTTTATGCCTTGGAGGTGCTGGCCTGCCCTGCAGCCAATGTATTGTTTAAACGTGTGTTTAGCATGGCAGGGGGCGTTATCACAGACAAGCGCAGCCGCCTGTCCACAGCCAACCTGGACAAGCTCACGTTTATTAAAATGAACCAGGCATGGATGCCACCAGACTTGTCTGTACATTGTGCAGAATAGACATTTATACCGGCCTCACCCAGTCATTGTTATACTCAAGTGCACTTATTCTTTGTTTTCTTTTTTTTATATGTCCCAATATTTTGGGGGCTACCCCCATTAAAAAACAAACAAAAAAAAAACAGTGTTGGCTACCTCCTCCTCCTCCACCGCCGCTTCCACCTCCACCGCCACAGTCACCGCCTCCTCAACCTATGGGTCACTTAGTATAAACTATGTACATAATAGCAGAGGCTTGTGAAGGCCTTTTCTCCATGCATTATGAGTTGAGCTCAGTTTGAACAATAAAAGAGAATACCCTGCACTCCAACCCTCTCTCAAATGGATAATTCTGGTGATCCTCCTGACAGCCATGCTTTAGATTTTGGTTTATGTTCTTCCAAAGCTAAAATCAAAGATTCCATCTAGTGCTATTTCATGGCTCAGCTGTATTTTTTATTTTTATTTACTTTATGTTATTTTAAGTGATTTTCCTATCCACATTTGTTTGCAGGGCACTTGCCCTACTCCTACCTCCATTTACTTCCTTTTGCAGCCCTCTAGCCCTTTCCAGGACTTTTTTAGAGAACTTTTAGTGCCCAAAAGTTTGGGTCCCCATTGACTTCAATGGGGTTCGGTTTCAGGGTCAAGTTCGGGTCAAGTTCGAGCCCGAACTCAAACTTTTTGATGAAGTTCGGCCGAACTCAGCAAACCCTAACATCCAGGTGTCTGCTTAACTCTAGTTATTTTGACACTTTTTTTTATTGTCATTTAACTTCCAATCTCTGCTACTAATGTTTTTTTCAGATTTTTAACATACATGTATATAAAAAGATTTTTCTAATGTATATTTCACAGCCCTAATGTGTGCTACACCCATACAAAACCCCATATTTTGTTCAGCTACATCTTCTGAGTACAATACCACCAATGTACACCTTGTCACTGTCCTGTGAAGATACAGAGCCATGTAAGAGAATTGACCATTTCAGTTTTTACAGTTAGAACTTTCATAGATGGATTTGATATCTCATTTTGGGGCATTATAACAGTTTGACTGTTCAAATTAACCCTCCTTTTGAAAAAAGTAGACACTTGAGAGTATCTCATATGGTATATATATGGTATTTATTGTGCCTTAATGTGCTGTCATGTTTCATTAGTAAATAAGAACGCTTGTGGTAAAAAATAAGTAAATACATAATATATATATATATATAAAAAATCCAAAATATTCCTGCACTCACGCTTAAAGTATCCCTTAGAGGTGTGAAGTTACAGTGTTCATAAGAGACATAAGAGAGTTTTACATTTAGAATTTCGATGGGACAATTTGCATTTTGGGGCATTGCATACCATTTGTGAAAGTATCCACCACGGGGTATGTCATATGATACATTTTGGTATGGTATACAGCCATTTTAGCACCAATGTATTTCAAAGTTATGGGGCATTGTTTTATTTTTGCATTTTTTTACATTGCACATTGAAATTTTGCATTTTATTTTGTAAAATGGATTTGTGCTACTGTAATAAAAATCCTTGACATGTGCTGAGCTATAACTGCTGAGTACAAAATGACCACCTTTGCATAGTTGTGGGAAAATACATTGTTGAATGTATAACAATCCCAGTGCGTTTTTTTTAAATGGAATTTTGGTGGTAGGTCTATTGTGGGTTTTGGGGCATTTCAGTAACTCATTTATATTAATCACTGCATACTCACTGCATATTATTTGCAAATGTGGACACCATGGGTTCTCTCACATATTTTATGTTAGTGTTTCAAAACGGCTTTATTAAATCTATTACGAGAGTTATTTTGGACGTTTTTGAGTTGTCATTTGTTGACCAATATTTTATCTTTTGTGGTATTAATTTTTATTTTTACATTTTCAAATACACATGGTTTGTATTTTGTTTCTGCTCATTTCTAAAATCTTGTGTGAGTCACTGTAATAAAATTATCTGGATGCTTAACTCTACTCAGAATCAACTTATAAGAACAACTATTTGTAAACCTTTGCAAGACAATCGGCAAAGCCCAGCAGCAACCAAATGGCATGGAGACATTCCGGGTGAAGTTGCAGACCTGTACAAAAAATGGCTGCTATAACTAAAAACAGTAATTTATGAAAACACAGCTTTTTTGTTGGAGTAGCCCTTTAAGTTTTATTGTAGTATATTGAGAGTTCTTTCAATTAACACCCTCACATCACCTTGCAATACTACTCATAAGAGCAGCATTTTTAATGTAAAATGTATCCAAAATATATGATTTTTTTTAAAATACATGTGCTATAATATTATTACATATTATCATCATGTCACATTCAAATCACATTTTATTAATCAGAGAAGGATTCATGTTATCAGTAACCTGAACATATTCAGTTAACAGAAAATTAAAAGAAATTAAGAAGATACAAACTTTTACAAAGTGCAGACAGTTTTTGTTACATAATCCACAGAGATTTCACAATATTAATTAGGTCTCTGAACATTTTCATCAATGTCATCATTGTTCTGTACTTTTGATCAGCTAATTATAGTCAAGGGAAGTATAGCCTCAGTACTAAAATCCCATAAGCCAACAGACACAGTCTAATTAAACTTTAGCACAAGTTATTGAATGAATGTCTGATACAATTTATTAACATGTTCTATACTTGAAAAAAATTCACAAACAAATAATGAAAATATTCTGATTAGAGTAAACAATAAAATTAGTAAGATATCATGGCTTGCTCAAATTCACAGCTACACTTATTAGGAAATCTATATATTAATTGTATTATTAAACTATTAAAATAAATGTTCTACAGGCCTACACAGCTGCAAAGCACTAAAATAAGCCTCTATAGGCACAATGATATTGCATTGTCCCCACAAGTTAATGTATTGTGTGAATCTTGTGTGATCGTGAACGGTTTAAGCCCAGAATATTTCTACTGACTCATCGCATCCATCTCATCCATTTGACGCATCACATCTGTTAGTCCAAGCACAATTTCATCTTTTCATAATTGTTTTGTTGTACCCAGAATCAAATACACACTGGACATTGTATTGTCATGTGTGGTGTCAGTCCACTCTAGTCATTGTTTTTTCTTTGTACGTGGTGGCAGTGCACTCTAGTCATAGTTTTGTTCTATGCTTTGAAATTAAATTCTTCCTTCATCTACAAGGAAAACAATACTAAGAGTGTACTGACACTGCATATGGCAAAACAATTCCTAAAGTACACTGACACTAAATACAACAAAACAATGCATGTACTGAAACGGCATACAACAAAACAATGCCTAGATTGTACTGACACGGCATATGACAAAACAATCTCTAGAGTGCACTGACACTGCATACAACAAAACAATGCTGAGAGCTGGGGTGTTGAGCTCATTTGTTCTGGAGGGCCAAATTGTCCACTGAAATAGGTATTGAGGGCTAATGGCATCCAATTCATTCATACAGCTCGTGAAAATAATAAGAAAAAAACAACAGGCTGAAATAGCAACTTCACATAAAGTCATTAATGTAATTAATGTATTTATTACAGCAATTTAAATGCAGTGAAATATTTGTTAGTAGTGTTGGTGTTTGAATGCAAGGGTGTTCCTGTGGGCAGCATTGGTAAATGCAGCCATGCTTTTGAATGCATAGGTGTGTTTGTAGTAATCACATTTGAATGCAGGGCTGTGTTTGCATGTAGTGTTTGTGTTTGAATGCCGGGGTATATTTGTATGTAGTGTTGGTGTTTCAATGCAGGGGTGTTTCAATGCTCAAATCCAGCAAAGTCTCCACCACCATGCCCTAATGTTTTTCTTCCTGGGGCTCTAGACCGCTCAATTTTTAATTCCTTTTTACCATTTAGCATTTCAATGTTGGGCTTTTTTAATTTAAAAACACTTTTGTTTTATATGTTAACATATCATGAATCATATTGTAGCAACATTATGGAAATTATACTCCACCCCCTTATTGTAATTCATAAAATTTCTCGTTTTTACATACGCTTTGTTTTTTACAACTAATAACTTAACCCCTTAAGGACTGAGCCAAATGTACACGTTGTGATCAAAACAAAACGTAAACAAAAACTTGAATTTGTGCTATATGTCTGTTCAGGAGTAATTCACCTCTTTCATTTTATATGCACCCATTCATATTATATATCATTTTATTCAGGGGAAACGGGGCTTTCATTTAACATCGAATATTTAGGTATAAAACATAATTTAATATGAATAAAATATAAAAAAAATGGGAGAAAATAAGATTTTTAAAAAAATGTTTAGTTCTACGTGACATTCTAACTGTGAATGTCATAATACTGTTTGATTTTACTGCAATAAAATACACATATTTGTATTCAGCGATATCTCACTTGTAAAACAGTAACCCCTATGTACAGGTTTTATGGTGTTTTGGGAGGCTACAAGGTCAAATATATATAGTTTTTTCACATTGAAATTTGCCAGATTGGTTACGTTGCCTTTGAGACAATATGGTAGCCCAGGAATAAGAATTACCCCCATGATGGCATACCATTTGCAAAAGTAGACAACCAAAGGTATTGCAAATGGGGTATGCCCATTCTTTATTAGTAGCCACTTGGTCACAAACACTGGGTTTGCAAATGGTATGCCATTATGGGGGTAATTCTCATTCCTGGGGTACTGTATGGTCTCAAAGGCAACGTAACCAATCTGGCGAATTTCAATGTGAAAAAACTGAAACGCTAGCCTTATATTTGACTCTCTACCTTTTGCAAACACCATAAAACCTGTACATGAGGGGTACTGTTATACTCGGGAGACTTTGCTGAACACAAATATTAGTGTTTCAAAATGGTAAAATTTATCACAACAATTATATTGTCCGTGTAAGTGCCATTTGGGTGTGAAAAATGCAAAAAATGTCACTTTCACTGACAATATCGTCGTTGTAATACATATTTGTGTTCAGCAAAGTCTTCCGAGTAAAACAGTACACCCCATGTACAGGTTTTATGTTGTCTTGGAAAGTTACAGGGTTAAATATAGTGCTTACAAATTAAATTCCCTGGACTTTTGGCCTGGGTTGTCAGGCTGGACCTGTTTATTGTAATTAAAATAATTACCTAATTATTTAAAATTATTACATAAATATATACGTAGAATTATTATATATATGTGTGTATATAAATATATTTATATATATATATATATATATTTATATATATTTGTGTAAGGGGCAAATAGCCGTATATGGAGTAAGGATCCAGCATAAGCGTAGGACAGTATAAAGGGAGCAAGTCGGTTGTGGTGTGCCGAGACTGACGATACGGTAGGCCCGTAAATAAAGAGGGCCCACCAAGGAGTAAGAAAGTAAAGTAAATGGAAAGAAAAGAGAAAGTGTTGAAATGAGGAATGGGTGGGAGGGTCATTCTGATGCTGTAGAAAAGCTAAGTTTTAATCCCGTCGTCTCTGATCCACAAACTGTTGGATTAGGGACTTGGAAAGGTGGGTCAGGGTGGTGGTACCAGTTCCACCTAAATAAGGGCTTGGACCCCAAAATTTATATGAAAACTGTAGAGAGATTGTGTAGATTGGGTAGCTCCCCCTTTAAAAAGAAAGAGGGGGGGACGCTCCCAATCAGCCTGGTATTGGAAAAGAACTCAATTTTATAGACTTGTACCTTGAATATGTCCTAAGGAGGTATCGCTAAGAACAAGCATATGGATATTGGCAACACTAGACAGACATGTATCCTGACATGAGCAGTGAAACACTGTAACTTTATTTAATGAACTGTGGAGAGGATACAATGTGTCTGTGTCCAATAAATGCTTGATGCTGACCTCAAGCGATACGAGTCAGGTAAGGGGTGTCCCTTATATAGGGGAATGAATTAATTTAAGCCCCTCCCACAAATACAGGCCAAATGGCCTTAATACATGTGTATCATTTTTTTTTTAAAATAATGTTTATTTATATATAGGTATATATATATAGTGATATATACGTATATACTTATGTATATAGATATATATATATATATATATATATATTAATTAGTTCTACATGTATTTTGATATCAATATATATATATATATATATATAAATATATATATATATATATATATATATATTAATTTTAAAATACAGTTAGAACGAATTTACACATATATATATATATTTTTTATTTATGTATTTTTTATTATTTTTTTTAATTTAATTTTAACGTATCTACAGATTTATTTATTTTATATTATATATAAATATATATATAATGAAAATTATTTATATATTTAATCAATATCATTGTACGTGTATTTTGATATTAATATAGTTATAATTATATATATATATATATATATATTAATATTAAAATATACATAGACAGTGTATGTGTATGTATATATATGTGTGTATTTTTACACTGATTTAACTTTTATTTTATTTATTTTCAGACAGCAGCTGGTATTGCTGGCATTGCTATGGCCGTCCATGCCGTCCATGTGATAACCGGCGACCGGGTAAATACAAAGGACGGTTTGGGCATTCTATGCCGCTCTGCGGCATTTAAAGCCGCTTCCTTAAGGACGGCATAGAACGCCCGCCGTCCTTATGGGGTTAATGCACTTTGTCTCTTATACTTTGGGTTTGAAAATATAATAACAAATATTTTACGGTCACTTAAAAATGACATCTCTTGAATGCAACATTTGCAATATTCTGTTTGCTATATAAGTAAATGTCTCCAGGTCCCTGTAACACTATGAAAAAGTACAATATAGTGGCAAAATGTATATGTGTGTATTATATAGTTTATTGTTCCATTATTGCCTTTTTATTACTTGAAAAGACAGAATGCTCTTTTTTATTCACCCTAGACTTTCCTACCCTGTTTTATAGCTCTCTGGACACAATTTCCTTGATGAGGAATATCCCACCTAAGCTTTAAGGAATTAATTGACAATGTTTGTTATGGATACTATTAGTAATCATTCATCTTTACAGTTTTACTTTATGGTGTGCACTATATAGTTTTGTTTTAATTGTATATTCTCATGGAGAGGACCACAACCACTCATATATTCTGGAGTGAGGATTGTACCACCCTACATTGACTAATACGAGCCATCTAGAGGTTCCATATAATGTGAGTGTATTTACTTAACTACCTGTATATTGATTATCTGGTGAACATACTACATGTCAAAATTAAAACGAGAAAAAAGGAGAACCCAAACAACAGGTAGGAGTAGAAGGACACCAAAAATGAAACCTTCCTCAATTAGAAAGAAGACATATTGGAGTCCAAGAAAAAATTTGAAAAATATTGAGTTGAAATCAAACCTATAAGATATAAAGACAAAAATAAAATAGAGAATAGGAAGATGGAAGAATAGCCCCCTAAAATAACTCATGGGTGAGACATATTGATGGGCTGGAGGAGGAAGGAGACATGCTGAGGGGCTGGAGAGAATGAGACATGTTAAGAGGCTGGGAGAGGGAATGAGATATAAAGATGCTTTGGAAGGAATGAGACATGCCAAAAAAATAGAGTTTTTTCTCTGAAAAGCTTTTGGTTGGACAATTCTTCTGATGAAAAAGAGGATGGCATACAACAGCTGCAATCATAAGAACTGCAGCTTTTGCAAGCTGTTTTACACTGTATATGTTTTTTGTTTTCAAGTGTGGAGCTGTCTTTTACAGAAATTATGTCTTACAAAATGTGTTATTAATTTTAAAGGTAAAGAAATAATAAACATTCAAGATGTAGTTAATGATTTTATAGATACTAGTTTTAAAAAATTGAGTCCCTATTCTATCCACACAATCTTGAATCTGATTCAATGAAAGGTTTTGGAAAAAATGCATATAGAAAAATTAAGAAAAATAAATTATTGAAACAAATGCCAAAGAATTCTAACAAATATGGAAATTAAAACATTGAAAGATTAAAAAGAAGATAAGATCACAGTGGTCAAACTAGCAGATAAAGGTGAGGGAGTATCTCCAGGAAATATATAGACAGTTAGGAGATGAGCAAATCTATCAGAAATTCGAGAAAACCCCCATCAAAGAGATTGCAAGTAATTTTAGATAAAATAGAATATGAATTTTTAAATATGAAATTTCCCAGAATCCCTGTGTTATACATTTTACCCAAAATACATATTGATATAGAAAATCCCCTTGGGAGACATATAGTATCAGAAAATGTCTCACTTTTATCTAAATTATCTAAATATGTAGACTTTTATTTACAAGCTTTGGGAAAGACATGGCCAGCTTGTTTGAAGCACATCATTAGTCTATAAAAGATTTTAGAGGATTTAAATGGGAAAATAATTATACAATGGCTACATGCGATGTTAACAGCCTGTGTACATGTATTGAACATGATAAAGGATGTATGGCTGCTAAATATTTTTTGGAAAAATCAGGAAAAATAAGCGACTCAAATTATTTTTAAAAAGTATTTTTAAAACATAGTGTAAAACATAATACATAATGATGATCCAAAAAGTTTAGAATTTTTAAGAAGAGAATCCATTAAAACACATTGGAGAGGAGGAAATCAGAAATTCGCTCTAAGCAAAAAGGAATTCGAGTGGATTTCTAATTTGGAAACTCTTGTATCCTCAGGTTTCAATTTGAATTTTGTGATCACTAATATATTTAGAAAAAAACATTTTAGACTATATATATATATATATATATATATATATATATATATATATATAAATAGAAAAAATAGGCTGCACACACATTTTTTTATGTAGAAATGTAAGTTTTTCTTTATTCATTCACATGTTTAATGAACAGACACAATACTGTGTGAAGATCAAGGAGTTTTAGGAGAGGTCGACGTTTCAATGCCACCAGGGGACTTTCCTCAGGACCATATATATATATATATATATATATATATATATATATATATATATACACACATAAAATTCTAGTAGTCCTTGCACACTGGCTGAATCCTCAGTATAATACCATGTGCAAACCAGGGCTTTATGTATCCAAACAAAATGTAGAGCGAGCTGCACTCATGGTCTACCGTAATATCCAGTCTTTACTAGGTCATTAAAAATAGGATCAACCTTTCAGTCCTTTTCCAGGACTTTCATCAGGATCAATACAAACAATTCAATACAATGTAACTGTATATATAGGTATATGGCATATATAGGTGAAGTGCAATATAGGATACAAATTGATATGTAACATACAAAGTGCTATGTAAAATATAAAGTGCCTTGAAGAATAGACTAAACAAATATTATAAAAACATAAGATATCAAAATGAAAATCAATTACAATCAAATCAAATCAAAATACAGGCACAAGCCAAAGCATACATATATACATATGAGGATAAATATATTCTGTCCAAGTATGGACTTCAATACTGTTTAAGCACTTTATTATTAGGCACTTTACCATATTAAGCAGTCACTATATGCACTTTACTATATATACTGCATGAGAGCATCACATAAGCTTTTACAGGTATTCTATCACAAGTTCCTCCATCCTTTTAAACACTTCCCTATCTTATACATTTTCACTGTAATTAAATTGACTTAATGGGACATAAAGTAATTGTCCCTATAGCGTTCTGACATGCTATGGTAGCGGTTTTGGTGTACTGCATTGCTATGGCAATGCGTGTGATGCCATCACGTTTTTACAGCACAAAATAACATTTAGGGGCGGAGCAAGCACATGCATGCGCCCGGGACCCAGTAGGACACTGCCGGTCATGTACTACACCTTGGTTAGTCTATTTTCACTTTACTTTTACCTCTATATACAGTTACATTGTATTGATTTGTTTGTATTGATCCTGATTGAAGTCCTGGAAAAGGACTGAAACGTCAATCCTATTTTTAATATGACTTAATAAAGACTGGATTTTATGGAAGACTGTAAGTGCAGCTAGCTCTACATTTTGTATATTTTGTTTATATATATAATAATAGATATATATCTGTAGTCAGGGCAATATAGCCGTGATTAAAAAAGGTAACATAACATATTATAACCAATATACCAACAAAGCAGTAGGCCTGTAATAAAAGTGGGGCCACCTTAGAGGGTGATATGAATAGAGGGAGTGGTGGGAGGGGTGACTTGCCAGACCATCAACGGTAAGGTGTGAGAGGATTGGCAGCCCTTTTAAAGGGAATTCAAGCCAATCCCACAACTACAGGCCAAGGCCTTAACATTTGTAGTAGGGGCAATATAGTCGTGATGAAAAAGGTAACATAACATATTAGAACCAAGAAACATATTCAAATTGACACCAGTCATTTGTGGTGGGCCGGAACCAACAAAGCAGTAGGCCTGTAATAAAAGTGGGCAAAAAGAAAAGTACCATACAAAATTTATTCAAAACATTGTTTATTTGGACAAGTCACGAAAAGCTTGTCCTAACTCTTTAACTGGGTTTGGAATGTAAAGAGTATAGGCGGAGGATTTCCAGCATCCCATAGCCTTGATGATATGAGCTGGAATGTGGTTGGAGGAAGCTGCAGATGCTGCACCCATACGGAAGGAGTGTCCTGAGAAAAGGTTTGCATTTAGGCCGACTGGCCGAGCCTAGTTAACAGTAAGCGAACTTAAAGCATGAATTTAGATGTTGTAAGGATGGAGCCATAAAGTTCTAATAATGGTTGGTGTGGTTAAATATTTTGTGATTAAATATTTTCCAGGACACCATTTGTTTTGAGTAGGGAACAGAGTAATTTGCCAGTATGTCCTATAGGACTTGTTTTAGACTGATGCAGGGATAGAACATAATGATCCAAGGTTTCCTGGATATCAGTATTTTTCAGGTAATCAGTGGCAGTTAAATTTCTAGCGGAAAATTCATTGGGACGTAAGAACCCATAGAATGCTAGGTATATGGAAGTTTTGATTACCATATTGGTCATGTGTTCAAAAGGAGCTGAATCTAATAAGTCGGATAGTGAATGAAATATGTCATTGTGGATGGGTAGTCTTTGAGATGGTATGTGTGTATTCATTTTTTACATTCCTTTCAGTAAGGTCTTTATCTGATATGATGAAAGGAATCCTGAACGCTCCTGGAGGAAGTCCCGCACCCAGGCAGACTATCTTCATTATAGATTCATGTTGCTTTCATACAGCGCAGCCCTTGCCCTCGCCAAACAGTCCTACTTTTCCTCTCTCATTAGTTCATGCTCCCGCAATCCCAGACGTCTCTTTGACACTTTTAATTCCCTTCTCCGCCCTGCTGTGGCCACCCCCAAAACTAACCTTACAGCTGATAGCTTTGCATATTACTTTACTGACAAGATTGAACAGCTAAGGAAACAATTCTCCCCTCCTTGCCGTTCTCTTTCTCAACCACACATAAATCATGCTTTCCCTACCCTTCAGACTTTCTCCCCAGCTACTGAACAAGAGGTGGCTGCACTTCTCCGTTCCTCTCGCCCCACCACTTGCCCACTTGATCCTGTCCCATCTCACCTTATCAGATCTCTCTCCCCTTGTCTTGTGCCTATCCCAACACACATCTTTAACTGCTCTCTCTCTTCTGGCACTGTTCCTGCTGACCTTAAACATGCCACTGTAATACCTATCCTGAAAAAAACATATCTTGACCCGTCCTCCCCCTCTAACTATCGTCCAATATCCCTGCTCCCTTACTCATCAAAGCTTTTGGAAAGACTTGTCTTTACCCGTGTGTCTCACTTCCTTAATTCCAACTCTCTCCTTGACCCTCTTCAGTCTGGCTTCCGCCCTCTCCACTCTACTGAGACCGATCTTATCAAAGTGACTAATGACCTAATCTCTGCTAAATCCAAAGGTCACTACTCCATATTAATTCTCCTTGACCTCTCTGCTGCCTTTGACACAGTTGATCATGCTCTCCTCCTTCAAACTCTTCAATCACTCGGTCTCTGTGACTCTGTCCTCTCTTGGTTTTCCTCCTATCTCTCCCAACGCTCATTTAGTGTCTCCTTTTCCAAGGATACCTCCTCCCCTCGCCCTGTCTCGGTTGGAGTTCCCCAAGGCTCTGTCCTTGGTCCCCTTCTATTTTCTCTTTATACTGCCTCTCTTGGAAAACTTATTGCCTCTTTTGGATTCAACTACCACCTGTACGCTGATGACACTCAGATATACCTCTCCTCACCGGACCTCTCCCCGGCCGTCCTGCAACGTGTCACTGCTTGCCTCTCTTCCATCTCTGACTGGATGTCATCACGCTTTCTCAAACTTAACCTCTCTAAAACTGAACTCCTTGTCTTTCCTCCTCCTAATACTGATCCTCCTCTCTCACTCTCTCTTCAAGTCAGTGATATCCACATAAGTCCATCCCTACAAGCGCGCTGTCTTGGCGTCATACTTGACTCTGGTCTCACCTTTGAGTCTCACATCCAGTTTGTTGCCAAGTCCTGTAGGTTCCAACTCAAAAACATAGCCCGCATCCGCCCCTTTCTTACGCAAGATGCTACCAAGGAGTTTGTCCATGCTCTAGTAATTCCCCGCATGGATTACTGTAACTCTCTCCTGATTGGTCTCCCCAAAAGCCGTACTGCCCCGCTACAGTCTGTAATGAATGCTGCAGCTAGACTGATTTTCCTATCCAGTCGGTCCTCTCACACCTCGCCCCTCTGCCAGTCCTTACATTGGCTCCCTGTATCCTATCGGAGTCAATTCAAAGTGCTAACCCATACATTTAAAGCACTGAACAATTCCAGCCCCTCTTATATCTCTTCACTGATCCAGAGGTATGCCCCTCCTCGTACCCTCCGCTCTGCCCGCGACCACCTCCTGACCGCTGCTCGCACCCGTACAGCCAACTCGCGCTTGCAGGACCTCTCACGGGCGGCTCCTCTCCTTTGGAATAACTTGCCTACTGCCATCAGACTCTCCCCTAGTCTTCAATCATTTAAGAAGGGCCTTAAAACCCATCTCTTCAGGAAAGCGTATGGCCTCCCAGAGTAATCTCTCCCTTACATACCTGTCTCTTGCTCTCTCCTATGGGATAGTGCTTTGCTCTCTTCTCCAGCTCTGCTTCACTCCTACCTGATATTTCCTATCCTAATGTTTCTAATACCCCACCTCCTATAGACTGTAAGCTCATTTGAGCAGGGTTCTCTTCAACCTATTGTTCCTGTAAGTTTTCTTGTAATTGTCTTATTTATTGTTACATCCCCCCTCTCAAAATATTGTAAAGCGCTACGGAATCTGTTGGCGCTATATAAATGGCAATAATAATAATAATAATAATAATCCTGTATTGTTGGGGTGTCGTATAAGCATGTGGTGTTGGATGCCCGTAAGATACAGTTTAATTGTGTTAAAAGATAATTTTATGTTAAGGTGGCAAAAAGAAGTGAACCCCAAAATAAATTCCACAGCAAACATGTCAGGAATTTGAAACTCCACTATAAACTTAGTAAAAAAGTGAAAAACCCTATCGTATGATTCCCTAGTGTTTACTGAAAGTGCAAGGTGAGAAATGTGACATTTAATCCATGAGCATGTCTTGGAATGGCGGGGCAGGGGTTGCCAGTCTGGAAGCGGTGGGCAGTGTCTGGAAGAAAGCCTGAAAACGAAACCGAGACAAATTCGCACCTGAGATGTTTGTGAAACCTGGAACGTGAATACATGTGATAACAAATTGGCAAGTGGTCGCTACCCATGTGAGTTTCCACAAAAGTCTCATGATGACCAAAGATGAAGATTGGCCTTTATTCACAATGTGACAAGTGGCTAAGTTATCTGAATAACATCTGACTGAGTGACCAGACCATTTTGGTCACCAGGCAATGGCAGCTGCCACGATCG
The DNA here is from genome assembly GCF_036172605.1 of Pelobates fuscus. Taxonomy (NCBI): domain Eukaryota; kingdom Metazoa; phylum Chordata; class Amphibia; order Anura; family Pelobatidae; genus Pelobates; species Pelobates fuscus. Next base: position 22,703,609 of record NC_086326.1, on the reverse strand, counting down.
GATACAATTCAAAAAAGCTGAAGTAACGGAGAAGCTGGGCAGGGACTTAACTTCTGTAGGCCATGACCCCCAAAGCCATTGATCACCCTAGATGGTTGCAAAACCAGAGTTTGCCGCAGTGTCTGTCCAAAGGGTGGGTAAAATGTAGGTGGGGGGGGGGACATGGCTCCCCCATGCCAAGATGTGAGGAAAAAACGCCACATGAGCCAATCAGAGGTTGCGTGAGTGTCTAACGTTATATGTGATGCATCTGTGGTGAATAGTGGAAACAAAGAGAGTAAACGGGAAATTAATGATCTACCCTGCGGGATGATTCTCATGGCAAAATTGAGCGACCCCAGCAGTGATTTAAAGTTCCTTGAAGTTACAAGAACCCAGTTGCAAGTAGTGTTCAATGCTTGATAGGGTGCGCTCAATCTTGTTCTGGGGAAGGCTAGCTTGCATGTGTATTAAGTCCAACTGGATCACCAGAAAATTGCATGATGGTATCAGGACCTAAGGTCTTGTGAGGGGAGACTGGGATAGTCAGGGACTCAAAAAGAGCCAACATGTGTGTAAGGCTGCTAGGGGGGAGTGCTTTGTTTAAATCATGAGGAAATCACCCAGATAGTGAATAACAGATGGACATCTGCACACATTAAGCAATAACCAACACAAAGTTTTAGCAAACGTGTCAAAATTTTTAGGGCTGCTCTTGGAGCCAAAAGTGAGTCGTGAGAAAAATAATAAAGCCCTCACCATCTAATGCCGTGCAGATGCCATAGTGAAGGCTGAATGGGAAGTAATATAAAAGCATTTATGATGTTTAACTGAGCCATGCACCTATACCAGCCGCCAAAATGGCCCAAATGGCATTGTCTATAGTGGCATATTGTAAAGAAAATTCTTTGGAGGGAATGAGGGAATTAAGGTTGGGAATAGTGGAGGAATGTGGTGCTGATAAGTCAATGATAAGTCTGGGTTTCAGTGAAGTTTTCCTCGCGACCACCCCTATGGGGTTGGTTCTCCAAGATGTTAAAGCTGGGGAGACAAAAGGCCCCAACAAAACCCGTTGCTCTACTTCAGATATGATCAGTGTACATACTAACTCTGGGTCATTTAAAGTGGTTTGCAAATTGTGAATTCTAGCGTACCGCTTGGCAAGTGTACTAAACCCGTGTAGAACCCCTCAGAAAGACCTTTGATGATAAATTTAACCAAATGCTGTGAGGGATGGTGTTGCAACAGTGCAGCCAATAATGTGACGATGATGCCAGTGTTGTAAGGTTTAGGGAAAACTTTATTTGGGCACATGGATTTTGCATGAGCCTGGAAACAATGGGAACACACGTGTAATAATCTACAAAAACTAAAACCACAAGTGCCCGCATTAAAATTATTGCAAATTTGTGCAGAAGTTAGTACTATGTGCAGAAGATGCACATACTGAGGCCTGCAAAGTGTCTGCAGAATAACTCAGTGTCCAGCTTACTCCAATTTATGCTGTAATTGAACTGAGTCAGAGCTGCAGCCACTTTTGCAGAAAAAGAATGGTAGTAATAATAAAAGGCAGTACCACTGTATTTGTGCCCCAGATCCACCAGTTTGTGCATATACAGGGAGTGCAGAATTATTAGGCAAGTTGTATTTTTGAGGATTAATTTTATTATTGAACAACAACCATGTTCTCAATGAACCCAAAAAACTCATTAATATCAAAGCTGAATATTTTTGGAAGTAGTTTTTAGTTTGTTTTTAGTTTTAGCTATTTTAGGGGGATATCTGTGTGTGCAGGTGACTATTACTGTGCATAATTATTAGGCAACTTAACAAAAAACAAATATATACCCATTTCAATTATTTATTTTTACCAGTGAAACCAATATAACATCTCAACATTCACAAATATACATTTCTGACATTCAAAAACAAAACTAAAACAAATCAGTGACCAATATAGCCACCTTTCTTTGCAAGGACACTCAAAAGCCTGCCATCCATGGATTCTGTCAGTGTTTTGATCTGTTCACCATCAACATTGCGTGCAGCAGCAACCACAGCCTCCCAGACACTGTTCAGAGAGGTGTACTGTTTTCCCTCCTTGTAAATCTCACATTTGATGATGGACCACAGGTTCTCAATGGGGTTCAGATCAGGTGAACAAGGAGGGCATGTCATTAGATTTTCTTCTTTTATACCCTTTCTTGCCAGCCACGCTGTGGAGTACTTGGACGCGTGTGTTGGAGCATTGTCCTGCATGAAAATCATGTTTTTCTTGAAGGATGCAGACTTCTTCCTGTACCACTGCCAGTAGGACTGGGAGTTGAGCTTGACTCCATCCTCAACCCGAAAAGGCCCCACAAGCTCATCTTTGATGATACCAGCCCAAACCAGTACTCCACCTCCACCTTGCTGGCGTCTGAGTCGGACTGGAGCTCTCTGCCCTTTACCAATCCATCCATCTGGCCCATCAAGGCTCACTCTCATTTCATCAGTCCATAAAACCTTAGAAAAATCAGTCTTGAGATATTTCTTGGCCCAGTCTTGACGTTTCAGCTTGTGTGTCTTGTTCAGTGGTGGTCGTCTTTACCTTGGCCATGTCTCTGAGTATTGCACACCTTGTGCTTTTGGGCAAACCAGTGATGTTGCAGCTCTGAAATATGGCCAAACTGGTGGCAAGTGGCATGTTGGCAGCTGCACGCTTGACTTTTCTCAGTTCATGGGCAGTTATTTTGCGCTTTGGATTTTCCACACGCTTCTTGCAACCCTGTTGACTATTTTGAATGAAACGCTTGATTGTTCGATGATCACGCTTCAGAACCTTTGCAATTTTAAGAGTGCTGCATCCCTCTGCAAGATATCTCACTATTTTTGACTTTTCTGAGCCTGTCAAGTCCTTCTTTTGAACCATTTTGCCAAAGGAAAGGAAGTTGCCTAATAATTATGCACACCTGATATAGGGTGTTGATGTCATTAGACCACACCCCTTCTCATTACAGAGATGCACATCACCTAATATGCTTAATTGGTAGTAGGCTTTCAAGCCTATACAGCTTGGAGTAAGACAACATGCATAAAGAGGATGATGTGGTCAAAATACTCATTTGCCTAATAATTCTGCACTCCCTGTACACGGCAAATTCCTCTCAATTCTCAGGATACACCGAGCAATATACATCCCTATAAATCCCGAAACCCAATACAAATTCAGGAATAGATAGCTTTTAATTCAAAATGGGGTCTCTTGCCCTTAGAACTACGGAAATGTCCCCATATGCAAATGTCCTGTTTTCAAGAACCTCCTGGGAGGCAATGAGAAGTGAAACCAGATTAACATCTTTGCCTTCCAGAATGTCCTTTTTAAGATGAGCTGGGCCCATGTGCGAGGGGTTGATACTCTCAGTGACTTTTATTGAATATGCTGTGCAATTTTGGGCACCTGTTCTAAAGAAGGATATTATGGCACTAGAAAAAGTGCAGAGGCGGGCTACAAAATTAATAAAAGGAATGGAACATATCAGCTATGAAGAAAGGTTAACAAATTTAAACCTATTTAGTTTAGAAAAACGTCGCCTGAGAGGGGATATGATAACATTATACAAATATATTTGGGGCCAATACAAACCATTGTGTGGAAATCTATTCACAAACCGAACTTTACATAGGACACGAGGCCATGCGTTTAGACTGGAAGAAAGAAGATTTTGTCTAAGGCAAAGGAAAGGTTTTTTTTTACTGTAAGAACAATCAGGATGTGGAATTCTCTGCCTGAAGAAGTGGTTTTATCAGAGTCCATATAGATGTTCAAACAGTTACTAGATGCATACTTGCAAAAACAGAATATTCAAGGATATAATCTTTCAATGTAGGGTAATAACTGCTTGATCCAAGGATAAATCTGACTGCCTTTCTGGGGTCAAGAATGGATTTTTTTCCTATCTTGTTGCAAAATTGTGCTTCAAACTGTTTTTTTTTGCCTTCTTTTGGATCAACAGCAAAAAAACAAATGTGAGGAAGGCTGAACTTGATGGACGCAAGTCTCTTTTCAGCTATGTAACTATGTAACTATGTAAAAAAGAGTATTACCGGGCATGACAGCCATTCATGTATTATTAGAAGTAACTGGGGAATGGACTGTTCCTCAAGAATATCAGGAACTTGAGACATACCTGAAAATATAGATGCAACTTGATTACTATTCTGAGACAAAGTAGCCGGGAACTGGCAGGCTAGTTAGATGCCAAGCGGCGAAGAATTATGCTATTGAAATGTGACAGATGAGTCCCTACTAATTGCCAAGCGGCATGAGAGGCGATATCTATGCGTTGGCCCAAGGGGAGATTGAGGCCACCGAACTTTGTGGCGGGGTGTCGGCCTCTCGGTGATAACTAAAGCATAAGATAGAATGGGAGTGACATGGGAGGCCCTCTCTATGCGACCATGCGGGGCGGGTAACTATGATTTGGCCCGAGGGACATATACCTCCTAGTATGAGGATGGGTGTTTGCCTCGCGGGACCACTAGCTTATGGATTAAGCTTATGGATTAAGACCAGAAACAGAAACTAGAATATAGATGGACAACCTAAATCTCAGAAAGCCAGTACTACTCTGAAAATAGAAAAGGTACAGCGTTATGACATCGTACCTGATAAAGTTTGAGTCAGGCTGATGCTAAACAGGAAAATATGAACGAGAGGGTGGCAGTAGATGACGTGCTGCGACCTATAGATAGGATGAGTATTTGTGCGTATAGATATATGTTAGTGGGCCAAATCGTGGGCCCGAATTAAAATAAAGGAACCTACCAGATACTATTGGTGAGCAGTGAGAATATGACAGAGGCAGATGACGAGTTTTTCTGTGCTTGTAAAGCAACCGTCTGTATGACCAGGGCACCTAAGGAAAGTGAAATGTCAATGCCCACTAAATACTAAGTTATTACTAACCTAATAAGGCAAATATTTTAACAAAGTTGTCACAAATCAAAGTTGTTTGAAAATCATAAGCTTAATTCCCGTAATGAAACCTGTGGAAACAACTATATGACAAAAGTCAACTATATATAGATATATTAAACCAGTCTAAATTGTATACTAAAAGCCACAGCTCATAGGCACCTAATTGTAACTCTAATATACTTTATTACCAATAGGGTGCATCTGATTTGACCAGGCCAAGCAGTTGAATTTGTGAACAGTCTCATAGCTATTAAATACTGCCAAACGGGGAGGAATCCCCTGCATAGAATTAAAGTTAAAACCTAATCATTCGTATCTTTTGCAAACTTGAAACGAATTCGTAAGGAAAATTACTTAATGAAAAATACAAACGTACAGAGTAGAGAAACAAAATGAATGACTGCTTTCGTGCTTATAAAACATGAAACTAACACGTATATCAAAGCCGTGTTTAAAATCAACTAACATTGTAACAAACGCACCTGCAAATAGTCGAACGGCTAATCAACCGAATTTACGAAAAAGTGAATGGACCCCTACCGCGATGACGTGCAGTTTAACATATGAAAAACACATGTATATAACCTGTTATTAACAAACAAAAACGTGCCGAACGTGCCTGCAAATAAACGAAAACACAGAATTTAACCGAACACCCATTGTAAACGAAAGCCTTACCATGAAAGCGTGTCATGGTTGCGACCGTTGCCTTACAGTAAGGATTTTGACTTGCATTTTAGAATCACTAGCCGTGCCGAGACCGGGCTGCGAGGATGCCGCAAGGGGCCGTGGGTTAACGGACTGTTTGGAAAGCAGTCACATAAGCGTAGAGCCGGAGCCAGGACCACGAGGGACAACAGGGCTGAACTGGAAGTAATCCTCTCAGACTCGCCAGACCATCAACGGTAAGGTGGGAGAGGATTGGCAGCCATTTTAAAGGGAATTCAAGCCCCTCCCACAACTACAGGCCAAGGCCTTAAAATATATATATATATATTAGTGATGATATGGCTGTGGCTAAAGGTGTACCAGTTCAGACCTGCTATCCTTAATGTGTTTAGTTGCCTAACCTGCACTGTTCACTGCTCAACAAAGCCCCAAGGTTACGTTTACTGGTAACAGACTCACCAGCAACCCAGGATATACTGTGGTTGTATGTTTTGGCTTTTACAGAGTATACTAAATAACTTGTTTCACTGGCAATATATTTAAATGAATATAGGTTTTAGTAGATTAACACACTTCTTAATAGAAGCTTGTTGAATTAGAGCTCCTATCTTTTCTTAAAAAGTACAGCACACAAAGGTAATGTATTTACAATTATTCACACTAATACGAATACGAACTGGGATATGGTTAACAGATACACACAGATACAGAGACATACATTATGTTTTACTTGTCAATACCCACATGGGATTGGGAGACTAGTGCCCTGACTTCAGGGATGTAAATTAGGTTGAACTTATTATCCTCAAGGGTCCTTTGTTCTTATCACATAACACAATAACCTTGGACATTCAAACAAAAAGGAAAGTTCTCCCCTACCTGTGTTAATAAACAAAGGTTATACATCACCAGACCTAGTGTCTGTAAAACACATGTTGAATTGCCCCAATTTTCTAGATCAGTGGTTCCCAAACCAGTCCTCATGGCCCATCAACATTTCAGGATTAATGTATTTCCCTATTTTATTCCAATGTGGATACTAACAAAACCTGGACTGTTGGTGGGTTTTGAGGACTGGTTTGGGAAACGCTGCTCTAGATCTTTCTTGACTTGAATAGAAGTAATAAACCAAAATAACACCTTACATAGTTTCATTTTGTCACATATATATTATATTTTCTTAAGTTGGAAAAATAATTTAAAATACATAATCTAAGGTTTTTTTTTTACTTTTTTAAAAAAATTTATATGTCTTGACTACCAATTATATGTTTAAGTTTTTTTTATTTTTTTTTATTTATTATATCTCCATTTTCATCTTCAGATCACTGTTAAAGGATTTCTTGGTTAGAGATTCTAAAATATTTGTAGAAGTTCTTTTTTTCTCTGTCTTTATTTCTTACCTTAAGACCCTAACGTGTTTTTGAAACGTGGATATTTTGATAATATGTATTGAAAATGACATCTTATGGGTATATGGAGAGAAACAGATATATCAATATATAGATATATGTTACCTAGTAAAATGAGATATGAACAACTTTGTAAAACCAAATTTCTTTAATTTCTTTGTAAAATGATGTATGTACCCTATTGTCCACAACATGAATAGGGATGAATCAATTTCTCTTTCTCATTATGATATAGTGTTTCTAAGTTTATTCAATGCATTTTTTAGCTTCCTGATTTTCAAGACTGTAAATAATTGGGTTTAACATTGGCACCAAAACAGTGAATAATGGAGAATAAAACTTGTCCTTTTTTAAAGAAGCACTTGACATAGGTGTCATGTACAGGCACATTACAGTCAAATAAAATAGAATAGCACAGGTCAGATGGGAAGTGCAGGTATAAAATGCTTTACATCAGCCTTTTGCAGATCTTATTTTTAGAATAGCTGATATAATAGAAGAAAAGACCCCGTCTATGTAGCTCAACATTTCCACGTTGGAGGTGTCGGTACAGGAGAGCTTCATGTGTAACATCACAGAACAAATTGTCAACTAGACGAGATGAACAAAATGAGATTGATGATATTAACACAGCATGCCCTGTAGGACTTAAGAAACCAAAGAACCATGCAGTAATTATAAACTCTGCACAGCGTTTCATACTCATTAGAATAAAGTCATAAAGAGGATAACAAATTGCTGTATATACCGTATATACTCGAGTATAAGCCGACCCGAATATAAGCCGAGGCCCCTAATTTTACCCCCAAAAAATGGGAAAACTTATTGACTCGAGTATAAGACTAGGGTGGGAAGTGCAGCAGCTACTGGTAAATTTCTAAATAAAATTAGATCCAAAAAAAATTATATTAATTGAATATTTATTTGCAGTGTGTGCGTATGAGTGCAGCGCGTGTATGAGTGCAGCGCGTGTATGAGTGCAGCGCGTGTATGAGTGCAGTGTGTGTGTATGTGTAGGAGTGCAGTGTGTGTGCGTATATATTAATTGAATATTTATTTCCAGTGTGTGTATATAATGAATGCAGTGTGTGTGTGTATGAGTGCAGTGTGTGTGAGTGCAGTGTGTGTATGAATGCAGTGTGTGTATGAATGCAGTGTGTGTATGAATGCAGTGTGTGTATGAGTGCAGTGTGTGTATGAATGCAGTGTGTGTGAGTGCAGTGTGTGTGAGTGCAGTGTGTGTATGAATGCAGTGTGTGTATGAGTGCAGTGTGTGTATGAGTGCAGTGTGTGCATGAGTGCAGTGTGTGTATGAGTGCAGTGTGTGTGAGTGCAGTGTGTGTGAGTGCAGTGTGTGTATATGAATGAAGTGTGAGTGTGTGTGATGCAGTGTGTGTTTGTGTATGTGTTGGTGGGGGTGGGCATTTAATATATTATTAATTATTATTATTTTTATTTTTTTTATATATTTTTTTTTTGTATTATTATTTAATTATTATTATTTATTTTTTTTAAATATATTTTTTTTTAGTCCCCCCTCCCTGCTTGATACATAGCAGGGAGGGGGGCTCCTTCCCTGGTGGTCCAGTGTCATTGGTAGTTCAGTGGGGGGAAGGGGGGCTGGCAGAGCTGTACTTACCTTTCCTGCAGCTCCTGTCAGCTCTCTCCTCCTCCGCGCGGTCTGTGCAGCTCCCTCTGTCAGCTCCCAGTGTAAGTCTCGCGAGAGCCGCGGCTCTCGCGAGACTTACATTGGGAGCTGACCGAGGTGCTGAACGGACGGCGCGGAGGAGGAGGGAGCTCACAGGAGCTGCAGGAAAGGTAAGTACAGCTCTGCCAGCCCCCCTCTCCCCACAGTCTGTATTATGGCAATGCAAATTGCCATAATACAGACTATGACTCGAGTATAAGCCGAGTTGGGGTTTTTCAGCACAAAAAATGTGCTGAAAAACTCGGCTTATACTCGAGTATATACGGTAAGTCATAAGCCATAGCACTAAGCAGGAGGAATTCCGTACATGTCAGGGTGGCAAAGATACACATCTGAGTTATGCATCCTGCAAAAGAAATGGTCTTACATTGTGTAAGAATTATATTTAACAATTTAGGAAGAACATTTGATGTGTAGGTGATGTCAATTAATGAAAGATGTGTCAAAAAATTTACATTTTGTGTGTGTGGAGATGGGAATCCACCAGAACAGCCAGAAATAAGGATGTGTTGTTAAACACAATGATGAAGTAGACATTTTTTATTGGGGTGGACAACATTTTTTTAAAGGTTATCAAGTCATTATAAGTTGTGTATTCAGGATTTGTCAAAACCACTTGAAGCATTCATTGTGTTGAGCTAATTAAATTGCTTTTGTTTGATTTGTTCATTGCAAACAGCTGAAATCCTGTAAATTTTGACAATAAACACAATTTATTAATAGGGGTTGAATAATTTTGATTACAATTGTTTATAAACGTATATGGGTTCTTAACTGAGTTATCAAAGAGTGCAAAGAGTGCATTGTGCCTGTTTGTCAAGAGAGGGATAATGTTCTTTACTTTGTAATAGTATGTATATTTGTTTGGATAAACCACCACAAGATGGTAGTTTATTTGCTAAATATTGCTTCAGTTATTAAATGTTAATTTGCTGATTTTTGGCATTAGTATATTTCTATTGTACCTCCTGAACAGATGCAGACTACATTTATTGGCCTTTCTAGTTTGCGGTTAATAGACTTCTAATTTGGTTTATTCTTGTAAAGCCTAAAGATAATTAAAAATGTAAATAATTAATATTTAATGGCTCATATAAATATACATCTTTCGTATTAAGTGGAAAAATTCTAAGATATGTAAACAATTACAAAAATGAATCCTTGTGTTTTAAAGAATTCTATGACGGCTCCTAGGAAAAAAATCACAAAAGAAGTTCTAGAGGTAAAGGTCTTCAATATTCCTTCTATTACATTAAATGTCACATCTTCTTTTTAAGAAAACCCAGTAATCTAAAACAAATTGTACCCTTTGTGAAATTTTATCAATAGATGACATTAAAGGACCCAAATGCCTTTCCTTAGATTATTGTCATTTTACATAAGAAACAGTCTGAAAAGATGAAATCTGAAAAAGAATGCAATGTAACAGAATTCCTCATTCAAAGCTTCACTGACATTCCAGAGCTCCAGTTTCCAATTTTTATGCTATTTCTTTTCATCTACTTCTTCATAATTTGTGTCAACGGGACCATTTTAAATCTTATCCTATGTGACACTAAGCTTCATACTCCTATGTATATATTTTTGATGATGCTTTCCTTGATTGATCTCTCTAGCATTTCAAATATTATACCCAATATGTTATATATGCTTCATACACAACATAAGACTATTTCACTTTTAGGATGTGTAACTCAGACATATTTATTCATATTCCTGACGTGCACTGATACCCTGTTGCTTGGTGCCATGGCCTATGATCGATATGTAGCAATTTGTCACCATCTTCATTACTTTACTCTCATGAGTACACAACGTTGTGGCCTACTGATAAGTATGGCATGGACCATTGGTTTTACAGATCCTTTGGCACATGGGTTTTTCTTATCTAAGATGACCTACTGTGCTTCCAAATGTATTGACCATTTCTTCTGTGATATGATACCATTGCTAAAAATCTCCTGCAGTGACGCATCCATTATTGAAATGTTAACGTATGTCGAAGGAACAGTAGTTATTGTTGCAGATTTTCTGCTTATTTTAATCTCTTATAGCATTCTAAAAATAAAATCTGCAGATGGCCGGCGTAAAGCTTTTTCTACCTGCAGCTCTCATCTAACCTGTGTTATTATATTCTATGGGACAATTTGATTTTTGTATATGAGACCTAAATCAAGCTACTCTCCAGAACAGGACAAGTTTTTTGCTCTTCTATTTGTCATATTGGTCCCCATGTTGAATCCCCTTATTTATAGTCTAAAAAATCAAGAAGTAAAAAATGCCTTAGGCAGAGTTAAGAACATGCTGGTAGGTTAATGAAAATACAACATACTTGCTCATCAAGGAAAATAACATAACACAAATATAAGTGTCCTGTGTGTATAACTTATTACAAGAAATATATTAAAACTGCTCTTTTCCTGATGTTATTGGGTGTGTGAATTTCTATAAAATTCATCAAACTTTAAAATGCTTCAATAGAAGAATGATTTGTAAGATTAGATTATATTAAATTGCAGAAAACAGTAACTTTGCATTATTAGTGTGTTTATAGTATTATCAAAACAAGAATAATTAGGAGTAGCATAAGAAAGTGGCAAGTGTCATAAATCCATATAGATCCAAATAGTCAATAATATGCAGAGACTACAGATATTCTAAGAGAGATACTTGCTTATTGTTACTCAACTCGTTATATGGTGGGAGACTTGACTTTTATCAACTCAGTTATAATCCTGCACATCTAACTGGGATTAATAATCTTTTTTTCTTGTTTTGACAGTCTTTATTTTTTTTTACATTATCTGGTTGCTCTTTCAAAACAATGACATTTGCATAAAAATGTATTATTGTTGTGGGATTACTAATCTTATTGAAACTTTTATTTTACATCACACTTGTGCTTTTTCATATTATTGAGTTGGATTCTATTGGGTGATTATTATATGGATTTAATTCCTTGGACCTTTACTACTTTTGATTTTTATTTGTGAGTGTTTTGGTTTTTATGTATCAATGCATCTTTAATAAATGTATTTATAAAAAATGTATCTATAAAGATTTATGATACTTGACACTTTCTCATGCTACTCCACCTAATTATGCTTGTTTTGATTATGTTCAGTAACCCTTTATTTAAGGTGTAGTTTAAACTGGCAGTATCTCATTAATATATATATATATATATATAATAATTAATATTTTTTTTGTGATTTTTGTGTCCTGTCAATATAGTTTTTGTTTTGTGTCTATACTACAAACATCACACTAAGTGCTGCTGATGTATATGTATTTTAATTAGGAAGTAGAAATGGATCTAAGCATATTTTACATATTTCAGTCTTAAGCTGGTACAGTGCTGAGAGAAAATAATCTCAACAATGAAGGGTTAAAATAAGAACCAATCTGCATAGAAACCACCAAGAAACTGAAGTAGTTTGCATAACTTACTTAACCCCTTAAGGACCAAACTTCTGGAATAAAAGAAAAAAATCATGACATGTCACACATGTCATGTGTCCTTAAGGGGTTAAAGTACCACAAGAACCTACTGCCTTTACAAACTCACATCCACAGTTTGACCCACTGGGTAAGGTGTTGATTAGAACTTGTAGCAGCCAGCTGGTGTTGACATGGTCATCTACATATATGAGTAAAATGTAAGTGGAGGAAAGGATATTTGGGAAGAAAAAGGATACATGAATGAATTATTCATTATCAAAGTCTTCCTTTATTTACTTTTTGAGAATTCTTAACTTTGTTATGTATTTGTTTCAGCATATCACTTCTCAATTTTCTTGAATCTCCTCTAGCTGTCATAAGGTTGGTTGTGCAACGTTTTCCACCAGGTTTTCCTTCCTTCTTAGGAAATGGGAAATAGATTCACTATGGGAGGGTGTTGGGATATGCAGCACCTGCAAGATACTTAGAAGAGGAGAGGGTTAATGTCAGAATTGTCTTTTCTGAATATGGTGCTGTATTATGACTATGCTTTCTAATCATTTCTTGTTTCTACAGAGTTTATGGTATCATTTAATCTCTGAAGACCTGCAATCCTTCCTTCCAGGTCCAGCACCCTGATATCCAGTTTTGTTTGACCCATATATTCAAAGACTCTCAACCAAAGACTCTCCAAAGATTGTCCACTCCAGTAGAAAATGCAAATCCCAGTGACAATTCCCAGATTTTACTAGTAACATGACGTAAAGTCATGATTTTATTAAAGACACGGAGGCGAGTATTATGCATAACTCTTTCTTTATTTCCTCAGCAGCAAAGATAGAGGAATATAAATATTGTCAAAATGAAAGAAAAAACTGTTCAGGCATAACAGGCAGCCAATCACATAACAGAGGAAGTAGCTATATAAGTCCTGTGTCTCCCACAATCCCCCTCTTTCTTGCGAAAACCGAAGACCAGGTAAGATAACGATGTCCCACTTGATCCAAACATGAAACGGGAAACAATGCGAAAACTTCAAGCTAAAAAAGATAGAAAAATATGGTCATTTCCAAACTCAAAACTGTAGACTTACCAAACATAATCGTGAGGAGCCATACATAAAAAACTGGATTCTGAAATAGAAAATATATAAAAATTAGGACCCAGCATAAAAACGTTCAAGATCATCCAAAACATGATAAAAATACATGATATAAATACACAAAATAAATACAGACCTAATTGAAAAACATACCTGAAAAGCACCGAAGCATCTCCTTTCCCAAAACCCACACCGGGAGGGTGGGCGGGAATAATACTCGCCTCCGTGTCTTTAATAAAATCATGACTTTACGTCATGTTACTAGTAAAATCTGGGAATTCTATTAAAGACACGGAGGCTCATATTATGCAAGTTCAAAGCTGTGCCACTACTCGAGATGCGATGTGTTCAATTGGTCTGAAATAGAAATCTCGAAAGGTCGATTCTCTGGACAAGTCCGCCGCTCGCATAATGTCTTCTAGACGACATCCGACTGAGGATGCTTTCGAAGCCATCGCGCCCCGCACAGAATGAGGCGTAAAAACAGAGGTGTCTTTACCTGCAGAAGATAGTAGCCAACGCACCCAACGTGCCAGAGTAGGTGTCGAAACTGGCCGGTGAGGTGACTTAAAAGATAAGAACAAATCATGCAGATCAGCGGAGCGAAGGGAACGTGTAGCATCCAGGTAAACTTTGACGCAATCCACTGGGCAGAGTGCCGGACAACCAGAAAACCTCGGGTAAGTAAACGACTTGGATGCAGATTTCGTCCTCCTGGATATGTCAAAAGTAACGCCTTCTGGGGTGAATGCAACGGCGTCCCAATCCAGGGCCCTGACATCAGAGACCCTCTTGCAAGAGATCAAACAGAGTAACATCACCAGCTTGGATGACAAACGTTTTAAAGTCAATTCTTGGTTAGGGTACCATGATGAGAGGAACTGCAACATCACGTTGACATCCCAAAATGCAGAGAAACGAGGCCGAGGAGGACGGGCAAGGCGAATACCCTTGAGAAGGCGACATACAAAAGGATGTCTGCCGACAGGAGAACCATCCAAACCCTTGTGTCCGGCCGAAATAGCCGAGCGGGATAGGTTGATCGTGCGGTACGCCTTGCCCGAGTCAAACAGGAACGTGAGGAACTCCAGGATCAAATGTAGAGGGGCAGATACGGGATCCACTGCCCGTTCCATGCACCAACCAGACCACGATCTCCATGAAGTTCGATAAGCTGTTCGTGTGCCTGGGGCCCAGGCGTTATCGAGGAGCAGGAGAGTTGTCTGCGGAACGTCTGAGACAAACCAAGGTCCCCTGAAAGGAACCATGCTATCAGGGGCAACTGGTGTTGTATCACCAGGCCGTGTGAGTTCCCATCCGGATCCAGAAGGAGGTCCTGGAAGACTGGTATCAACCGAGGGAAATCTATTGACAACTCCATCAAGCGAGGGAACCATGGTCGAGATCTCCAGAGAGGGGTGACCAACGCCACATGACAATCGTGGCGAACCAGTTTCGAGATCGTGCGTGCGATCATGTTGAACGGGGGAAAGGCGTACAGGTGACCCTGCGGCCATCCGTCGCCACCGCCGCCGGGTCCGGCCTCCAACTGTAGAATTTCGGCAGTTGAGTGTTCAGCCGAGATGCGAACAGATCCATCTGGAATTTTCCCCACAACATGTCCAGGCCCTGGAACACTGAAGCGTGTAAATGCCAGTCGCCAGAGTCTCTTAAGTGTCTGGAATTCCAATCCGCTCCCGAATTGTCCAGACCCGGAATGTGTTCCGCCGTCACCGAGACGTTGTTGTAGAGGCAGAACTGCCAGAAATCTTTCGCTAGAATCGCCAACATTTTGGACTTCGTGCCACCCAGGTGATTTATGTAACGGACCGCCGACACGTTGTCCATTTTGAGCAGAACGCAGCAATTCGCCCGCCCTGGGGTAAGGCTGCGGATCGCGAATGCCCCTGCCAGAAGTTCCAAGCAGTTGATGTGTAACGACTTCTCCACGTCGGACCAAATGCCTCCTGTGGAAACGTCTCCACAACGAGCTCCCCAGCCGTGCAAGCTGGCATCGGACTCTATCACTACGTCCGGGACGGAGCCGAAAATGGCTCTCCCGTTCCACGCCTCCATGTGTGCCAACCACCATTCTAACTCGTCTCTGGACTCCGCGTCCAAGCGTATCCGGGATTCGTAGGAGTGGCCCAGTCGAAGGTGTGAACCTTTGAGCCGTTGGAGGGCTCTGTAATGTAGTGGGCCCGGGAAGATCGCCTGAATAGAGGCTGCGAGGAGGCCAATAATTCTCGCCAATTGTCTTACTGACAAGTCCGAGACACGAAGAGCCCTCCGGATTTCCTTCCGAATGGCCTTCATCTTGGAATCCGGTAGAAATAAAAACTGTTGGACGGAATCCACTTTGAAGCCCAGGAATTCTATCGACTGGGCGGGGGTCAGGACCGATTTGTCCCAATTGATCAGAAATCCCAAACCTTGTAAAAGGTCGGTCGTCCATTCTAAGTGTAGTAGGAGGTCCGCCCTTAACTGGGACAAGATCAGAATGTCGTCCAGGTAAATAATGAGGCGGACCCCTCGGGTTCGGAGGAATGCCACCACCGGCTTCAAGAGCTTGGTGAAGCACCAAGGAGCCGAAGAGAGACCGAAAGGCAGGCAGGTGAAGCGCCATCGTCGGCCATGCCAAGTGAAATGCAGGTAGTCCCTGCAGTCTGCAGCAATGGGAACCGTGAAGTAAGCGTCCTTCAGGTCCAGTTTGGCCAGCCAGTCCGACTGGCGTAGAAGGTCTCTGAGGCAGTGAATGCCTTCCATCTGGAAATGTTGGTAACGCAGGAAAGCATTGAGAGGGCGAAGATTTATCACGGGGCGAACTCCGCCCCCTTTCTTTGGTACTAGGAACAAGTTGCTCGTAAAGCCTCTTGCGGCGAACGGCAGTTCCTCTATTGCGCCCTTGGACAACATTTCCACGACTTCCGCGGAAATCATCTCGTCCTGATCTGATGGAAGAGACAGTTCTCTGGGGGGACAAAACTGGACAGGCATAGAAACGAACTCTAGGCGATATCCCCTTACACACTGTAGTACCCAAGCGTCTGATGTCAGTGCCACCCACCTGTGGTAAAACAAGGCTAACCTCCCCGCTACCTGAACCTGAGCGGGAGGGGAAGAAGGGGTACTCACCGTAAGGACGTCTGGTTGGAGCGCCACTGCGGGGGTATCTGGAGCCCCAAGCTCTGCCTCTGGCTGGGAAGAAGGTGGGTGCTCTCGGGTCTTGGAAGCCTCGTGACGGAAAAAAGGAACCTCTGGGTGCTCGGAACGAGCCTCTGTAACCGCGGCCAGGCGGACGGTACCTGCTACCCCCGGCCCCTCCAAAAACCTTGGGCGCGAACATGCGCTTCATGTTCGCTTGCGCCTTATCAATTGCGGTAAAGGTCTTCACATAGGAGCCCATGTCTTTGACAAAGGAGGAGCCGAACAGTAAGCCCTCCTCAGTCGGGTCAGGTTCTGTCACCGTCATAGCGGCCAGCTTAGGGTCGATCTTTAGGAGGATCGCCTTACACCTCTCGGAGGACATAGCTGAATTAGCATTGCCCAGCAGGCATATAGCCCGCTGGACCCATCCAATGGCCACATCCATATCCAAAACTGAGTCTCCAGATTTGGCAGCTTCGAGAAGCTCGTATAACTTCGATAGGGGCCCCAGAGTATCCAGGATCTTGTCCTGGCACCCTTTCAGGGAGTGGTCAAGGCCCTTCTTGGGCTTCCAGCCCGACTTATTGTGGAATTGGGCAATTTGGGGATCAATATCCGGGGTTCTGCCGGCGGCGCCGGGGAGGGAAGGCCTTGGGCATTCGGCGCGCAGTTTATTGCGGCCTTCTTTAGAGAGCGGGGTGCGGATACGCTTAGCCACGTACTGGGCAATATGGTCTGGGGGAACCCACTCAGCGGACCTGGGGTGCCGCAGGTCATCAGGGTCGAACAGGGGGTTACCCTGCGGGTCAAGAATCGCCTTGGTATCCCCAGAGGCGTCTATTAAGTGGCCACTGGCCTTGGCGGAGGAGCCCGAGGGGGTCACGCCCGTAAGGGGCAAATCCTCGCCAGATTCACCTTCATCGAAGGAGTCATATCCCATATGGTCGGACTCATCCTCCACACTCCGGTCGGTATCCGACCCATCATCTAGGGCTCTAGCCCTTTTCCATAGTCTAGCCTTTTTAGCCCGGCCAGGGGCTCTTTTGCGCGTGGGGTGCGCGCTATCAGTGACCGCTTCCAGCGTGTCATTCAAGGCAGGTAGCACCTGCATCGAGGAGTGGGAGCCGACATATTTGGATTTGGCCTTAGCCTTACATGCCCCAGGCACTGTCTGGGCAGGGGAAGGGGACCCCCCACCCTGGGAAGCTGGGGTGGTTACTGTAGGTAAAACCATCGAGTGCAGGGAGTGGGTAAATGAGGAGGAGACAGCTCCCATGGCAATAGCCTTCTGCAGGGAGGAAGCCATAGTGGCTTCAAGCAATGCTTGAAATTCCTGAGAGGCCATAGCACTCTCAGTAGTCTCCATGGTAAAGTCCCCAGAGGGATCTGCAGGCCCATAATCCCTATCCTGCATGATGCAATAATTAGCAAGCTCTAAACTAACGAAACAGGGCAGGAGAGAACTAAAAGGGTTGAGTAACCCACAGAGAAGGACAGTAAGAAAATTCAGACCGTTAGTGTGCCCGGGAGGGATCGAGGCGACCGACTGCACGGCAAGGAGGCAGACCGCATGGAGGTCCGTCCAAAATGGCCGCCGCACGCGAGGGAAGTGCTCGCGGCCGTGCACCCGTCGGGGGAAGGGGCGCGTGCACTCCGCCCGCGCGGGAAGTCCGTGAGCGGGCAGGGAAGTGCACGTAGCCGCGGTCGTGAAGAAAGGACCGGCCGCGGCACCAATCACTGCCTGCACCCGCGAGAGGGAGCAAGGGAAAGGCAGGGAGAAAAATCCTCCCGGTAAAGGGGAAAAACCCTCAGGGATCCCCAAGGCACACTAAGCGGAGCACAACGAATAAAACGATGCATATACAATTAAAACAAAGGATGCATCAATAAAACACCAAAGCAAATTAGTAAATTAGTAAATAGCAATAATAATAAGAAATGCCACAATCAAAATGCCACAAGTAAGAGAGCTAAACATGGATACTTAGCTGTCTGAGGAAGCAGCAAAGAAAGAGGGGGATTGTGGGAGACACAGGACTTATATAGCTACTTCCTCTGTTATGTGATTGGCTGCCTGTTATGCCTGAACAGTTTTTTCTTTCATTTTGACAATATTTATATTCCTCTATCTTTGCTGCTGAGGAAATAAAGAAAGAGTTATGCATAATACTCGCCTCCGTGTCTTTAATAAAATCTAACCCAATGGTGAACTTAAAGTAGAAAATCATGCTAATGTTTCCTGACACTGAACAACTACTCCTAGTGGTATGGCTACTGTTCCTATCTAAAGTCCTTCTCATTCAAGCTTTATTCTCCTTGTATTATATCATACATAGTACAGTCTACTCTATTCTAATTTCATAACGTATATACCACTTGGAAGGATTATTAAGATTCCATATCATTTGATTGTGGTTTGCACTCTGTTTAAATGTGTTTTAAGAATCTGTTCTGCCACAGATTATCCCCTCCCTTTTCTTCCATCTTGTTTAATTTTGTTTTGACTTGCATGATTAGTTCTATAATAAAAACACATTTAGCTAATGTTGATATATATTGTTTCACTATGCATGATTTATAACTTTAAAATAAAGAATAAAAAACACGTCTTATATTGACTAATTGAAAAGATAACCATCATATCCATTTTTTTTTACACTATTACATACTGTAAACAATGTTTGCTGTAAACATTATTGCACATGCATTTTTTAAAATTTGCCTTTACAGTTCCTTTTAACCCCTTAAGGACCAAACTTCTGGAATAAAATGGAATCATGACATGTCACACATGTCATGTATCCTTAAGGGGTTAAGCACCATGACGTACTTGCATCATTATAATGTTTATGGAGCAGACATTTTTACATTTTTCAAACTTTACTACAGCTTTAACTGTCCACCAGTAAACCAAACTTTGAATAAAGTAGTAGAAGTAACACCCTGAGTTTAGTGTAATTGATCATGCCTCGGCAAGTATGAGGGTATTATTATACCCAAGAAGATTTTATACCAGTGATATTGCAACAAATAGCCATTTTTTTGTGAATCAGCTCCTGGATCAATTACACTAAACTCAGGGTGTTACTTCTACTACTTTATCTCTCTAGACAGATTTTTTGGTGAATTCCTGTCTGACTCCCTCATCCCTGTGTGTTGCAGTAGGCATACCAGACCAATATAGTTCAAATAATTTGGTAGCAGCTTCAGTATGGCTGCTCTCTGTTTCACTAATCCAATGAGTGATGAAACTATTTTTTTCTAAGTTACACATGTTTATATGGTTTTATTTCTATTAATTCCAATCCATTCTGGACAAAGGTTTATGAATTAGGAATACAATACAAAACATAGACTAGATGAAGAAGCTCTTGATTGGTGGAGCCTCTTGTTGGTCTAGCAGTGATAAGTCTGCTGCTTCTGCTAGCAATCCAAATTGTGCTCCTCAGTCTCCTTGGGATAAAATGCAGGTGCCTAAAACTCCTAGTCTCACACTTAGCCTGTAGTAAAACTTCAAACCAAAGATATAGAGTAGGCACAGCTATCATCCCTTCTACAAAAAAAGTTAAAACTTTTCTTTCTTACATTATATAATAGATTATATAATAAAGGTTTCTATTTGCCAATGTTAACAAGTAGTGGCTAGATTAAAATAATTTATCTTTCTTATTTTATGTAATTGATTGCCCAATTAAAGAAACACTATAATCTCAAATACAAAAATGTATACGAAAAACTAGAGTGCTTGTGTGGCTGTTTACATCCCTGTCCCCTTTAGATTGCTCTGAAAAGGTGATTTTACTCAATTTTTCTCCCATACCATGCCTGCAGGGACATGCTATAGACACCAAACTGACTACATTAAGCTGTAGTGGTTCTAATTACGATAGTGTCCCGATAAGGTTTATATGTGCACTTTCTGTCTGCTCATATATCATGTAATAGCTACATGGAAAGTATTAAAATGTAAATGAACTGAGAATTTCTGGATATAATTTCTGTAAAAAAAAGTTGGATTTTTTCTAGAGTTAAAAAAGAAAAATAAAAGAAAAAAAAATAAATGAAAATAAAGCATTTTATTTTGTAAACCTGACATTCGCTACTGTAATAAATATATTAAATTGTACTCAGCTATACAGTTCCTATAAAATAAAGGAGTGAGTCAGAAAAAACATTTCAGTATTACATGTATTTTGACCAAAAAGGGGAATATCATAATACTATGACCACTACATGCAAAAAATAATAATAACATTTAAAACCTACTAAACAGTGTAACCTCAAACACCAAAAAATAATAGAAAACACACAGGTAGAAATTATAATATTAACCCCTTAACCTCTTAAGGACTGAGCCAAATGTACACGTTGTGAACAGAACAAAACGTAAACAAAACCTGGCATTTGCGCTATATGTCTGTCCAACTGTAATTCACCTCTTTCATATTAAATGCACCCACCTTATTATATATAATTTGATTCAGGGGAAATAGGGCTTTCATTTAATATCAAATATTTAGCTATGAAACATAATTTAATATGAAAAAAATGGGAGAAAATAATTTTTTTAGTTCTACATGACATTTTAACTGTCAATGTCATAATACTGTTTGCTTTTACTGCAATAAAATACACATATTTGTATTCAGCAAAGTCTCACGTGTAAAACAGTAGCCCCTATGTACAGGTTTTATAGTGTTTTGGGAAGTTACAGGGTCACATATAGCGTGTTACATTTGAAATTGAAATTCGCCAGATTGGTTATGTTGCCTTTGAGACTTTATAGTAGCCCAGGAAATAAATTTACACCCATAATGGCATACCATTTGCAATAGTAGACAACCCAAGGTATTGCAAATGGGGTATGTCCAGTCTTTTTTTGTAGCCATTTGGTCACAAACACTGGCCAAAGTTAGCGTTAGTATTTGTTTGTGTGTGAATAATGCAAAAAAACGCCAATTTTGGCCAGTGTTTGTGACTAAGTGGCTACTAAAAAAGACTGGACATACCCCATTTGCAATACCTTGGGTTGTCTACTATTGCAAATGGTATGCCATCATAGGAGTAATTTTCATTCTTGGGCTACCATAGGGTCACAAAGGCAACGTAAGCAATCTGGCGAATTTTAATGTTAAAAAAATGAAACACAAGCCTTATATTTGACGCGGTAACTTTTGAAAACACCATAAAACCTGTACATAAGGGGTACTGTTGTACTCGGGAGACTTCGCTGAACACAAATATTTGTGTTTCAAAACAGTAAAAAGTATCACAGCAATAATATCGTCCTTGTAAGTGCTGTTTGTGCATGAAAAATGCAAAAAACGTCAATTTTACTGGCGATATCATCATTGTAATATATTTTACTGTTTTGAAACACTAATATTTGTGTTCAGCGAAGTCTCCCGAGTAAAACAGTACCCCCCATGTACAGGGTTTATGGTGTCTTGGAAAGTTATAGGGTTAAATATAGTGCTAGCAAATTAAATTCCCTATACTTTCGGCATGGGTTTTCAGGCAGGTCCCGCTAATTGTAATTAATTAGGATACCTAATTATGTAAAAATATTACATAAAGATATGTGTATATATATGAATATATATATATAATTTTTAAAAATATTTTTATTTATATATAGGTATGTATATAGTGATATATACGCATATATTTATGTATATAGATATATATATTATTTCGTTCTACGTGTATTTTTATATAAATATATATATATTAATATCACAATACAGTTAGAACGAAATAACACACATCTATATATTTTTTTAGTTATTTATTTTTAATTATTTTTTTAATTTTATTTTTTACGTATTTACATTTTTTTATATTGAATATAAATAAATATATAACAATAATTATATATATATATTTAATCAGTATCAGTCTACGTGTAATTTGATATTAATTATATATATATTAATAGTAAAATACACCTAGACAGTGTATGTGTGTGTATGTATATGTGTATATATATATATATACTTAGATCATATATATATAATATATATACATGATCTAAGTATATATAAATATTTTTTTACACTGTTTTAACTTTCATTTAATTTATTTCCAGCCAGCAAGGGGACTACCTGTCATTACAGGCAGTCCCCCCGCTGGCAATGCATGAGGCAGCTATCCCGGCCATGTGATTGTGAGGTCCTCGCAAGGACCTCACTCTCACATGGCTGGCGGGGCTGCTGGAGGGTGGACGTGCTGCGGGGGGCTCCCTGGGAGTCCCCCCAACCGCGATCGCCGGTGTGGGATCGCCGGCGACCGGGTAAGTAAGAAAAAAACGGAGGGCGTACAATTACGCCCGACGGCGTTTAGAGCCGCTTAAAATAGGGCGGAATTGTACGCCCTCCAGTCTTAAGGAGTTAAGGACAGATGACGGAAATATTCCGTCATGATTCCCTTTTATTCCAGAAGTGTCCTTAAGGTGTTAAAAAGTGACACCTCCCAATTGGTAAAAAAAAAATATTTTATGTAGACCCCAATGGCAAGGGAAACTGTGTATCTTCTGGGCATTTTGACGTTGCTACCGGATCCTCAATTGTTTGTTCACAAATAATATGCGTGCCAAAATAGAACGCAAATATCCCTATGAATGGCTATAAACATGACTTCCATTACATACCGTGCAATGGACAGAGAAAATAATAGCCGGGATCTCCGAAGGGGCAAAAAACTAAAAAGCTATCTCCACCATGACATAAAACTAGAGATGAATAAATGGAACATTATGGGGAAAATTTATATTTATATATTACATATAAAATGAAAAATCTGAAATAAAAGAACATAAGTAAACATTTTGTAAAAAAATAAAATTAACAAAAATATGTATAAATTTAATTAAACATTAAATTAAATAAAAAAATAATAATGAAAAAGTTAAACATATATTCAAAATGTATATGATAATGTCATGATGGTGGTCCCTGTACAAATCCTGTAACATAAAAAAAACTTCTATGAAATAGAAAACAATAACATGAGCTTCAAAAACCATGGAAGAGGAATAGCTATGGAAAGGGACAAATAAGCAAAATCCAATCAGAGTCTGTAACTAGAAATATGAATTCAAATATATACCAAATATTAAAAACAAAAGGGGAAGGAAAAAAGAGATGTACAAAAGATAAAAAAAAATCAGACAGATCAAAAAAGTACTGCAAGGTCAATGTCTTGATTAACCCCTTAAGGACAGATGACGGATATATTCCGTCACAATTCCCTTTTATTCCAGAAGTTGTGTCCTTAAGGGGTTAAGGCCGAATTAATTGGTTTAACATTATAAATCCATTGGGCTTCATTTTTGCTGAGTTTTGTCAGTCTGTTGCCTCCACTCCCTCTCATTTCCCATACGAAAAGTGGACAAGAATTACTGTGTTTAGGAACAACACACAAATTACATGTTTGATTGTCCGAACACTTTTACAACTTTTATCCTTGGCCCACATTTTTGTGCCTGTGCCTGCATATTATCTCTTCATAGTTCTTGACTTGTTTCTTCTCCACTTGACGTGAATTTTGGAATGGGTCTAACCTTGAGATCACCTTGCATGTCTGGTCACTTTTTCAAATCTGATATGTTACACTATGACCAAATCCCAAATTATGGCCAGCAAATTCTTCACTAGCTTGTGAAGTTACAGTGCCATTTAATAGATTTGACTCTGGTTTTACTGTTAGAATTTTTATGCATTTTGTGGCATTGGAGCCATTTTGGAAGTCCAAATTACCCAATATATACATACCATTTGTAAGGGTATACATGGGGTATGTCATATGGTACATTTTGACATGGTATACAACCATTTTAGCATCCATTTCTTTCAAAGGTAAGAGTTATATTTTATTTTTGAAATTTTTACATTGGCCAAGCATTTTATTTTGTAAACCTGACATTCGCTACTATAATAAATATATTAAATTTTACTCAGCTATAACTCCTGAGTACAAAATTACCCCATTTGCATACCCTTGTCATCATGTGTGAAAATACAGAGCTGAATTTATAAAATGCCCAGCACAATTTATTGTTTTTTAATTCCAAATTGAAGATAGATCTATGGTGCATTTTGGTGACTCACATATTAAAATTACTGCATTCTCACTGCATACATTATACAGTATCACATTATACAGTATATTTTTAACTTTATTGTGCTATCATTTGTTCACCATTTGTTTTTCAAGGATTTTGGAATTCAGTTTTCTATTTAAAATTTTAAGTACACGTTTTTTGGTATGTTTGCTGCTCATTTTTTAAATCTCATTTGTGCTATTGTAATAAAATTTACAACTTCATATTTTGGATTAACTTTCTTTACTACCTCCATATCAGTAAAGAATAATAGAAAAATAAAAAACAATCAGGAATGAGTAAAGGATATAAGAAGTAGGGATGTGCACTTCCAAAATTCAGTACTTTGGCAATTCAGGACTTCGGCAATTTGGGACTTCAGAATTCGGAACTTCTGTAAGGGCCCCTAACTCTACCTCTATCCCTACCCCTACCCCTAACCCTTCCCTAACCTAACCCTAACCTATCCTAACCCTACCCCTAACTCTAACTGTACCCTAACCCTGCCCTAACCCTACCCCAGCCTTAACTTAACCCTAACCCTACCCCTAATGCTACCCCTAACCCTACCTCAACCCTAACCCTACCCCAACCCTACCCTAACTCTAAACCTACCCTAACCCTACCCATTTCATCATTTATGTAATTTTCCCTCCCTCTCTTGTATTGCCACTTTTCAGAAATACGAAGCACTTCGGCACTTCGGAAATTCGGCACTTCAGCAATTCGGCACTTCAGCAGTTCGGGAATTCTGTTCGGCACTTCAGACATTTGGAAGCACCTGAATGTCCATTGCCCGA
Source organism: Pelobates fuscus (assembly GCF_036172605.1). Classification (NCBI taxonomy): domain Eukaryota; kingdom Metazoa; phylum Chordata; class Amphibia; order Anura; family Pelobatidae; genus Pelobates; species Pelobates fuscus. Next base: position 22,678,290 of record NC_086326.1, on the reverse strand, counting down.
AATTTGTCCAAATTCACATTCGGAATGAACATGTCTAATAAGAGGTATATACAGTTGTGCTCAAAAGTTTGCATACCCTGGCAGAACTTTTTTGGCATTGATTTTGAAAATATGACCGATCATGCAAAAAAATATTTAATTGAAGGATAGTGATCATAAGAAGCCATTTATTATCACATAGTTGTTTGGCTCCTTTTTAAATCATAATGATAACAGAAATCACCCAAATGGCCCTGATCAAAATGTTGTATACCCTTGAATATTTGGTCTTGTTCCAGACACACAAGGTGACACACACAGGTTAAAATGTCAATTAAAAGTTAATTTCCAACACCTGTGGCTAATGTAAATTCTATGAATATTGACAATCTGACATCAAGCTGAAAAAAGTCATCCAATGGAGGTACAGCCTACTCTTCATGCAGCCTTTATCTTTCCCTTAGCCCTCTCTCCCTGATATCCCACCCCACAGGAGGATCAGGCTGCAGGAGAATTTGGACTATGAGCTGGGACAGATGTAGCTTTTTTTTTTTTTTTTTTCTGGTGAGGGTGCTGACCAGTACAGGAAAGATTGCTATGACCAAAAACAGTAATTTATGGAAGTAAAGTTAGGTAAAAAAAATTCTTGTTCTACCTAGTGTCCTCTTAACTAGCAAACTTACTTCACCTTATGATACTGCTAATAAGATCAGTATTTTTAATGTGAAACATAAAATGTGTCTAATATATAAGATATATACGTTTAAATATATGATTTATTATGATTTGTATGATTTATTATTATTACATATTGTCATGTCACATTCAAATCAAAATGTATTAATCACAAAAGGATTCATGTTAATAGTAACCTGAATGTATTTAGTTAACTTTAAATGAAAATAAATGAAGTAGATACAAACTTTAACAAAGTGCAGACAGTTTCAGTTAAATGATCCAAAGAGATTTCACAATATTAATTAGGTCTCTACACATTTTCATTAATGTCATCATTGTTATGTACTTTTGATCATCTAATTATAGTCAAGGGAAGTATTGCTTCAGTGCCTTCCTAAAATCCCATAAGCCAAGCGACATGGACTAATTAAACATAAGTAATAAAATGAATGTCTGATACAATTGTATTAACATATTATCTACTGGAAAAAAAAATATTCACAAACAAGTAATGCAAATATTCTGATTAGAGTAAACATTAAACATGGTGAGAAATCATAGTTTGCTCAGATTGACAGCTACACTCATTAGGCAATGAATATATTAATGTTGCTATTAAATTATTAAAATAAGCAACAACAAAAAAACACTAAACTAAGCTTTTTTTTTTTTTTTGGTTTTAAAATTTTCCTTTATCGGTACAAAAGTGATATACAGTACAATCAAATTATTACACTCAGATTGACAATCGATTAGAAATGACGATAATAACAACGTGTTACACGTTGCCGAAGCAATTGCGAGAAATAGTATTTTGCTGTCTTTGGGAAGTGACAAATACTAATAAAAATAAAAATAATAATAATAATATTAGTAATAACATTAACAGTAGTAATAATAATAATATTTTATCGATTAGGTAACCTTATCTTAGTGGAGTGAACTACTCCTCATAATAAACGTGGGTAGATGGAGAACCAATACATAACAATTAGTGCATAGAAGGCAGATACGTAACGCAGGAGAGTCAAGTATCTATTATCGGGTATCTGTCCACAAAGATTCATGTTCAACGAGCAACCCTAGGAATGTGGTCGGTATATGTGTGATTAAGTCGGTCGTCCGTGCGTGCTACTGGGTGTTGCTGTGTCGAGGTGGTGCCTCTGTGAGCCATGAATGTTGTCCATTGTAACCATGTGTGCGTGTGTTTTACCATGGTTTTAGATTTAGAGAAGGTAATCTCTTCCATTTGTCTGATAGTTTCTACTTTTTGGATCCATTCCCTGATGCAGGGCGCTCTAGGGTGTTTCCAATGTAGTGGAATAAGGAGATTGGCCGCTATTAATAGGTGCAGGGCCGGTGCAAGGATTTTTGGGTACATAGGCGAAGATGTATTTTTCCGCCCCCCCCCCATTCAAAAATAACATCTACACCTATGTGCCTCTTAACCAGCCCCTCTCCCCGTCCATTATTGGTCCCCTCCCTTCCCTGTCCCTTAGTGTTCTTCTGACAGTCACACACACTCAATGACAAACACAGAGACTCACTGATCTGACACACACACACTGATTGACACTCATTGACAGACACACTGATAGTCACACACAGACTCAATGACAAAGATACTCTCACTGATTTGACAGACACTCACAAACACACACTGACAGACACACACATACACTGACACACTCACATGCAACACTCATACAATCACTCACAGACACACATACACTCACTCACGCACACACTCACAGTCACTCACAGACACACATACACTCACTCACGCACACACTCACAGTCACTCACAGACACACATACACTCACTCACACACTCACACACAGTCACTCACAGACACACAGTCACTCACAGACACACATACACTCACTCACGCACACACTTACTCACACAGAGACACATACTCACAGACACATACACACTCACAGACACACAGACACTCACTCACACACTCACTCACACACTCACTCACACACACTCACTCACACACAGACACTCACTCACAGACACTCACACACACAGACACATACACACTCAGACACACAGACACTCACACACAGACACTCACACACACAGACACTCACACAGACACATACACACTCAGACACACAGACACTCACACACAAACACTCACACACAGACACTCACACACACAGACACTCACTCACAGACACACACACACACACTCACTCACAGACACACACACACACACACACTCACAGACACACAGACACTCTCACACAGAGACACATACTCACTCACAGACACATACACACAGACACTCACACACACACTCACACACACTCACTCACAGACACACAGACACTCACACACACTCACTCACAGACACACAGACACACACACTCTAACACAGACACTCACACACAGACACTCACTCACACAGACACACAGACACTCACACACAGACACTCACTCACACAGACACTCACACACACAGACACTCACACACACCGACACACACACACTCACTCACAGACACACACACACTCACTCACAGACACACATACACTCTCACTCACAGACACATACACACAGACACTCACTCACACACACACTCACTCACACAGACACTCACACACACAGACACACACACACACACTCACTCACAGACACACAGACACTCACACACACACACACTCTAACACAGACACTCTCACACACAGACACATCACATACATTCACAAATTATTGTAATAAATAAATAATATCCACCCAGCCTCCCTACCTGGAGAGCTGGTGTGGATCATTCCCTGGGATCCAGTGGGGCTGCTGGGCGGCGTGCGGCAGTGCTGCGATCAGGCGCGGCGAGGGAGCTCTAACCTCTCTGCTCTGCTCCCTCGCGGGCTGTCTGCTGATGCCGCGGGAGCCGGAATATGACGTCATATTCCGGCTCCCGCGGCATCACTAGACAGCACGCGAGGGAGCAGAGCAGAGAGGTTAGAGCTCCCTTGCCGCGCCTGATCGCAGCACTGCCGCGCCGGGGGCGGAGATGGTGGCCGGCAGGAGGGAGAGCTTCCCTCCTGCCACTGAAATCTTGCGCCCCCGGAGCCGGTGCGCCCTAAGGCGGCCGCCTGTGCCGCCTTATGGACGCGCCGGCCCTGAATAGGTGTGTAAGCAAAGAAAGGTTCAGATTTTTTGGGCTTTGTGAGTTTTTGGAGGGGGCAGAAGGAACAGCATGTATTCTGGGGCGAATGGATATTGTGAGCCAGTTATAGTTTGTGTTAAAGTTGGCTATAATCGGACAGGACCACCACATGTGTGATGAGTGAGCTGGTTGTTGTTTGCAGCGCCAGTATTCGTCTTTAAAATTCTGATGCATCTGACTAAGTTTCGTTGGGGTATAGTGCCAGTGAGTTAGTCTTTTGTAGTTACTCTCTTGTGTTGTTAAGTTCTGTGACGTAGTGTGTGTTCTAGTGATGATGCGTTGCCACTGGAGGTTGGAGAGAGAGATATTGGTAATTTTGTAGACCATTTGTTTATGAAGGCCGGGAGGGGTTGGGTTTGATTCTTTTGGAGAATTTGATACATCGTTGATAGATCGTTTTCTTTAGTGGGTTTGACTGACACAGTTGTTCAAATGATGTAAGATCTCTCGCTCCCTTCGGGAGTTATGAAAGAGCACGAATAAAGTGGTCAATTTGGTTGTGAAACAGATGGTGGGTGCTTGAGGGGGTGGAGTTTGGGAGGAGGGTTTTTATGTCCCTAATCGTGTCTCCTTGTGTGACGTCCCGTAGTTGTAGGTAGGAGGAAGTTTTGGTTAGCTGTTTTGTCCAATGTGGAGTACTTATTTGAAGTAGAGGATTAAGTGTTAGTGGGTATAAGGGAGAGGGATGTTATTGTTATATTTTGCCTCCCGACCCGGAACGAATCCGGATTGGTCTAGATGAATTATGTTTGGGAGAAGGTTTTTAAGTCGGGATGCTAGAATTTTGGTGAATATTTTGACGTCTATGTTTATGAATGAAATAGGTCTGTAGCTACCGCAGTGTAGAGGGTCTTTTCCGGGCTTTGGGATGAGTGCTATTGTCGCCTCCAAAGTTTGTGTGGGGAGTGGCCGGCCTTGGGATAGAGAATTGAAGGCATTATAGTATTTAATGGTGAAGCCATCAGGACCTGGGCTCTTCCCTAGCGGGATATGTTTAATAGTGTGAGTAAATTCGTCGTGTGTGATTGGATCGTCCAGAAAGGTTCTGAGGTTGTGGGGAATCGCTGTGTGAAGTCGTCTTTGCAAATATGTCTGCAGCTCATCATGAGAGGGTGGGGCGTCCCTAAGGTTATAAGGTTGTGTGTAGAATTTTTGAAATTCTTCGGTAATTTTGGGTAACATGTGTGTGAGCGTCCCATCTTGTTTTCGTAGGCCCTGTATAAAGGTCGTTTGTCTCTCTGGCTTGAGGGATTGTGCCAGCATCTTACCACATTTGCCTCCTTGAGAGTAGTAGGAGTGTTTAGTCAATTGTATCTTCCTCTTTGAGTGTAGTTGCAATAAAGTGTTTAGTTCGGTTCTTTTGGCTACAAGATTGTTGTTGGTCGCGAGGTGGTAGTCAGTGGTGTGTTGGTCCTCTAGATGTTTTATGTCCCTGATTAGTATCTTGATAAGGGCTTCCCTTTTCCGTTTTTGATTAGCTGTCAATTTTATGAGTTCCCCCTTAAAACACTCTTGTGGGCTTCCCATATTACAGTGTGTGGAGTGTCTGCAACTGTGTTAGAATGGAAGTACGATTTTGCTGTGTCGTGCAATTTTGTGTTTACTTCCGTCACATTTAAAAGGAGGTCATTTAGTTTCAACTGCGCCGGGGAGGGAGAGTCGGGATAGTCATCTCCAGAATCAATGGGGCGTGATCTGACCAAGTGATCTTGCCATAAGAAGCGGAGGCAATCAGTGGTAAGTATCTGTGTTGTGTGAACACCATGTCTATACGGGTGTAGGTACCTGTGGGAGGGGAGTAGAAGGAGAAGTCCTTGGGGTGTAAAATTCGCCACCTATCAAATAGTTGTGCGTCGTATAGTGTTTTGCGCATTTTCTCTCTTATGGCTGTAAGGTAGTCACTCGAGATTGCAGTGGTGTCTAGGGACCCGTCGAGGGAGACATTCATGTCGCCTCCTACAAAGAGCAAGCCCTCCTGGAAGTTAGAAAGTTTCGTTAGTATCTTCGTTAACGTGCGGCATTGTTTTTTGTTTGGGAGATACAGGTTGGCTAGCGTGATTTTAGTGTTGCCAATGGTTCCCGATAGAAAAATGTAGCGACCTGTGTCATCTGTTTCTTTTTTCTGAAGCATGAAAGGAATGTGGTGACTTATTAATATTCCCACGCCCCTAGCCTTTGCCCCAGTGAAGTGGCTGAAAAGTCCCATTGGATAATGTCGGTTGCGTAAGTTAGGTGCTGAGTCTTTTCGAAAGTGGGTCTCTTGTAGAAACACTATCCCAGCTTTTTGTCTATGAAAGTCCTGTAAGGCTAAGGTTCTTTTTTCAGGGGTGTTAAGCCCTTTAACGTTTTGTGAAAGGAATCGAATCGTGGTCATATTGAACGTGATAAGTTCGAGTTATAGTGTAGGTACAGTCAATATACAAGGAATATTGTGTCACTTTATGTCAATCCGAGTTTGTGATCAAATTTGTGTATAGTTAGGTACAATATAGCAGAATAATGCTAAATTTAAACAAGCAACAGATAATTGAAAATAAAAATAAAAATAAAATTGAGCAGTTAGAAAAATAGAACAAAACTCACTCCCCTTTTGCGGGGAAAGGACAAATTTTTGTGTAATAGAATTTAGACTTTCTCGTTCCTCGGCCAACCATGCACCGTTGGGTGATCAGCTGACGTAAAGATCAGGATCACCCGATTTAGTCAGTACTAGGTCTGCCGGTGAACGACGCCTGGAAAACAGGCAACTCTCAGACACGAAAGTCTGAGGGAGAAAAGTTGTACAACTAGGGCCTCCCGACCCTATCTGAGGTCAAACAACAGCACCAAAGTGGTGCAATACGTTTCTTATCTCTGTGCAGGAGATAGAAACTGTTTTTGCAGGGTAAGCGGGCTGGTCACAACCCATGCGGATTCAATCCACCGTATACATATATTAAACAGCTTTACTGCTGACAGGTCATTGCGAGATCCTGTCTGTTTATGCTAAGTTGCTTTGTATGGGAAGGGTAAGGGTTGGGTAGCAAACAGGTAAATAGGGTTTAGGGGGGGAGATGGGCTCTCCTGTATCGGGAGTTTTTTTTTTCCTTGTCTTGTGGTAAATAAGTTAGTGGGGGGGAATGAAGCCAGGTAAGGTATATGGCGTGGAGAAAATATGGGGGGGGGGGGTGATGAGTTGGAGTGGAGGTAAGATTACCAGCGGAAAGAATAACTATCATCCAGTAAGTACTAAGGGCGTAGTTGTGGGCATGATCCCAAATAGTAAGTACAGTGCGTACTCGATATGGACGTAGCTCAGTTTCAATGTTGGGAGTGGGCAGGGGAGGAGCGGACGGGGTTTAGGGACTTGGGTGAAAGAGGGAGTTTGATGGAGGGACCTAAAGAGCTCCATTGTACCCCATTGTGCCAGAATTAAATGAACCGTCACACATTGTAAACCTACATTTTGACATTTGAAAAGATTTACCAACTATATCCCTATAAGGGTATGCCACAAGTATTTTATCCTCGTCCTTCTGCTATCATTTCCCATCTGAATAACAGTTAGTCTCCTTTTAGTAGCATAACAAATATATAGACATTTATACGACCTGACACTTTTGGAATGGAGAAAACTGTAGGTATAATCCCAACTGATGATGGGAGCGGAAGTCCAAATTAGTGGAGGCGACTGGCGGTCTCTGCGACTTGGTTGTACTGATTCGGGTCGCACCAGTTATTTTCTTAAACTTTCGGATCTATGGATAGGTAAGCATTACTTGTCAGTGTCCAGTGTTGCTGGTAGTTGAGAGATATACAGGCTAGAGAGTCCTGGAGTATGTGGGAAGTAGAGGAGGAGAGGAAAGGAGGGGGGGAAGGGGCATGGGAAGATAGTGGAGTCATTAAGATCTGTTCACTCCGCTCATTTTCTTCTCTCCTGTCTCGGCGTCCTCAGCGGAGAGGTGAGTCGCGGATCTGTTTTTCTCTTCTTCAGCGGTGTGGTGCCTCTCGTGTGCTGCGCGGAGTCCAGGTGAGGGTAGGGAGCGTACCAATCCTGTACCTGTGTATCTGGCAAGTCCAGAGCTCTCAGGAACGGTTGCACATCTAGGTGGGACATTATACTGTGGGTTGTTCCCTTGTGATTTACAATGAGTGCAAATGGGAATCCCCACCTGTATCGGATCTCTAGGTTGCGGAGGTGTTCTGTTACTGGTTTCAGGGCTCGTCTTGCTTGTAACGTGAGCCAAGACAGGTCTGGGAAAATCTGCACAGCATGACCCCGGTACAGGAGGGGAGGGTTGGTATCTCTCAGAGCTTTTAAAATGTTTTCTTTTTCTGCATAGTAGTGTAGTCTGCAGATGACATCACGTGGCATCTCTGATACTGGGCCTCTCGGTTTCAGAGATCTGTGTGCTCTGTCTAAAATGATTTTGTTGCCGGGTTCCATACCCAGTATTAAGTTGAACAAATCAGTGAGCGTGTTTGTTAGATCTTCCCCTTGTACTTCGGGGAGTCCTCTCACCCTTAGGTTATTCCTCCTACCTCTGTTAGCGAGGTCATCCAGTTGTCTTTGTATGTCTGTCATAAAGTGCATGTGGGAATCAACTATGGAGGGAAATTGAAGCATTTGAGATTGTTGGACATCCCTTTCCTCTTCCAAATCAGTGACTCTGTGGCTCATTTGTTGCAGATCTGCATTAATGGCCTTCATTTTCATGTGGAATGAAGCCTCCAGTTTGTTAATCATGGTAGGTCTGTTTTGGAAGGTAGGTTTTTAATGAGATCTCTGAGTTCCAGGTCCCTGGACTCGTCGTTGGATCTGTTCGAGAGCTCCGATGCCGCTGGGCTCTGGGAATTAGAGTCCAGGTAAGTATGGTCCTCAGCCGACGCCATGTTGCGGTTTGCGGCCTCCGCCTCACGGTCCATCGGATCTTTAAAATAGCCATTCAAAGTTCCGGATTTTTGCGTGATGGTCTTCCCTGGGGTGCGCTGGGAGTTGGTGTATTTTTTTGGGTTTCCCATTTTCGTTTTAAGCCTTGGATTGCGGTGGATTGCCTAACGGGTTGTTGGGAGCCAAATTAGTGCACAGCCATTCAGCTCCGCAGTCAGGCCATGCCCCCTAAACTAAGCTTTTATATGTACAATTACATTGCATTGTCACCAAAAATTAATATATTATGTGAATCTCAAAACAAAAATCAATATAGTAATGATATGATAAAGTGGAAGAGCAGCAATCAATTTGAGGTTGCTGGAGAGTAATCATTAATTGACTGGCTTGACAATTGTACCTACCTCTTCTATATATACAAAATGAAAAACAAGTTAAAAAAAAAGGCACTAACAATAATAAATACAATTTAAAACATGGAAAAATATATATGTGTTGTAAAAGCAACTGAATGTGCGTTGGGTATTATACTACTACTTTACTCACTTATCCTTTTTAGTTTTGATAACTTTTTGATACACTGAGCCTATTCTAGTGGATCCATGTGGGAGAAGCTGGATTTAGACAGTGCGAGTGACCTCTTAAGTGCTGTATAGGTGTACATTTAACTGTCCAGGGTTGCCCAGGTGCTGTGACTATCACCTGTGATTTCTATATATTATTGTAGGCTATCCATTATATGGTTTATCTATTTATTGTGCTCTACTGATTAGCTAGCATCTCTGTTTACACAGAAGTCACTACTTAAATCACTAGTACATATTGTGTATTAGTGTTCTTATTTACTGTGTGCACCACATTTTTCCTGGCTGCAGTAACACACCTCTTCCAGAGTTGGTAGATTTAGACAATATAGATTTGGCGAGTTTATTAAAAGACATGCTTCCGATTTCCCTATCATCATGCGAACCCACTCCTCTTTTCTGTGGATTCTGACCCTTTGATAGTGTGACTATTATCCATCCTAACCATCTAGATTTGTTTGGCAGCTTTGATAAATGTATAATTTTCACAACAACAGCTGCCTATCTCAGGATCCTTTGTGTTAGTATTTCACACAGTAGCTCTTTTTCACATTGGGAGATTAGTAGTGTTTTCATTGGCAATGGATTTATTAAAGCCCTTTTGAAACACTAGCAATGTATGTTTACTCTAACTACTGTTTAGGAACGTTTCTGTTTGCCATGTTGTATTACTGTGTATATATTGTAAGTTTACCTTGTGAATGCTGAATTGCCAGTAGATAGGTGTGTTACATTCACTAGACTAGGGAGTTTCCATTACTGTGTAAATCCTTATTCTATTATTTTAGTGAAAGGATTCAAGTCCAGGATACTTCTAGTGGTATTCATAGTTACATAGTTACATGGTTACAAAGCTGAAAAGAGATATGTATCCATCAAGTTCAGCCTTTCTCACATATGTTTTTGCTGTTGATCTAAAAGAAGCCAAAAAAAAACCCAGTCTGAAGTTTCTTGATCGTAAAATGGCTGTCAGATATCTCCTTGGATCAAGAAGCTATTACCCCACTATTTAGAAATTATATCCCTGTATATTTTGTTTTTTGCAAATATTTATCCAATTGCTGTTTGAACACCTGTATGGACTCTGACATTCATTCAGAGAATTCCACATCCTTATTGTTCTCATTGTAAAAAAAAAAAAACATTTTCTTTGACTTAGACTACATCTCCTTTCTTCCAGTCTAAATGCGTGACCTTGTGTCCTATGTATAGTCCTGTTTATTAATAGATCTTAAGACAATAATTTGTACTGGTATTGTATAATTTTATCATATCCTCTCTGAGGTGCTGTTTTCCAAACTAAAGAGATTTACATTTTGTAACCTTTCTTCATAACTAAAATGCTCAATTCCTTTTATCAATTATGTAGCCTGCCACTGCATTTTTTTCTAGTGCTATAATATCCTTCTTCATAAAAGGTGCCCACAGTTGCACAGTGTATTCAAAGTGTGGTCTTACCAGCGATTTATAAAGAGGCACAATTATATTTTCATCCCAAGAATTTATGCCCCTATTTATGCATTACAATACCTTACTGGCCTTAGCAACTGCCGATTGCCATTGCATACTGCTGCCCAATTTGTTGAATATAACAATTCCCAAATCCTTCTTGTGTGCTGTTCTCCCTAATTCACTACCATTTAGGTTGTAAGTTAATTGTGCGTTTTTTACCCTGAAGTGCATAACTTTGCATTTTAATGTCAGGATTACTAATTGATCCAGCATGCAGAATTGTGTCACACCTAGGACTAAGGATGAAGTCTAACCGGACCTTAGAATGGCCGGACTTAACGTATCCAAGAATAGTCAGAATACTTGCCGAGGTCAGGAATACAGAATCAGACACAACGATGAGAAAAAGCCAAAAGTCAAGGCTGACAGAAATTAGGGAAGTCAGAACAAAAGCCAAAGTCAAATACCAAAATATCAAGATCAGGAACGCACTCTCGGATTACCATCAGGCAGAAACCACGATGGCAATGAGAGAATGTAAAAATAAGTTTAAATAACCCTCCTGTTATTCCGATTGGCTGTAATCGGCCTTTGACCTCAAAACGTGCATTCAGGTCATGTCATTCGAACGCCGACGTCATGCTCAACGTGGGCGGTCATGTGGTTATAAAGTGGCATAGATCCACAGCGGCTGGTGTCCCAAGACATGCTGGGTTTATCAGGTACCTGGGCGCACGGCTGTAGATGGGCACAACTATTCCTGTCAGGACGGTGAATACCATCAAACACATTACAATAAGCGGATGAATTTGTTACATTTTCTACATTAAATTGTATCTGCCATTTGAGTGCCTAGTCCCCAATCGATCTAAATCCCTCTGCAGCAGAGCAATATCCTGCTCACATTTGTATTACTTTGCAGAGTTTATTTAATCTGCAAACACTAAAACATAGCTTTCAATGGCTCTTTTAAGATCATATATAAATATGTTAAACAGAAGCGGTCCCAGAAAAGAACCCTGAGGGACAACACTTACCCCTTTTGTCCAGCTTGAGAATTTACCATTAATGACAACTCTCTGTACTCTATCCTTAAACCAATGTTCTACACAAGAATTAATTGGACTCATCACGTCCAGTATCTTTTAGTACAGGCACAATTTAGTCTTTTCAGATTATTTTTGTTGTAGCCAGTATCAGTACACTCTAGGCATTGTTTTGTCACATGTGGTGTCAGTGCACTCTAGGCATTGTTTTGTTGCATGTAGTGTCACTGCAGCTCTTGCAATTTGAAAACCCCTTGTTTTTATATGTTCTCATATCATGAGTCATGTGATTTATATGGGGTTACCATTATGGAGAATATTCTTCCTCCTTCCTATTGTAATGCATTCGATTTCAAATGTTTAGATAATTTTAGTTTTTTACAGCTAATACCATAATGCACTTTGTCCCCTCTAACTCTGGTATTAAATATGACATATATTTATGCTAATTATGATCACAAGACAAAGACATAATTTGACTGCAAAATATGGATTTTTGGTTTTGCCAAATATGTGATGTTCTTCATGTGCAACACTTTGAAAAAGTCAAATATAGTGGCCAAACACATTAGGGTTTATTATAATAAGTATTTTAATATTCCATTATTGCTTTTCTATTACTTAAAAAAATAGAATACCCTTTTTTATTCTTCATGGACTTTCTAAGCTGTTTTATAGCCCTCTGGACATAATTTCCTTGGTGGGTAATATTCCACCTAAGCTTTAAGAAATTAACCAAGCATTTTTTTGCTGTGGATACTGTAAATAATCCTTAATTCATTTTTACCATTTTTATTTACGATGTGCACTATATAGTTTTGTTTTTATTTTGTATACCCATGGACCACAATCACTCATATATCCTGAAAAATGTTACCTGCGCTCTTTCCTTAATCCCTATGTATATAAGGAGAGAGCGCGGGTAACTTTTTTTCTTAGTTTTTTACTATATGTATTAGCTGATGTGTACTGTAGTCATTGCTGCCACCCAGGAGTGATAGGAGTGAGCACAGGACTTTTCTTTTTGTACTTATATATCCTGGATTGAGGATTGTTCAACTCTATACTGTCTAATAGGAACCATCTAGAGTATCCATGTTATGTGAATGCATTTACTTAACTTAACTTTTTTATTTTATATACCCACAGAGAGGACCACAACCAATAACATATCCCAGAGTTTGTACCATTCTACAATGTAGGAGTCATCTTGAGGCTCCATAAAATGTGACTTTATATATTGACTTACCAATATAGTGATTTCCTGAAGAACATATTGCACAATAATGTTCTTTTGGTCTTATTTTTCATATTTTATTGGAAGCCACATTTGGACCAAGAGGCTTATTACCAATCTATAAATGGGATCGTACCACTCAGACATATTCATTGGAGCTAATATGTAGCTCCACAAAGTGTAAGTTCTCCTATTCCCTTTGTGCATGCAATATTACTACACTATAAGACTTAATTTTTGTCCCATTCTTATCATTTCATATGAACATAATTAAGTATATATAAGGCACTGCTCCTACCTTCTCTTTAATGCAGGGGAGTGTTTGTGCACATTGTTGGTATTTAAATGCATGTGTGTATTTGTGTACAGTATTGGTATTTGAATATTGGGGTGTATGCACTGACACAAACACAAACACAAAGCAACATAGACACACACCAACACAGATATGCACACACACTCAGATACATACAGACACAGATACGCATACACACTTACACACATACAGATACACAGAGATACATAGGTACACATACACATTTACACAATTACAGATACATACACAGAGACACACAAATATACATGCACACTTACACACTGACACATATAAAGATACCGCAATCTTTATATACTTATAGTTTACATCATTAAATATTTACTCTGTTTTACTATTGTAATTATTTCTTCTAATTGGTCTTTCTGTAAAATGTATATTAATTATCATATATAAATACAAAGTTCTGTGACCCATATCCTCACCAACATGCTTATGGTTTGTTCATGCTACTCAATTACTGCAAACACACATAGCCTCCACTATCAGTGCTCTATTTAGAAAATAAAATCACTTCTGTATACAAATCATGTTACAAAGTTAGATTTCCCTAACAAACCTTATGCATCTCCCACAACATCTATATGAAACATGACTTCTCCTCTTACAATTCATAGCTTAACCCTTCCTCCTCTTTCTAAATATATTGTTATCTAGTAAAAAAAAAAAAAATGCAAACAACTTTATAAAACAAAATGTCTTTAATTATTTTGTCTTTAAAATGATGTATGTACCCAATCTTTAACAACATACATAGGGGTAAATAAATTTCCCTTTCTTACTATGATACGGTGTTCTTAAGTTTTTTTAATGCATTTTTAACTTCCTGATTTTTAAGACTGTAAATAATTGGATTTAACATTGGCACTAAAACAATATATAAAAGAGAGAAAAACTTGTCCTTTTTTAAAGAAGCGCTTGATGTGGGCCTCATGTACACAGACATTACAGTCAAATAAAATATAATAACACAGGTCAGATGGGAAGTACATGTTGAAAAAGCCCTATGTCGACCTTCTGCAGATTTTATTTTTACAATATCTGATATAATGCAAATATATGAGATAACGGTGAGAAGAAATGCAGGAAAAGCCAACAAGACCCCTTCGATGTAGCTCAACATTTCCACAATGGAGGTATCTGTACAGGACAGCTTCAGCAGAGGTGTAACATCACAGAAAAAATGGTCAATTAGACGAGATGAACAAAATGAGATTGCTGATATTAACACAGCATGCCCTGTAGGATTTAAGAAACCAAAGAACCATGCAGTAATTATTAATACTGCACAGCGTTTCATACTCATTAGAATAAAGTAATAAAGAGGGTAACAGATTGCTGCATATCTGTCATAAGCCATAGCACTAAGCAGGAGGAATTCCGTACATGTCAGGGAGGCAAAGATATACATCTGAGTTATGCATCCTGCAAAAGAAATGGTCTTACATTGTGTAAGAATTATATTTAACAATTTAGGAAGAACATTTGATGTGTAGGTGACGTCAATTAATGAAAGATGTGTCAAAAAAATGTACATGGGTGTGTGGAGATGGGAATCCACCAGAACAGCCAGAAATAAGGATGTGTTGTTAAACACAATGATGAAGTAGATAACTAAAAATGTTATGAAAACAGGGACTTGAAGTTCCGGGATATCTGTTAAGCCATAAATTAAAAACCCAGAGACATTTTGGGGAACCTCAGAATTCATTTTTCTAAAAAAAATAATTTCCAGGATATACAACTAGTTTCTGGCTTTAGTTTTCATGATCACATCCTATAATAATTTAAAGTTACAGTGTAGAACTCACATATCACAGATAATCTGTATTCCTCTTTTGTATGCAATTAGAAGGTTCTTAAGCAACTAGAAGGATCTTCAGATCTTGAGAGAGAGATGGGAGAACTGTGCTAGAAGACGTCTTTTATTGGATGTCATCAAAGATGCTTTGATCACTGAATTTAATTGCGAAAAAAGGAAACCTGAAGATGAAAATTTTACAATGAATCTATATATACCTTGCTGCATTGCACATATATACTGTACCTAATATAGTTGACTGCAAATGAAAGAACGTAAAGTTGAGGCATGACAGGTTTTGCATTATTCTTTGAATGGCTGGCATGCTACAGTGAGGACTTTGTTTCAGTGCTGTAAAATAGTCAAGTTTAAAGAAACTCTCCAAGCACAATAACCACTACAGTCTGCTGTAAGGATTATGGTGCCAGGAGTGCCCCAAGCGCCCTCCCAGAGTAAGCAATGAGACCATTTAAAAAGCAACTCACCTGTTGCTGGATGTTCTGTCACTGAGTGAAGCATGGTTATGCAAGGTCAGACTCATTGCCTGAGAGTGTTTATCTCACATACTCAAGCAATCAGCCAAGTTACCCATGCAGGAGTTTTGGTTGCACAGGGGCACCAAGAGGACCGCAGGCAAGATGTCAAATTCTCCTTAAATGGTTTCACCATGACCACTACATCAAGCTGTAGCAGGGTTATGGTGCTTAAAGTATTCCTCTAATAGCTTTTTTAAAAGTTGTATTATATATATATATTTTTTTTTTAATAGAGGGTTTTAGTATTTTAATATGCATAAAGGAACTCAAACATATTTACATATGAAACCAAGAGGGCTGCACTCACCTGAACATGCATCCATTTTATATATACACGTATATATATATATATATATATATATATATATATATATATATATGAAAAAAATCACAAAAACTGTTAGCAATGTGCAAATGTGTGTTTGTGATGATGTTTAGCAAGTAATCTGCCAAATAAAACAGTCACAGAAGCTGATGCTTCAATATAATTCGGCCCTTCGTCAAGAAAAATGACAAACAATGTTTGACTGTATGTATTAATTACTGAGTCAGCTGGCTTGAAATCAGTTGTTTATTGTAAGTATACCGAAAAATCATAAAAGTGTTTATTTGAGGAAAACTTTAACTTGCGATACACAGTAAATCAGCAGTGAAAGACTACAACAAAATAAGTGGGCTATTCAATAAACAGTTAACTATAGACAATCAACAATGAGATAGAACAATTTTAGTCAAACTCCCGAGCTGTAGAAATTGATCTCCTGCACAGTGCCTTTGTTATTTCTCCCCAATTACCAATGTAGTGAATATCTTCCATGATCTAAAGTGTTAAATTACTGGAATAAATTAATGATTTGTGCTATCATATGTTTTTTACAAAATCATTATCCTAATAATATAGAAACCTTATTTTATGTTTTAAATGAAAATACATATTACAAAATTTTGATATTTTACAATCTATAGATTTTTTTTGTGTATATAGCTAATAGTGTTTTATTTAGTATAATTTGAAAAGTGACAATCAAATCGAAATAATATCAAAATTTCAAATACTTCCAAGTCTAAAAATATTTGTTAAAACATATATATATATATTTTAAATGGACAATAAATAGTCTGTATGTATAAAGTACTTATAGCCCCTTAGGCAGTTTTGATGCTACAAATGTATTTCAGGGATGTAGTTTCTTTTATTAAACCATTGAGCTTGGCAATAATAACATGAATTCCTTAAAATGTACAAGGGTTAAATAATTAGTTGTCTTGTCTTTAAATAGTTAGTTTTGCTGTACTAATTTATAAAAGCCTGGACTCTCCAAATCAGATTAATTGGAAACATTGACACATATGTATATTTACATTTGTATATGGAGCCTTAATCAAAGGCAAAAAAAAAAGACTAACTAAAAAAACTGAACTATGTGCTGTGGAAACAATTGACATTATATACGTATCTCCAAGATATTAACTGCATACAAAAATCTAGGTTAAAATGAAATAAAAATGAAAATTGTCAATAATTATTTTTATTTTTTTTAAATAGTGAATCTGGAAAAAAAAATCTCAAATATATATATTGAATATATCTGTTAATTTTAAATTAAAGTCCAGTGTCAGATTGTCAAGCAATAATAGTAAATTATTATTTAGAGAATATGCTACCATACAAACCTGTGCCATGTATTCCTTTTTTTTTCTTTCCAATATACAAAGAATCAAACGAAGCTGGGTCGGTATTATAATACAGTAATAAAAATAATCATCTCTTCTTGAAAATGCTATACTTATACGGTTTAAAATAAAATAACTAGAAAAAGTGACAAAATGCATAAAAGAAGTGAATCCAAATAATATTCCTTTAAACCAAATAAAACAGTACAACAAGACAAATACATTTTAGTATCTACATGGAATTGGGAATTTCATCTACAGAAAAGAAAGTTTAAAATAAAATATTAGATGCTCAGAGATTTCATTGTTAAAAAGCAAATGTCAAATTGACAACCAAGCAGCTAGAGATGGCATGCAATTTGCAATTACTTTATTAATCCAGAACAACTTACTGCTTAATAACTAACCCACTCTCACCACTAAATGTTTGCTTTTTTTTTTAATTTAAAACACATTACCTTATGTTCAGCCTCGTATTGCCACTTTTAAGAAAGGTTTCATTATTTCCTAATTTAACTTATATCTGTGAAACTGAGGGCAACTGGGCTCTGCCATAGGTAGGAGAAAGTGGCTGACAAGTTTACATAACTGCTACTTATTTATACTGAATGGGAAAGAAATTGAACTCCCCAGAGATTAGAAATCTTACAGTGCAGATGAGTGCCAATAATTAAATAGTAGGTGATATAACTTTGTACATATATTCAAATCATGACTTGATCTCATTGAAAAATAAATCTTAGCGATTTATGTTCTTGAAGGGAAACTTTAGTATTAAGAAATAAAAAGATGTATTCCTAACACCATCATGTTCCCATGACCCCATTCCCCCCTCCCTCAGGGTAAGTTAATCCTCGGTGCAGGTCCCTTGGTGCTGGTTGGAGGTCTGCCTCCTTTGATGTCATTTGATTGTGGAACCTAATGTTCATGCACGGCAAGCAGGGCAAGCATGGCAAGCACGGCGAGCACGGCAAGCACGGCACACACATTAAGCCTTCCCCGTACGAAAGCATTGACTCAATGCTTCTTTCTGGGTTTTCTCTAATAAGGAACATCCTTATGCAGAGCATGTCAAACTCCATGAGACTACAGGAAGCACCTGTAATGGCTGGCTAGTAGACAGCCACTAGAGGTAGTCTAAGTGCTGCAATGTAAACATTGCAGATTCTCTAAAAAATGTAATTATTTACATTGCAGGACTAAGGGGGGCAGGGACATTGCACTCAGAGCACTTCAGTGAGATGGGGTGGTCTGGGATCCTATAGTGTCCCTTTAAATTCAAAAGGCAGTCTGTTGCCTAGAGCGTTGCATTGGGAAAAGCAGGGGGAGATTTATCAAAGTATCTCAAACTGTTTTATGCCTTTGTTAGGCTCTTTTTCAGCTCAATTAATTAAATATGTTCTTCTCTTGCGCCCCTGTCATTTTTTAATATACGCCATTTTTTGATTGTCACAGTGGCTTTATCAAGCTTTCAGCCATGATTTAAGTCTGAAAATTTAAGATTATGTTAGCGCAGTGTACTAATAATCTTAATTTTTTTTTCATTGATTAAGTCATCACATTTGATTGTTTTAGAAGATAATATTGAGGATATCTCTTTAAATAATTGGTCCAAATTTCAATGAACGATTGGAGACATCCTCCAGGAGGATCAAATTCTACCCTTTGCTGATATTCAAGCCAAACTCTCTCTTCCCAATAAATAACTTTTTTCTTATTTAAGAATTAAAAATTTATTGAACAAGTTCTTACTAAAAACGTCGCCAAAAATCGATATTCTTTTTCAATCAATCTTTAGATATACTAAGGTTAACAAAATTGTTTCAAAAGCTACTAATTTGTTATCCAACTTGGATCAACAACCCTTAAATATACTCGATAAATGGAAAAAGATCCTAAATATTGACATAGCTGAGCAGGAATGGTGTACATCTCTTAACCCCTTAAGGACCGGACTTTTTTTGCGATGTTGTACATTTGCGACCAGGCATCTTTTTGACACTTTTGTGGTGTTTGTGTTTAGCTGTAATTTTCCGCTCTCTCATTTACTGTTCCCATACAAATTATATATTGCTTTTGTTCAGGACAAAAGGGGCTTTCTTTACATACCATTATTTATATAATCTCATGTAATTTAATTTAAAAAAAATGAAAAAATATGATGAAAAATTGAAAAAAATACATGTTTTTTGAATTTTATGTGAAAAATCTTTTACTCATCTACAAAAGCGAATGAAAAAAACTGCTAAATAGATTCAAAATGTTGTCCTGAGTTCAAAAATACCCAGTGTTTACATGCTTTTTGCTATTTTTTTGCATGTTATAGGGCTATAAGTACAAGTAGGATATTGCGGTTTCAAAACATACATTTTTAAAATGTATCAATAGTGACATTGTAACACTATTATCTGTCATAAATTGCTAAATAACACCCCACATGTACATATTTTTTTTTAAAAGTAGACAACCCAGGGTATTCAATATGGGGTATGTCCATACTTTTTTAGTAGCCACTTAGTCGCAAACACTGGCCAAAGTTAGCATTCATATTTGTTTGTGTGTGAAAAAAGTAAAAAACTAAATTGAACGCTAATTTTGGCCAGTGTTTGTGACTAAGTGGTTACTAAAAAAGACTGGACATACTCCATTTGCAATACCTTGGGTTGTCTTCTTTTGCAAATGGTATGCCATCATGGGGGTAATTCTCATTCCTGGGCTACCATACGCTCTCAAAGGCAACGTAACCAACCTGGCCATTTTCAATGTAAAAATATTTGACCCATATATTTGACCCTGTAACTTTCAAAAACGCTATAAATCCTGTACATGGGGGGTCCTGTTCTACTCAGGAGACTTTGCTGAACACAAATATTAGTATTTCAAAACTGGAAAATGTATCACAACAATTATATCATCAGTAAAAGTGCTGTTTGTGTGTGAAAAATGCAAAAAAAGTCACTTTCACTGACAATATCATCGCTGTGATATGTTTTACTGTTTTAAATCACTAATATTTGTGTTCAGCGAAGTCTCCCGAGTAAAACAGTACCCCCCATGTACAGGTTTTAGGGTGTCGTAGAACGTTACAGGGTATAATACAGTGATAGCAAATTAAATTCTCTGGACTTTCGGCCTGGGTTGGCAGGCAGGTCCCTTATATTACAATCAATAAAATAACTTAATTATGTAAAAATATTACATAAATACGCACGTAGAATTTAAATATATATGCATATTTATATATTTGAAGTCTATGTGTATATTTATATAATTATTTATGTAATTTTGTATATGGACATATAATTAGTTTGCATTCTTTTTATTTATTTATATATACATAGATATATATATACAATTTCATTCTAAGTGTATTTTGATATAAATATATATATATTAATATCAAAATACAGTTAGAATAAAATTTCGTATAGATATATAATTTTTTTTTAATTTTTATTATTATTTTTTTTTTTATTTAATTTAAATTATTTATTATTCGTATTTTATAATAATATATATATATATACAATATATATAGTTATTATATATATTATATATACATACGTGTGTAAATTAATTATAAGTGTATTTTTATATTAATATATGTACATATTAATATAAAAATACACTTAGCATGACATTATATATATGATATATAGACATATATTATATAGGTATAATATATGTCTATATATCATATATATACACATATATAATAATATTTTTTTTTTATTAACTTTCACTTTAATTTTTTTTAGGATTTTACAGTTGCAGGGAGACTGCCTGTCAGCACAGACAGTCCCCCTGCAGGCAGACACATGGACACCTATTGTGACCATGTGGTCGCCCTGTTGGGCGATCACATGGCCACAGGGGTCCTAAACCGCCATGGGGAGACTGTCTGGGCTGCAGGCAGTCTCCCCACAACGGGAGCACCGCCGATCGCCGCCGGGGGAACGACGGCGATCGGGTAAGTACATTGGACGGCTAGGACGGTTCAGGACCGTCACCGGTCGGCAACGCAAAAATGCCGATGACGGTCCTGAACCATCCTCCATCCTTAAGGGGTTAAAGATACTCAATATAAGATTATGTATAAATGGTACCTGACTCCATATAAATTAAGTAAAATGTATCCAGGTCAAATTCCTCACTGTTGGCAATGTGGCTATCCAGAGGGAACACTTGTTCATATATGGTGGCATTGTATTTTGGTTAAAAGTCTTTGGGAATGGTCTTTTGAAATACTTAAATGTTTATTCAATAT
Source organism: Pelobates fuscus (assembly GCF_036172605.1). NCBI lineage: Eukaryota > Metazoa > Chordata > Amphibia > Anura > Pelobatidae > Pelobates > Pelobates fuscus. The sequence continues at coordinate 22,656,650 of NC_086326.1, read as the reverse complement.
TACAATTAAAAAAGGCCCGGATATAGCACTGTTACATTTAAATTAGAAACTTTCCTCTACTTCCTCCAAGTGCCTTGTAAACCATTGTTTTTTGGCCGTAAAGATAATAATAGCAAGACAATGGAAGTCACATCTTCCTTTCCAAAGATGTCAGCTTGTTAATCAAATCTTATTCCAACTCCGAATGGAAAAAGATCTGCCACTCTCCTCCTTACTTCTTATAAATAAACAAGACCAATACACAAATTGGATTCGAATTTTGGAAAATGGATGAATTATTTCCTTCTATTTTTCTTTGAGATTTCGATAGCTAATTTTATCATGGTAATTGTTTCCTTTTTTTTTTTTTCTTCACGACGTTTAGACTGACCATAGCCCACACTTATACTTATTATACTTATTTTTACAACAGTTCTATAAGACAGAATTTACCCTTCTTAAGATATCCTTAGCCGTTTGGTTCAGGAATTATCTTTAAATTTAGGACTAGAACAGCTGTAACAATGCAAATTACATGTTCTGTTATTGTCACACTTGCTTTGTCTTGTATGTATATTGCACTAATTTGTTATATGTACGATAAAATGAAAAAAATCTTTCCAATAAATAATAATCTTAATTTTAATAATGACAGGAGGAGAGTATTTTGCATTAACTTTCTTTACTAACTCCATAGCAGCAAAGAAATATATATATATATATATATATATATATAAGCAGGAGTACATCCATATCACTTCCTCTTGATGAATGCGACATCACAAGTCCATAGTGAATGATTAACGTGTAGGAACCAATTTAAGTAACCGGAAATAAAACATAATCCATCCATCTGTGTAGATGATTTATTACGCTGAAAGAAAAGGAAACTAGTATCAGTGCTACGGAATCGACCGTATAAACATATAACTTAAGATATAACACCCATTATTGAAATAATTTAATTAAACACACATTCTAGTCTTAAAAAGTTACAGGTGCCTCATCTCAGGTCCCTATTTAGCCTTGTACTGCAGAGAGCCTCAGATGGATTTTTTCCCAAGTAAGTGGTTAATCTCATAAGAGCAGACATTAGACTGTGAGAGTAGGACCTGCCAAAGATGGGGTACATTGACGTTGTGGCAGGCTTATGCAATGTATGATCATATAATGTAACTAAATCCCCATTTTTTTTGCCTAGATTAGGTGTTTTTAAAAAAACTTTTACAAACTAATAAAATCTGTCAACATTGAAGTTGCTGTTTAGTGGATAGGAGAGTGCGCTGGATCTTGTGTATTTATTGTATAATGTGGCCCCCAGCAGCACCCCATTTAAGCATGTTTAGGTGAGTGCAACCATCCCCCCCACGTTTCCTATATATATTTGGGAGTCTAGCCAACTCCTTGGTTCTGCACCCCTCCCTGTTACAGGTGCCTCATCTCAGGTCCCTATTTAGCCTTGTACTGCAGAGAGCCTCAGATGGATTTTTTCCCAAGTAAGTGGTTAATCTCATAAGAGCAGACATTAGACTGTGAGAGTAGGACCTGCCAAAGATGGGGTACATTGACGTTGTGGCAGGCTTATGCAATGTATGATCATATAATGTAACTAAATCCCCATTTTTTTTGCCTAGATTAGGTGTTTTTAAAAAAAACTTTTACAAACTAATAAAATCTGTCAACATTGAAGTTGCTGTTTAGTGGATAGGAGAGTGCGCTGGATCTTGTGTATTTATTGTATAATGTGGCCCCCAGCAGCACCCCATTTAAGCATGTTTAGGTGAGTGCAACCATCCCCCCCACGTTTCCTATATATATTTGGGAGTCTAGCCAACTCCTTGGTTCTGCACCCCTCCCTGTTACAGGTGCCTCATCTCAGGTCCCTATTTAGCCTTGTACTGCAGAGAGCCTCAGATGGATTTTTTCCCAAGTAAGTGGTTAATCTCATAAGAGCAGACATTAGACTGTGAGAGTAGGACCTGCCAAAGATGGGGTACATTGACGTTGTGGCAGGCTTATGCAATGTATGATCATATAATGTAACTAAATCCCCATTTTTTTTGCCTAGATTAGGTGTTTTTAAAAAAAAACTTTTACAAACTAATAAAATCTGTCAACATTGAAGTTGCTGTTTAGTGGATAGGAGAGTGCGCTGGATCTTGTGTATTTATTGTATAATGTGGCCCCCAGCAGCACCCCATTTAAGCATGTTTAGGTGAGTGCAACCATCCCCCCCACGTTTCATATATATATATATATATATATATATATATATATATATATATATATATATATATATATATATAATTTTTTAATTTCTAGGATCTCATAACTTACCTCAGTCCGGGTAGGGAATATCAAGATATAACAATGGGGGAAAAATACTTGCCTCCTGTCATTATTAAAATTAAGATTATTAGTATACTGCGCTAGCATAATCTTTTATATATAACATGACAGGAGGCTTCATATTTTGCAATTTTAACGCTTAGGCAAAAGAGAAAATGCGGCGTTAGAAGATTGACATAAGTAGAAAGTCCAAAACTTTGATTCGCGGGACCAGTCTGCCGCTTGTAAGATGTCCGACATCGTCGCACCTCCCAAAAAGGCTGACGATGCCGCTGCTCCTCTCACCGAAAAGACGGATTCACTCCTGCAAGGGTGAGGAGCTATCTAATCCATCTGGACAGTGTAGTGGTCGAGACTGGACCATGAGGATTAACGTATGATATCAGTAGTTGTCGGGAGGTTGACCGTCGTAGTGTCTCCGTTGCCGACATATATGCTCGCAAAGCCATAACTACACATAGTTGGGGTTCTGAGGTGAAGAATGGGTAGAAAACTGATGCCGAATCGGATTTCGATTGTTTTGAAATTCGGAATGTGACCCTTCCGGGTCGATAGTAAAGGGGTCCGAGTCAAATGCCAGTATGTCCGAGACTCGACGAAACGACACTACGCACAGTAAGAAGGTGTCAGGATTACAGAATGATCCAGCACGTAGAATTGTATAACACAGAGGACTGATAGGTAACGTATACCGGACCTTAGAATGGCCGGACTAACGTACCAAAGAATAGTCAGGAATAGCCGAGGTCAAGGGAAACAGAAAGAGACAAAACGATAAGGAAAAGCCAGGAGTCAGGGATGTGAGAAAACAGGGAAGTCAAAAACAATGCCAAAGTCAAAAACCAGAATTACCAGAATCAATAACGCGCTCTCAGACAACCACAAGGGAAACCACGACAGGGAACTTAGCAGGATGAGAACTGGTCCTAAATACACCTCCTAAATACCCCTCCTCAGATCTGATAGGCTGTAACCGGCCTTTGACCCCAAAGCAGTTACCAGGTTCCCATTTGCATAATTGCTACTCAGCATTAACCCTTCTGTGGATTTGGTTGCTGCTCGGCACAACTTTTCCTGTGTGGACAGTAAATGTCATTAACCACATTTTTATAAGCGGCTGAATACGTGACTATAAAGTCCGCTAAAATAAATAGTAGTAAGGCCTCTAAAGAGGACCAAGTAAGATTATAGGGACATCCGATATGTGGACCAATATATAAGAGAAACGGAACATAAGTACAGACTGCTCCATACAAAATATGAAAATTAAATAAACCAAGTGACCTGATCCAATCACAATGCTTCCCCATAGGATTGGCTGAGACTGAAAAGAGGCAGATCAGGGGCAGAGCCAGCATGATTCAAACACAGCCCTGGCCAATCAAAATCTCCTCATAGAGATGAAATGAATCAATGAATCTCTATGAGGAAAGTTCAGTGTCTGCATGCAGGGCGGAGATACTGAATGTTTGGATGCATTTTAGGCAGTCATGACCCAGGAAGGATCTCTAACAGCCATCTTAGGAGTGGCCAGTGAAGTTATCACTAGGCTGTAATGTAAACACTGCATTTTCTCTGAAAAGACAGTGTTTACAGCAAAAAACCTGAAGGTAATGATTCTACTCACCAGAACCAATTCAATAAGCTGTAGTTGTTCTGGTGACTACAGTGTCCCTTTAACTATTACTGGTATTTTGACTTTGGCTTGTGTTTTATTATTTTTCATTCTGTACTCCTTGACTAGATTCTGCTTTTGCCTGTCCCTCTGTCAGACATCTCACCTGTCTCTGCATTAAGGACAGCCAATTCTAAGGTCTATTTCTATGCCTCTATCCATTTCTAAATACTTACCTTGATTTAATATTGTTTAGATCTGTTTTCAAATGATTTAATTTTTTTGCATACACTTTCTCAATGATTTAATATTTAAACAAAATTCACCTGATAATAGTATTAATAAAATAAGCATTTTTAATTTGAAAAGTAAAATATATCTAGTATATAGAATATTTAAAAAATATATGATTTATTATTATTGTATATAACCATTGTGTCATTTTTAAATCACAAATTATTATTAGCAGTAACTTGAATTTATTAAGTCGACATCAAATAATGAGAAATTAAGAAATAATAAAAAACTTTAGCAAAGTACAAACCATTTCTGTTAAATGATCCACAGAGATTTCACAATATTAATTAGGTCTCTGAACATTTTCATCAATGTCATCATTGTTATGTACTTTTGATCAGCTAATTATAGTCAGGGGAAGTATAGCCTCAGAGCCTGTCTACAATCCCATAAGCCAACCGGCACAGACTAATTAAACAATAGCACATAGGCACAGACTAAGTAAATGCATGACCTGTTTGTTACAATTCTATTAACATATTATCTACTGGAATACATTTTACAAACTAAAAGATGCAAATATTCTCTGTAGAGTAAACATTAAACTTGTTAAGAAATCGTGGTTTGCTCAGATTGAAAGCTACACTTATTAGGCAATGTATATATTAATGTTACTATTAAAAATAAGCAAATAAAGCATTAAAATAAGCTTTTATATATATAACAAATAGTAATACAACAAAATAGCAATTAAACAAAATAGTAATGCTGTGATAAAGTGGAATAGCAGAGTAATACTTAATTAAAGTGTTAGACATTTACTAGTACCTCTTCTTTACCAATTCTGACTGTGGGATGGAGAGTAAGAAAATGTGTGATTTGCAAGATGCTCTCAAAGCCTCTTAGTCCACCTAATATATTATCAGAGGATACTAGGATAACTAGGGCATTTTGGCATAACTTTAACACTAAGCTGAAAATCTGTGGCAATTGGCTTTGGAAAATTTTGGCTATCATGCTAAAGTTTCAAAAGCTAAGTGTGTTTGGCTGACCTAGATCAAAGTACTACCTGAATAAGTTTATGCCAGTTTGGACTTGGCTGACCTGTCATGGCATGTAATGTTTCAAAGCCAAAAGCTTGTTTTTTTGTGTAATAATATTTATAAAGTCAATTAACACTGCATGAAACAAACCAAACTAAAAGTAAACTGAAATTGCATATAACAACACTTTGTCGAGGGAACTTGTGTAAAGAAACAGTGCTAAGAGTGAGCGGACATGAGGAAACATTGCCCAGAGCGAAATAGTAAGGTAGAAAATGAAAAAATCCCGCTAGAGTAAAACGGTTCTGTATACAACTAAACAATGCCTATAATAAACTGACACTGCATACAACACAATGCCTCGAGTGCTCAACATTGTGTGAAACAATGTTTATAATGTGCCGATACTGCATATGACAAAACAGTCCAGAGTTTACTTATACTGCATAAAACAAAACAATGTGTAGAGTGCATATACATAGAATTATTTATTTTATTACTGTATTATGATGTTGGGAAAAAATGTTTTACCTATGCAATGCTTTGTGAATATTCCCCTAAGTATATATAGAGCTATACATGTTACAGGACGACAGTCTCATGTCCTGCTTTCTACTTCTGTATTTCTTATTATGTAGCTAAAGTATTACTGTATACGTAGCTTGGTCAGTAGGCCCGCTTATAACATAAGATACTCGTTCTTTGAAAGCTAAACATTTTTTTTTTTTTTTAAGAATACAATATTTTTCTGTTCTTGTGCCCTGACACCAGCTTGCACTATATATTTTGTAACATCCTGCAATTGCAAAACATAGCATTCTTTCTAACACCTGCAATTCTTAATTGGGTTCCTAAATCTAAGACTATTACTTGCATCAGACCTTTGAATGCTTTTTGATACTACATCTGCGTGGTGTGACTTAATTGAGTATTTTCCAGCACTGATTATAGAGATAAGGGAAAGCAGAAACTTCTTTGTTGTTGCCTAAGTCTATAGCAGCAGAAGAGAAGGGTCTCTGTGATTATTTCTGGCCTACCATATGAAGTTATGTAAATGCAAGTATTATGCCAATTTGTACCACATGACAGGAGGCTTCATATTTTACATTAACTTTCTTTACATAAAACTCCAAAAGCACAGATCAATCATAAAGTTTAAAGCAATCAAAAGCAGAGTCCTAGTCTACATAAAGTCTTGAGCTCCTTGACTCCTCCTCTTTATTTGCTGATTCTGCTAAGCACAGGTATTAGTTCTCCATACATTATAACTGTTTATATTGCTTATATTTACTCAATCCTTAGCATATTCACTCTTACTAGTTCCAATAGCCTTAACTGGTCTTTGTTAAACCCTATTCCTAGTCTTTAGCCGCTTTTCTAATGTGTTATTCCAGCCACTATAACCCCTCTACTCTCTGCAGGTCCTCTGTCTGCCTGACTATCCCTACATTTCATATCATGCCCACGTCATCGTTGTAGCGGAACCCCTGTTTTGGTTGTTCCATTTATCGTTTATTTGTTGCCACTGCTGAGGTTTTACATGCCTGGATTATACAGAGTGACTGTGCACCAGCTATAGACATACTTTGTTCGGTATACTAACAAAGTGCCAAACAAACGGACCACCCTGATGTATATTATGCATGTATTTACCTCCCTGTTCGGTTCTTTTATTCCCTTGGTTCATACAATTGTACTACAGGTCTCCTGGGTGGCCGCTATATCGTCAGCCGAACACGTGGTGGCGGCCATCTTAAACTCCCGAACAGCGGTGTTTGGTCGTCGAGTGTCTGGAACTCAAAACGGACACTCGACTAAGACCTCCAGGACGGCAGAAAGTACCGAAAGGAACCCACGAACGGCCCGTCGTTTGGTAGGATGAATCCCACGAATTAGGGGATTCATCCGGTTACCGACCCCAATGTGTGTGATATAGGATTTCGGGAGTTTTGAGGCTCAAACAGAGACCGACCGCAGGGCCAGATTTTATGGAACTATTTTCGACATCTTTTTCCATGCGGTCGGTCGAAACTTTAACTTCCTATAACTCCCGAACCCCTGGCCTTTTATGGGTGATTTTTGGATATGTTCCTCACCCAGATCAGGGCTACCAGGGGGTACCATATTTAACTGTATAGCATACATATTTGGGGTACATCCAGAAAGTGGGGAAAAACATGTACAGTATAATTATATCATCTGTTAAGCCAAGGGGGAGGTAACAACTCCATGATTGGTGCAAGGTGTAATTACTGTAAATCCCTCCCTTGCATGGGAGAATCTCATAAAAGCAGGAATGTTGCCAATAAATGCCAGTTCTACTCCTGATACTGTGTGTCGTCCAGTTATTGGGAAAGGTGATGGGATATCTGTGGATTATATTGCTGATCGTGCTATTTACCCTATTGGATTTATATTTGTTCCTGCATCCTCTGGATATATTGGTGGAGTTCAGCTGTGGGAAATCAGCACTCCGCTACAATCTTATCTCTCTGTTTTCAGTGTTTCACGTTTGTGTGTGTGTAGAATTTGTCCCGGTCTGGGGTTTTGGATAGCAGGGACCCCGTTCGTTGCCTCTTGCTGCTTGCACGCCCCTCTGCTAAGGTCTGGTAAATCTTTAAGCGGGTATCGCTTTGTCCGCTGACCTCCAAATACAGGGAAAAGGAGTTCTGGTGGACATTGTGTGTGCTTTGCCACTAGGACTATGAGGACACAGCAGGGAGCTGATTGTTTTAGCTGGGGATAATTAAGTCCCCAGACAGAGGGGTACCGGGGAGGGATAATTGTAGTGCACATTCTATTGTATGATGGACCCCCTGCAGGGAGAGTCAGTATTTCTGTGTATAAGTAGCTGTGTGCATGCAATAAAGATTATTCTACCCCCTACATTCAGACTACTTTAATGTGTGTGGGAAAGGCTATAGTAAAGCTATAATCACTGCTCTAGAGGAGAAAGGTAGATAGGATAGATAAATAAATATGGTAAACAGTCTATTGCAGCCAGTTGCTTGGGACCTGACTAGATTTTTTTTCCATGCAAGCCTTTGAACACCCAGTAAAATTTCACAGGGACACCAATTACTCACATTGGCATATACAATATATTATGAGGTTTTATCTGCTATGTCTACAAAGTCATGCCTTGCTGCCTGGTTGGAATATTATTTCTGAACTTTAATGTTGTGCCATGATTCAAATTCCATTTGGATACAACTTAAAATAAACAGTATGATTTACTCTTGTGGACCTAGAGTAAAAATAACAATATTGTGTTCACTCACTATAGTGAGAATTGTTAGAAATTCTAAGTGAATTTTAAATTGAAGGCATTTTTGGCAATCTACTTGGTTGTGAATGGGTTTAATATGTTATATGTATACCTAACACAACATTAACTGTAAATAAAATGTTAATTATGGGAAAAAACACAAAACAAAAAAAACTTATTAAAAATAAAAATATATTTTTTAACCGTTTTGCTAATAGTTTTTACACATCAAGTGCGAAAAATCGATTCACTTATCGGTCAGGATTATTAAATGCCTCATATGTATAACATTTCCACTAAAAGGATTACTCCTGAAAAAAACAACTGTATTTTCAAACTGTTGTTAGAGTAACCTTTGCTTGCTGGTTCACCCCTTTAAATAAAAAAAAGCTAAAACGTATCTCCATTGCAGCACTCTTGCCAAGTTCTCCCTGCAGACCTTTCTGCTCATGTAATTTCCCCTCCCACTCCCACATGTCAAGGAGAGGGGCTTAGGTGAAGGACATGGGCAACATGGAGGAGGCTCTGTTCCACCATAAGATACCTGTTGCCAGCGAGAAGTCCTGCAAGCGTGAGTTGGCCGTACGTGTGTGGGCAGTGGACAGGAGAAGGTCATGGGCAGAGCGTAGAGACCGAGAAGGGGCATAACTATGGATCAGTGAGAGATGTAGGAGGGGATAGAATTGTTCAATGCTTTATAGGTATGGATTAGTTCTTTGAATTGACTCCTATAGAATAAAGGAAGCCAATGTAAAGACTGACAGAGGTGTGAGTTGTGAGAGGACCGACTGGAGAGGAAAATCAGACTGGTGGCAGCATTCCTTACAGGCTGTAGCGGGGCAATAGGAGAGGGTTACAATAATCCATGTGAGAGATTACTAGAACATGGACAAAGTCCTCAGTAGCATCTTGCGTAAGAAAGGGGCGGATGCAGGCTATGTTTTTTTTTTTTAATTCTTTATTTATGTTGTGCAGGTGAGTACAAGATATCAATAGACGCCACAACAGCGTATTGCAAGATTAACACATGTTAGGTAGTGGCATGAGAATTCGCACATTTTTTATAATTTTAACTAGCTTAGACGATTATATTGTTAGAGTAAAAGTAAATAAAACAAGTGAGAACACTTAATGGATAACAGTTGTAGATTAGACATTACATGACATATAGGGATGCACTTTTTTTATAATAAACTAGATAATGCTTATGATTGACTAAGATTATATTAATAGGAGAGGTGGTTGCTATCTGGTCAGGTCTGACTGCTATTCAAGACATGAGCTGAGTGATTAAACAATGTAACTATAAGATGCAGAAAATACTAAATATTTTAAAATTATATTAAATCATTATAAGCCTACAGACTTGTCAGTAGTATAGTGTATTGGATTTGACTCAATTTAATCACCAGCCTTCCAGTTTTACACAATTTAGATGCAAGTTGTTTAGAAGGCTAGTGATAATAGTATTCCATTTTACAAGCAGTTAACATTTTATTTCTACCCAGAACTAAATAAAAAGAGGAAAGCAGTGTGTAACTTCCATTATTTCAGACAATCCCCTTCACCAAAATAAAGTGTAACAAATCTGGGTCGTGGGATTTAAAGGCATGCTGTTAACTGCCGCTGGTAGGATAAACACAACAGTGAGTTCAGCTCTGTGTGATTCCAATACAACAAGAAATTGAGATTAGTTGCATTAGACTTGGACACTCATGGAACACTAAATGTTTCTGTTGAATGTATAAAGATGAAATCTCAGCATGATAAATTACAAAATTTAAAGAAAGGATTAACCAAGACAGATTTTACATGGTACTAGTTACATGTCATTAATTACATCTGGTCACAAAATAATGTAGAGATAGTGCCGCTAACAGGGCAGAGAAAGCAAATAACTCAAAGTTAATAAACAGAAGACCAAGGGAGAAAATCCTAACTTTGGTCGCCTAGGTGATGCCAGGCTGAGTCAACTTTCGCCACTTAGCGGGAGTCCAGCTTCACAGCTATTCTCGCGGAAATGGGCTCTCGTGCCCCATTGATTGGGTAAGTGCCGTTCTGTCTACCCTAATGGGGGCTGGCAAGAAAAAAAAATGATAGTCCTTGCAGGCTCTCACCTGGCGGCAGTAACGTGTTTCTGTTGGTGAGGCAGTCTCCAGCACGGCATGTTGAGGTCGTCGGGTGCTGGCAGCCTGCACCTCAGGTCTGTGTAGCTGTCCTCATTCAGCCGATGCCAACCTTGTAGGCCTGTCGGTGGCTCCGTGTGTGAAGGCGTGGGGAGCTTCCTCGCAGGATGTTGTCTATGGCCAGCGGCCTGTCTGAGGGAGGAGTGGAGTCTGTGCGAGGTAGGTGGAGGAGTCTGGGTAGTGCCGCCTGGGTCCCCTCGATGGTGCCGGTTTCCGTTGCTGGGCTGCGTATGGAGCTCGGAGGATCCCTCTTGCTTGCCTAGGTTGTGAGGTGGGGCTTTCAGGGTTGTTGTCTCGGCGGTGCCCGGTTAGCAGTAGAGTCAGTCGTTTGGGTTTGCGGGCTCGCCGGGAACCCCGTCTGTTTTGGCGCCCTTTGCTGGTCTTGTCTATGGGAGGGAGTTTACGTCTGCTTTGGGAGTCAGTCGGCTTTACCTTGGGTAAGCGTATGGCCTGTCTGTGAGCCTCCGCTTGTTGCCCCCTAGCCTCCATCTTCTCCCAGAATGCAGTTATGATTTCATCCAGCTTGGCCATGAGATCTGGTCTTTCAGTGGTTTGGGCGCACGTGGCGACGGCCATTTTGCAGGGTCGCGCTTCTTCTCTCTGCTCAAAAGCCTCTCTCTTTGGGTTCTTTGTCTGTGTGAGTCCTCTTGTGTTTGGACTGGGATAACCCCCACAGGTCCGGGGGGGGGACAGGGTGTTCGCGGGTCTGTTTCTCCGCTTCGTTGACAGGGAGAGCGGCCGCCTCTCCCCATCTTCATTGCTTGCAGGCCCCAGCTAGCCATCCAATGTTCCCGATCACCAATTCGCTCGGGGAAAGTAGCAGACGTATTACCAGGTTTTGCTGTATGCAGGCATCCCGGTTTTGTGTTTGTCCCGTTTTTGGCGAGTTTTAGGTGATAAACGGCGAGTCCGGCGGGAGCTCAGCTTGCATGCGTGTGCTCCGCTTGCTGGCTTGGCCCCGCCCCCCACAGGCTATGTTTTTAAGGTGGAATCTACAGGATTTGGTAATGGACTCGATGTGAGGCTCAAAGGTGAGGCCATAATCAAGTATAATGCCAAGACAGCGCAATTGCAAAGATTGACTGATGTGGGTACCACTAACTTGAAGGGAGAGTGAAAGAGTGTATCAGAATTATGAGGAGGAAAGACAAGGAGATCAGTTTTAGAGAGATTGAGTTTCAGAAAGCGGGAGGACATCCAGTCAGAAATGGAAGAAAGACTAGCAGTGACACGTTGCAGGACAGCAGGGGAGAGGTCCGGGAGGAGAGATATATCTGGGTGTCATTGGCATACAGGTAGTAGTGGAATCCAAATGAGGTAATAAGTTAGCCAAGAGAGGCAGTTTAAAGAGAAACTAGAAGGGGACCAAGGACAGAGCCTTGGGGGACTGCAACCAAGACAGGACAATTAGAGGAGGTATCATTAGAAAAGGAGACACTGAATGAGCACTGAGAGAGATAGGAGGGAAACCAGGAGAGGACAGTGTCACAGAGACTGAGTGATTAAAGAGTTTGAAGAAGGAGAACATGATCAACAGTGTCAAAGGCAATGGAGATGTTAAGAAGAATTAGTATGGAGTACTGGCCTTTGGATTTAGCTGCAATTAGGTAATTAGTAACTTTGACAAGAGCAGTCACAGTAGAGTGGAGGGGGCGGAAGCCAGAATGAAGAGGGTCAAGGAGAGAGTTGGAATTGAGAAAGTGAGCCAGATGGGTAAAGACAAGTCTTTCCATAAGCTTTGAGGAAAAAGGGAGCCAGACTATGTGACTACAGTGGCATGTTAAAGGGCAGCAGGGACAATGCCACAAGAAAGAGAGCAGTTGAAGATATGTGTTAAGGAAGGCACAGGACATGGGGAGAGAGATCCAAATAAGTAAGATGGGACAGGATCAAGTGGGCAAGTGGTGGGGCATGAGAAAAGGACAAGTGCAGCCACCACTTGTTCAGTAGCGGATCTACGTGCGGTGGAGAAAGAGAGGGGAGAGGTGGGGAGAATTCTTTCCTTAGTTGTTCAATTGTGTTAATAAAGTAGCATGCAAAGCTATTGGCTGTAAGGTTAGTTTTGGGGGTGTCCACTGCAGGGCAACGAAGAGAGTTAAAGATTTCAAAGAGATGCCTGGGATTGTGGGAGCATGAACTAATGAGAGAGTAAAAGTATGACTGTTTGGCGAGGGCAAGGGCTGCGCTGTATGAATGTAATATGAATGTATAATGGAGAAAGCCTGACAGGGTGCGAGACTTCTTCCAGCAGCGTTCAGCACAACAGGAGCTTCTTTGGAGGTAACGTGTTGATTTAGTGTGCCACGGTTGGAGGTATGTCCTTCTCAAGGTGCATGTTTGGAGTGTGGCTGCAGCGTTCAGGGCAGAGTTGAGGGTAGTGTTATATGATTATATGGCCTGTGACAGGAGAGGTTAGGGATGGATAGGAGTTGTGAATCAATATCAGCTGACAGATGCAGGAGGTCAATAAGGGTTCTCCTGAGTTGCAGGGGGGTTAGGCTGAGGTTGTTGGGTGAGGGGTTCTCGAGAGCAAATGATAAGAGGTAGTGATCAGAGAGAGGAAATGGAGTGTTGCATATATTAGACACTGTACATGCATAAGCGAAAATAAGGTCTATGGTATTGCCAACTACACGGGTGGGAGAATCAGACCACTGCGATAGCCCAAGAGATGAAGTTATTGAAAGTAGTTTAAACATGTATTCCTGACCCTATATTGTTAAAACCACCGTTTAGATGCCTCCCCCCGTGGTTAAAACTTACCTTATTTCCAGCGCCATGCTGGTCTGTCGGTGCTGGCCTTGCCCTTGATCTGCCTCCTTGGTGAAATCATCAGAATTTACAATTTCTAACCAGTTCCCCATAAAAAAGGTAAATACCCATAGGAAAATAATTGGATTGGGTAAATCAGCAAGGAGGCAGGATGGGGGCAGGCCAAATGCTGTTAATACCAGTCAGCACCTCCTCATAGAAATGCTTTGAATCAATACATCTCTATTTGGAAAATTCTGCTCCTCTATGTGTGGAGACGCTGAATGGCAGTGCTGCACACTATGCAGCACTGCCCCAGGAAGCATATTCAGTGGCCATCGTAGGAGTGGCCACAGGAGGTATCCCTAGTAGTGATGTACCGAACTGTTCGCAGGCGAATAGTTCCTGGCGAACATAGCGTGTTTGCGTTCGCCACGTCGGGCGAACACATGCGCGGTTCGATCCACCCCCTATTCGTTATCATTGAGTAAACTTTGACCCTGTGCCTCACAGTCAGCAGACACATTCCAGCAAATTAGCAGCAGACCCTCCCTTCCAGACCCTCCCACCTCCTGTACAGCATCCATTTCAGATTCATGCTGAAGCTGCATTCTTAGATAGAGGAGGGAAAGTGTAGCTGCTGCTCATTTTATAGGGAAATTGATAGCTAGGCTAGGGTATTCAGTGTCCACTACAGTCCTGAAGGACTCATCTGATCTCTGCTGTAAGGACAGCACCCCAAAAAGCCCTTTTTAGGGCTAGAACATCAGTCTGCTTTTTTTTTTTTGTGTGTAATGTAATTGCAGTTGCCTGCCTGTCAGCTTCTGTGTCAGGCTCACAGTGGATACTGTGCCCACTTGCCCAGTGCCACCACTCATATCTGGTGTCACAAAAGCTTAAGCTTGCATTTGAAAACAATTTTTTTTTTTTCACTGTAATAGATTGAATAGCAGTTAGTTGTCTGCAAGTGTCTGGGTGTCAGGCCTTCAGCGTGTACTCTGCCAATCTTATATCCTTCTTTTGGATCAACAGTAAAAAACAAATGTGAGGAAGGCTGAACTTGATGGATGCAAGTCTCTTTTCAGCTATGTAACTATGTAACTATGTAACTATGTAACCTCTGCCAGTGTACTTTGCCACTCATATCTGGTGTCACAATAGCATGCCTTTAAAAAGAAAAAAGGTTTTTCACTGTAAGCTAATAGCAGTTAGTTGTCTGCAAGCGTCTGGGTGTCAGGCCTTCAGCGTGTACTCTGCCAACCTCTGCCAGTGTACTTTGCCATTCATATCTGGTGTAACAATAGCGTGCCTTTAAAAAGAAAAAAAGTTTTTCACTGTAAGCTAATAGCAGTCAGTGTCCTTAAAGCGGGTGTCAGGCCTTCAGCGTGTACTCTGCCAGCCTCTGCAAGTGCACTTTGCCACTCATATCTGGTGTCTCTATAGCGTGTCTTTAAAAAGAAAAAAAGTTTTTCACTGTAAGCTAATAGCAGTCAGTGTCCTTAAAGTGGGTGTCAGGCCTTCAGCGTGTACTCTGCCAACCTCTGCCAGTGCACATTGCCACTCATATCTGGTCTCACAGTAGCTTGCACGCATAGTACCACTAATCCAAAAAAAAAAGAAAAAAAAAATGACAGGCAGAGGCAGGCCACCCCGCAGGGGCCATCGTGGTCGTGGTGCTGTGATTCCCTTTTGCCCTAGAATAATGCCCAGTTTTCAGAGGCCACTTGAAAAGTTCTGAGGACATAGTTGACTGGCTAACAAAGGACACCCAATCTTCTACAGCTTCCGCTCGGAACCTTGACGCACTATCCTCCTCCAGCTTAGCTCAGGCACCTCTCAAGATACCACTTACCTGCCTGCCACCACCACCAACAGTAGCAGCACAGCCGCTTCACTTGGTATGTCAGAGGAGTTATTTACACATCCGTTTGAAGAAATGAGTGATGCGCAACCGATATTGCCAGAGGATGTAGATGACAGGGATATGTCTCAGGCAGGCAGCATTACACACATGGACGTACGGTGTGATGATGATGATGTTGTACCCGCTGCTGCTTCCTTTGCTGAGTTGTCAGATACAAGTGAAGCGGTTGATGATGACGATGCGTCCATGGATGTCACGTGGGTGCCCGCTCGGCAAGAAGAAGAACAGTGCGAAAGTTCAGATGGGGAGATAGAGAGGAGGAGGAGGAGACGAGTTGGAAGCAGGGGGAGGTCGCCGCAAGGAGCTAGTGATACAGTCAGACAGCATGCATCGGCACCCGGGGTCAGCCCTACAGCACGCCAATCAACGCATGCTGTGTCCACCACCACTAGTTTAGAGGATTCTTCTTAGACCTCTCTGAGTCTTTATAGCACTTCTACCTATCCAGCATTTCTGGAAACTAGCTAAGAGAAAGGGTGGCTGTGTATCTGTGATACATTTATCTTTATATCACCTTTTTGACACTTTATCACTCCGGTCTCCATACTCTCTGCCTATACCCATCTATTTAGAGGGAATTTCCTTGCCCCTGCCAATATTATATAATAGGTAATAGTATTACCATTATTACACAATTAGCCACTATAGGGGAATGAGTATAGTATCCCTTTGTTATTTATAAATGATACAATAAAGACTTTTGTCCATTACTCAATTTACTTTAACAAAGGGTACTAACCACGGTATTAGGAAGCATTACTCTGCTTTCCTTTTCTCCCTCTATTATACACCTATGCTCACTAGGATTTGTAGGTATCACTTTATTATAGTTGTCTAACCTTTTCCTATGCCAGTTTTAGATCTCCTTCTTGGGAGATTTTTTCTTTTTTCAGTTTATTAGCATACTTTCGGGGACCCTTTGGTGTTGTACATGGCTGGGTGGAGGAAGAGACCTTCAATGACATCAGTGAGGACAAGGAACGGACATGGCTAGCTTGGTATCCAACCTTGTGCAAATGGGGAGTTTGCGGTTGTGCAAATGGACTGTTTGCGGTTGTTTGCAGTCCATTAAATGGTGAGTTTGGTCTGTCACTGTGAAGCGGGCATAACCCTTACACTACCTGATCGATACAACATCATACAGTAGGTTCCCCCCTCATTATTTTTATGGCCCCCACCTACTGCTCACGGGTGGGGGCGGGCGGGAGGACAGTAGGTCGTCCCCCCATTGTGATTTATGGCCCCCACCCACCGTGCAGGGTCCGGGGCCGAGGGGGAGGACAGTAGCCCCCCCTTATCCTTCTTTACTGAATATCCCCCTGTATAACAATGTTTGGCATTTAGTGAATATTCCCTATTCTGCTCTGTGTCAGTGTGTATCAGGGGATCTGAGGACAGGTGTCAATCCATATCTGCCAAGTGACCCTATGTAGGGGGAACAGTCTCTATTCTGCTCTGTGTCAGTGTGTATCATGGTCTCTTAGGACAGGTGTCAATCCATATCTGCCAAGTGACCCTATGTAGGGGGAACAGTATCTATTCTGCACTGTGTCAGTGTGTATCATGGTCTCTGAGGACAGGTGTCATCCATATCTGCCAACTGACCATATTTGGGGGAACAGTCCCTATTCTGCTCTGTGTCAGTGTGTATCAGGGATCCTTAGGATAGGTGTCAATCCATATCTGCCAAGTGACCCTATGTAAGGGGACAGTCCCTATTCTGCTCTGTGTCAGTGTGTATCAGGGTCTCTGAGGACAGGTGTCAATCCATATCTGCCAAGTGACCCTATGTAGGGGGAACAGTCTATTCTGCTCTGTGTCAGTGTGTATCAGGCTCTCTGAGGACAGGTGTCAATCCATATGTCAAGGTGTCAATATGTCATATGCCAGGTGTCAATCCATATCCATTGTGATTTAGGAATGTTAGGTGATTTATGCCCATTATTTTTATGGCCCCACCTACCGCTCACGGGTGGGGGCGGGCGGGAGGACAGTAGGTCCCCCCCATTGTGATTTATGGCCCCACCCACCGCGCAGGGTCGGGGCCGAGGGGGAGGACAGTAGCCCCCCCTTATCCTTCTTTACTGAATATCCCCCTGTATAACAATGTTTGGCATTTAGTGAATATTCACTATTCTGCTCTGTGTCAGTGTGTATCATGGTCTCTGAGGACAGGTGTCATCCATATCTGCCAAGTGACCCTATGTAGGGGGAACAGTCCCTATTCTGCTCTGTGTCAGTGTGTATCAGGGTCCCTGAGGACAGATGTCAATCCATATCTGCCAAGTGACCCTATGTAGGGGGAACAGTCCCTATTCTGCTCTGTGTCAATGTGTATCAGGGATTATTAGGATAGGTGTCAATCCATATCTGCCAAGTGACCCTATGTAGGGGGAACAGTCCCTATTCTGCTCTGTGTCAGTGTGTATCAGGGTCTCTGAGGACAGGTGTCAATCCATATCTGCCAAGTGACCCTATGTAAGGGGAACAGTCCCTATTCTGCTCTTTGTCAGTGTGTATCAGGGATCCTTAGGATAGGTGTCAATCCATATCTGCCAAGTGACCCTATGTAGGGGAAACAGTCTCTATTCTGCTCTGTGTCAGTGTGTATAAGGGATCCTTAGGATAGGTGTCAATCAATACCTGCCAAGTGTCCCTATAAGGGGAACAGTCCCTATTCTGCTCTGTGTCAGTGTGTATCAGGGTCTCTGAGGACAGATGTCAATCCATATGTCAAGGTGTCAATATGTCATATGTCAGGTGTCAATCCATATCCATTGTGATTTAGGAATGTTAGGTGATTTATGCCCTTTATGGATTAAAACCAGACTCTGCATCAACTGTGTAATTTTCCATGGGAGTTTTGCCATGGATCCCCCTCCGGCATGCTACAGTACAGGTGTTAGTCCCCTTGAAACAACTTTTCCATCACTATTGTGGCCAGAAAGAGTCCCTGTGGGTTTTAAAATTCGCCTGCCCATTGAAGTCAATGGCGGTTCGCCCAGTTTGCGGAAGTTCGTGTCCGCCGTTCGCGAACCGAAAATTTTGTGTTCGCAACATCACTAATCCCTAGAGGGCAATATAAACACCGCCTTTTCTCTGAATGACTCATTATTGGGTGAACACATTTTTGTGTTCCTTGTTTTCTTTAAAAAAAAATGTCTGAAGAGAATGTTTATACTCACCAGAACAACTACATTAAGCTGTAGTTGTTCTGGTTACTATAGTGTGCCTTTAAATTATTTGTATCTGAGGTTTTACTGTTATTGGGCACTGGATCTTATGTTGATGTAAGTCTTCAAAGGGGACTATTTTTGTGTATATATTAGTTGTTAATAGAATGTTTTTATTATTGTTATTTTTGTATTCAACACCAAAAATAAATTGCCGTATTAAATACACCTATAAAACTACATTTTTAATGTGTTCTCCAAAATACAGCGATAAAGGGGTGAAACTGTAGCATGTTTGGATTACAATTAATTATTGACAGTTAGAGTGGTCTCACATAACCTCTGCTATGAGTCACTAATGCTGACTTTCTCATTTGGCATTATCCTCACATTTGGGTGGTTCATCAGGTCAGTGGATATGCAGGTTTCCCAACTAGGGGTGTAAACTAGTGAAACATTTATCCTGTGCCAGGGACATCATGACTCATGCTGTGAGTGAACAAATTATTGTGATCCTTGTTTTGTTTAGTTTTATTTTTTTATTTTTTGTTAAAGGGACACTCCAGGCACACAGACCACTTTTGCCCATTGGAGAGGTCTGGGTGTCAACTCCCACCACCCTTAACCCTGAAAGTGTAATTATTGCAGCCTTTATAAACTGCAATAATTACCTTGCAGGGTTGTGTCCTCCTCTAGTGGCTGTCTACTAGACAGCCACTAGAGGGACTTCCGTGTTCTTTGAACACAAAAAGTGTTTTAAAGCATTGACGTTGGTGGGGGAGGAGCGTGGGCAGAACCTGACCCAGCGCTGAGGGACATTGGCGCTGGATTCAGGTAAGTCACTGAAGGGGTTTTAACCCCTTCATCAACATGGGATGGGGGATTGGAGGGAGAGGGGCACTGCAGTGTCCTGCAGTGCCAGGAAAACAGCTGTTTTCCTGGCACTGGAGGGTCCCTTTAAGTATGCAATTAATTTTCTATAGGCTTACATTTTAATAATACGAAATTAAAAAAAAAGAAAAGTGTAAATACTAAACAAAAATAAGGATTAATTGTAGTAATATGAAATTGAAAATGATTTGAATAAATCTTGAATTATGTCAAAACAACTTTTTTTTATTGTGAACTACTATTTTACCATAATATTAGACATTGCACCCTATAATCCTTATAATAAATATATTATTAGAATGGAACTTCTAATATTGAAATATCTGTGTGGTTTGCTTAGTCCTTAAAGGAATACTATAGTTTTAAGAATACAAAACTGTATTCTGGTAGACAGCCACTAGTGGCAAGCTTAGGCGAGCAATGCAAACATTGTAGTTTCTCTGAAACTGTAATGTTTGCAGCTGCAGTGCTAAAATGACAAGCATTGATTGGTAACGTAGGTAATGTAGAAAAAGCCTTCTTCAGCGATCACTGTGCCTATCAATCTCAGACATTTGAGGATCCCCCGTTAAGCCTTACTGCACGAGCCTGGAAGACCTCAAACATACCCACGATTCAGAAAATATATTTTGAGATGTATGAACAGAGGCTTTACAAGCGCTGCTTCATAAGCATATATCCACCTATTCAAAGCAGAAAAATGGCATGGGATGCTTGGGACAAGTGGAGATCGGTACACCCTATATAGGGTGAAGCATGAATGTATAATAAAGAGGTTACTCAACTTACTGTGATTTAAGACGAGGTTAGCACTAAATCGAGCTGTATCTTGAAGGAAACGCTCGAAATAGATAGAAATTTGCAATTTATATCTGTGTATACTGAGAAAGGCCATACGGAGACTGAGTATTAAGCGCTAGATTATTCTCTATTAGTTTGGATAACTGGGCTTTTATTGCATTGTAAAGACATAAGATATTTGGATGTCCTTTCCTTCGCCTTCCCCCTCCCCCTTCCTTTTGTTCATTGTATCTTTTCCCCTCCCTATGTTCCTTATAAATAAAATACAAATTGTCAAATTTCAAAAAAAGAACAGTACACGTCATGATCACTGTCTGTGATTACTATTAATGGGCAACTTCTCTCATGAGGCTGTCCAGTAGTAGCCTTAATGACTGCCAAATGCCATAAGATCACTGTAACAGTCAATCACAGATGCCCTATGCTGTGATTGACAGTTAATGCCCAGTTGCACAGCTGCATGTCAGGATCAGTTATTTAGAAAATTATATGAAATATGTATGGATATTTTTAATAGACTTGTTTTGGATGCTTTAAAGCAGGACTGTACAGCAAGACAAATACACAGCAAATGTACAAAATAAAAATAGCAAAAGTTCCACCTGTGAGGATGGGTCCAAAAAATAGGAACCGCTTCACTGGTGGAGAAACACCTTAATGGACACTCCAGTGGTGTTACTCATACAGAAGGTATTTATTAGTGTGACTGGAATCTGTACTATATAGCCCCTTCCCCATTCATGACTAGAGGGGTGAATGCTAACATCCCCCCCCCCCCCCCCATGAACAAGTGAGGGCTCAAGAATAATTACACAGTAACTCAGGGTGAAACAGTACACCTTTAATGTACTTGGTTGGTCCACACGGTTTCACCACTAACCGAACGAACAGTATTCTACCCACTAGGCTGCTCTGGAACCGGCAAGGAATATCTGAGTCAATTACACCCGATATTGGATCTTTAAACAGTGGCGTTTCTAAGCCACTATAGCTCCATTTGGGCAATACATTACAATCACCCGATCCTCTTGTAACACCCAAAGGGTTAACACTCGGACGGAATGATGACTGAACATACAGCTTATGATTGGCTGAAAGCGACCAGCAAATTACCATATGCCGATGTTCTAAACAGATACATTGCCTCAAGTACGGCTAAATCCGTAGCAGTTCTGCTGTAAGACATCCAAGTGAGCTAACAGTGATACTTTATGAGGGAAATGTAGCCAAGCTAAACCGCTACAATTCCACTAGCCTCTTGGTACATTAGCAGCCTGTACGGATGAATCCCTCTCGGCACACATGGGGTTAACGAACTGGGGAAAGGAAAAAACGTCGGAAAAACGTCAGAATACAAGGCTTTTGATTGGTTGATCCAATCCAGGGCATTTACATATGCCCACGTGGCTTTTTTGGCGCTCGATATCGGCTGTCCTATTGGTCAGTCGGCTTTTGGCTGGGACCTGAATACATACAAAAGGAGACTATGAACCAGTCTCAAATTAGCCCCTGACGAAGGTGCATCTAAGTAAGCACCGAAACGCGCGTCGGGCTCTATGGGCTCTTTTCATTCACTTTATTTCACCTAGGGCTATCTATCACCATGTGTAGGCAACCAACACTCTAAGTATGGTTATGCACATGGAGCCACTCTAATCTTTGTCTCTTTCACCTCTCTTTTGTACTTGGGGTCTGGTCACTTTTAGTTATCTGTTGAGCATTTCTCACAGAATCAGCACTTGGGGTTTCCAATGTATATACTGCAACCATTATTTGTTTAGCGTTACAGGTACATTGCTATAGATTTAGGGGGACACTAGTATTTTTTTCCCCCATACGCTAGATTCCTTAATATATTTTATGTAAGGAATTCCTGTATGCTACCCCATTTGCCAGTTGGTCTACTACTTAGAGTATTGCAGCTCAGATACTGCGTACATACTAATTACCAAGTATTAGAGACTATTTACCAGCTACACGGTCAAGAACCGTTTAAGCTATACGCTCGTGACTGTACCCCAGATACCTATGTTAGTCATACGGCTTATACCTACTCTCTGTGCCCCTAGCTCTGGACCTGACCATTTTTCTACTTAATAAAGTCATTAGCCAGTTAGCAATAATTGGAGCTCTGTAGGTACATAGGTATCATTTGATGTACATAGAGGTGAGCCATTAAGGCAAGTTTTTTCACTATTATTTATTGGTGTTTCTACTAGATTATATTTACTTTATTTATTTTTCCTATCATATCCAGTTGTATACTCGACCAGCCTGGGTCACTCCAGCAGTTCGAGTATTTTCGTCTGTACAAAATAAAACCCTCAAGAACAAACTGTCAACTGTTAAGGGATTAATCCTGTATTTCAGGATGCTAGATTTAAACATTGATTTCAAGAGTAAATGACACATATTTGGTGGGGGAGTGTGGCACGCAATCAGATGTATCAGTAAATAAGAGGTTAGGAACCTGTGCTGACATACAGCCAAGTGTCAGTATAGTGCAATGGTCATTGTGAAAGAAAGGTTCAAATAAGTCCTTGATGATATAAAAAGGGAATGCAGTTTTCAGATTAGCAACATAAATCGCGGACGTGAGAGCCAATATGCAACTTCTTCTTGTGTTTGCCTCTTTGTTCATCTTTTGCTCAGCAGCTGAGGAAACGTCTGAACCGTAAGATCTAACTCGTTCATTTACCTCTTTTATATCACATTTACAACACATTTTAGAATGTAAGCTGGTGATTTGGTCTAATGCAGTGCTTTCTAACAAAGTTCTCAAAGAGCACCAACAATCTTGGCTTTGCCAGTGTCCCTAGTGTAAAAGAGTTGGAAAGAAATTGCATACATACATTTGTTGGTTTTCATCGAGGACTGAGTTGAGAAGCAGTGATAATATTTGCCTATTAGCCAGCAATGGGTTGTATAATGGCTAATAACATGTTCAGATATCTGCACCTTTTTTTTTATTTTGCATTTATTTCAGGAGAGAAGTGAGCAAAACTATTGGGCATGGCTCCCATAATGGATTTGTGCCATGCAGTTTGAGAAGGATGCAAAATGGCAATAACAAACAATGTCAATAACATACATAAACATTAGACACAAGGGATCTCATGCAAAACTCTGACAAGTGTTTTTTCTATCCACTGAAAAAATTCATGAAAAACTCAATTCCTCAACTTTTTGGCTTCTTCTTGTGAGAAAGCAAATCTTAAAGGACAACTGTGATCAAATGTACTTCTAGATTTTTGTTAAACTTGATTGCATTAATGATTTTTTTTTTTCATGTTTAAATCTTTATTTCACTTTTTCAAATTACAGAAAAAACACAACAAACAAACAAAAAGTAAATAAATAAAATAAAATGTGGAAAGAGAAAAATACCATTCACAATGCAAGATATTATATTACCATCTTTTACTTTTATCCATCTTACAATCTCTTCTGACTTATTTTCAGCTTCAGTAACACTTTTTTATATCTTTACATTACTTTAATGATTTTTTTTTTAATGATTTTTTTTTTCAAATACTGAATATAGATTTTTTGGAGGGAATGGCAATTTGTTTTTGCTGCTCGACCTAGGTTTGGCTAGACTTTCCTGAATATGGGGGGGGGGGGGGTACTGATTTCTTAAAGGACTGGAGGTAAGGAGAATGTCTAATAGGATGAGGTAGGATATGTCATTAGGAATCGTGCAGCCATTGAAAAGTTCCATAGATGACAATTGTCAGAGGTGGAGTGAACAGAGAACAAGAGAAGAATATTGGCAGGATGAAGGGAACGAGAAGGGCAATGTTTGTATATTAGAGAGGAAATTTCATGCGGTTTGAACTGTTAAAGGCTTTGTATGAAAATTGTTCTTGGATGTAGGTCCAGCATCAAAGAGTATGCATACTGGTTTAGCAGCATGTAGATTAATACTATACGGTTATCTGTATGTGTTATACAGGGATCTGTTGGTTCTGTCAAGCGTTGTCTTTTTATGTTTTAATATAAATAAACAGTAGTACAGTGCTGCTGTTTAATCTCCTTTGTGTCACCTAATTCAAATGTGTAACACATACCACACAAAGTGGGACTTAACTTTTGTTTAAATGATCCAGCTTCCCATGTGGTTTTCCCAATTCATCACCCCTCTTATCAGGAAATATTCATACAATTATAGGATTCAGCCATGCATTTATAAAAGGGATAAACAAACAGCACATAGTGAAGTATATCAAAATACAATGAAATGTGCTCCGTAGATATGCACTCACAGAAATATATGTAATCTTGTGCTTTGGGGTGCCTCGCCTGGTTAAGGCTGGAGGGGGTTAATAATGTATGCTTTATAAATTGAATGACATACTGAAGAACATGTCTATGTATTTGACCCAATTTCATTAATTTTACCAGAAGAAAAGACATGTACATATACATTAAGTATTTATTTATAATATGAATCAAACAATAATATATGTATAACTTTATTAAAAAAGAATCAATTATAAATATATTTTTACAGGCCCGTTTTATTTTATAAAACTATTTCTTCTTTTAACAAGGTTGAAGAAATAAAAAGAACTTTAAACTAATTGTTGAAAAATCTGAAATTGTTATAACTAAATAATTATGTGTTTTCCCAAGTATGGCTGAAGTTGTTTGATACTTCTAAGATTTCTCAACCACCGATTAAGCTCCTTAAAGAATTTATGGACACAAGAATAGTATACTACAATGGTATTCACCGAATATTTCTATTTAAATTATAATTAACTATTTCAGTTTGTCTTCTTCATGTGTTTGCAGTCACTATGTGGTCATAGTCCCATCCCAGCTGTCATATCCCTCCACTGAGAAAACATGTGTTGTCTTCTACCACCTAAAAGGTCCGGTAAACTTTAAAATTGAAATGAACAATGGCAATTCTGACAGTGTTGAACTGGTTACCGAAGACAAAATAGATGGACCTATTTTTTTCCAATGTTACTCTTTCCAGGTGAGATTAATCTGTAGAAATTATTATTTATAAAATGCCAACAAATTCCACAGTGCTGTACAATGGGTGGACTAACAGACAAGTAGTTGCAACAAGACAAGTTGGATGTATAGGAAAAGAAGTAGCTGAAAGCCCTGGTAAAACAAGTGAACATTATATAATGATACAAAATGACACAAGAGATAAGGGTCAAGGTAGTTTTAGGCACATGGAGGAGATTAATCAAAGTGTGGTCTTCTAAAAAGTTGTGGAAAGATGAAAAAGGGGAGACTGTGCTGCACGCGATCGATACTTTCCAATGAGCAGTAGTACAACTCATTGAGATTGGGATAAGGCAGGCACACTTACCCAGTGGTCCTTAACCCAGTCCTTATAGAGCACCAACAGTCCAGGATTTATGTATTTCCCTGTTTTATTCCAATGGAGATACTGACAAAAACTGGACTGTTGGTGGTCCATGAGGACTGGGTTGGAGAACACTGCTCTGGTTGGGGTAAGTGTAGTTTAAACTGGCCTAGACTAATGAGACTTGGTTTCGGAGGTCTGTGGAAGCAGAACCATATAACTAAATTACTATAAAACATAAACAAGCTTATTGGTGTCCAGGGTGTCTCCTGGTACTGTAGGGGTGAGTTCTCCAGCTGGTCCTCAAGTAGTGACTGCTGCATATGGCTCTTGAGTGGGTTGTCGGGGGACAAATGGGGTGATCCGCTTCGCGAACCATGTCGTCTGCTGCGTTGTAGCTTGTCTGTTCTGGTCAAGGGAATCTTGTGGCAGTCCCAGGGTTTGTAGAAGGGCCTTGGCTTCCTGGAGGTCAGTAACGGCATGAGCTGTATCCTCCTGGAGCACTATGACTGTGCGAGATAAGCACCATTGATATCGGATAGTGTGGCTTTGCAGGAGCACAGTAAGTGGTCTGAGAGACCTCTGCCAGGCCAGGGTGCCTCCAGATAGATCGGTGTAGAAGGTAAGTGGCATATTTTCAAAATGGTAGGGAGTGCCCTATCAGTCCCACTCTTAAACTGAATCACCAGGTCCCGTGTGTGCCATGGGACACCGAAGAACACTTGGCTTGGGGACACTGAAGATCCCTTCTGGTGACATGGCCTTGGCCTGTCTCTGTTGCAGCAGGGCACCCAGCAGACTCCTAACTAAATGTGGCAGTTCAGCCTCCAATATGTCTTCAGAGACTTCCCGTACCTTCATGGTGGTCCAGCTCCGTGAGTCGTCTTGGGTCGCAAAATGGCATTCATAGATCAGGTTTTGCCGCTGTAAGTCCTGTACCGCCTGTTGGAGCGAGTGTATGTCCTGTGTATTCTTAGTGCAGGTGTTTTCCAGCTCTTACAGGCAGCTGGTTAAGCAGATTGTAGCCACATCTGCCGAGATACTCCTCTTGAGGTCCACCAGCATTTCTTGGAGCATAGCTTTTGTCAACAGAGAGGAGGCCAGGTCCACCAAGTTCTGCTGCTGTGTGGTTGGATTCTGCCATGGGATAGACATTCCCTCATCCACTGCCTTGAGGGATTGGTCATTCGAAAAATCAGAGCAGTCCCCTAGGGGAGCCATCTTGGGCCCTGTTGCACCAAGCGCCTGCCGCCACATGTCTCCTATTGTGAGCCCTGCTCCAGGTTTGTCCGGCCTCGGTTTTAGATTTTGGACCCATTTTCATTGGGTTAGTTAAGGGCGTCCCCTGGATGTAAAAGGTGTTATTTAGGTTGTGGAAATTGACTATTTTAAGCCCCAGAAATCTGAGACCACTCACTACCACAGTTTGGCTCTGCCCCCTTCTGGGATAGTTATTTTATATGATTATCTTTTATATTTCTAAATCTTCATATGTTATAATCAATAAATAGTATTGTATATTTTCCATATTCAATTAAATTGTGTCAGAATTCTCATATGACCTTTCACAGGGATTTTGCAAAATTATAAGAAATACTTGTTGTAAACCATATCATGCATCAAAGAACTGCACAAATACACTGTATACTATATAAAATA
Organism: Pelobates fuscus; assembly: GCF_036172605.1. NCBI lineage: Eukaryota > Metazoa > Chordata > Amphibia > Anura > Pelobatidae > Pelobates > Pelobates fuscus. Next base: position 22,629,442 of record NC_086326.1, on the reverse strand, counting down.
TACAAATCTTAAATTATTTAATTAATAGGTGTTATTTCTTTCTCCCTACCCTAGCAAAACAACCAGAAAACTTAACATTAAATTGATTTTGTGTTTTTTTTTTTTATCAGGTCCCTGCTACAAGCACAAAATATGAGAAGTGGAATTTCAAAATATCAGGAGAGGCAGACGGTCTCAAAATCAACAGGACCAAGACCGTTTCGATTGTTAAAACCTATAATTCATACATCATCCAGACAGATAAATATATTTACACACCAGGGCAGGCTGGTAATATTCTTATCTTATATATGCTCATATATTTAGGGGCTCATACAATAGACTTTGTTCTTTAGACATCATGAACCATAGGTTATACACCAGAATTCTGTATTTGCTTTGTACAACAAGGGCCTTTGGCATATAAAAGGTGGTAATTGAGTGATAGTTAAGCCTTTTACTACTGAGTTATTTTTGAGAATGAAAAAGTGGAAGAGTAATTTAAAACATGAAATGCATAATGCTTTTTAAAGAGGCCTAAAATTAAAATAGTGAATATGTATATGTAATGTATTGTCACACAATAAAATGTTCCCGGAACACATCAACAATTTATTGTATATTTCACAAATGACTGGTTATGGTTATGGGAATGGCCAAGAAGGGCGTGGGTTAGTTGGTGAGTTAGAAAAAAATACATGGGTATTGCCTAGAAACCCTGGAATCTAACTGCCAGGAGATTAAAGGAGTAATAAACATTAAAAATAAAGCATGTCTTACTTTTAGATTATGATCTCGTCCACCATTGGGAGGCTCTGCTGGGCAGCCACTCCTCCTCTTCTGAGATCATCTTAACAGTTGATCTTCTGTCCAAGGCTCTGCTGTCATAGAGAATGCAATGCAGTGAGAGGTATTCACGAGATTCGGTAGTGCCAAAAGTAAAGACTTTTTTGAAGAATTTGTTTTCAATAAAGGTCTTCATTGAGGAAGTGTAACTAGTGACTGTCAGCTACTAGAGAAGTGTTTATGGCCAAATTCAGATCATTGTTATATCCCTGAAATAAAATTGTTTTACATTGCACAAAAAGAGACAGGGTGTTTGCACCACAACCACTTAAATACATGGTTTTGGTGCTTAGAGTATCCTTTAACTTGGTAATTATCAGTACAAATATATATATATATGCATAGGCGTGCGCAGCCTATTGCATTAGGGTGTGCACCCTCAAGCACAAGCACACGCGGCGTGTATATATATATATATGTATATGTATGTATATATATATATATACACACACACACAAAGCTGTGTGTGTGCTGTGTGAGGGTGCTGTTAGTGTGATGTGTGTGTGCTGGTAGTGTACTATGTGGGTGAGGGTGTTTGTGTGTGCGTGCTTGTGAGGGTGCTGTGAATGTACTGTGTGTCAGGGTGCTGTTTGTGTGTGTGTGTGTGTGTGTGTGTGCGCGTGTGTGCACTTGTGAGGGTGCTGTAAATGTACTGTGTGTCAGGGTGCTGTTTGTGTTTGTGAGGGTGCTGTGTGTGTGGGTGCTGTATGTGTGTGTGGGTGCTGTATGTGTGTGGGTGCCGTATGTGGGTGCTGTATGTGTGTGGGTGCCGTATGTGGGTGCTGTATGTGTGTGGGTGCTGTGTGTCTGTGGGTGCTGTGTGTCTGTGGGTGCTGTATGTCTGTGGGTGCTGTGTATGTCTGTGGGTGCTGTGTATGTCTGTGGGTGCTGTGTATGTCTGTGGGTGTGCTGTGTATGTCTGTGGGTGTGCTGTGTATGTCTGTGGGTGTGCTGTGTATGTCTGTGGGTGTGCTGTGTATGTCTGTGGGTGTGCTGTGTATGTCTGTGGGTGCTGTGTATGTCTGTGGGTGCTGTGTATGTCTGTGGGTGCTGTGTATGTCTGTGGGTGTGCTGTGTATGTCTGTGGGTGCTGTATATGTCTGTGGGTGCTGTATATGTCTGTGGGTGTGCTGTGTATGTCTGTGGGTGTGCTGTGTATGTCTGTGGGTGTGCTGTGTATGTCTGTGGGTGTGCTGTGTATGTCTGTGGGTGTGCTGTGTATGTCTGTGGGTGCTGTGTATGTCTGTGGGTGCTGTGTATGTCTGTGGGTGCTGTGTGTGGGTGCTGTGTATGTCTGTGGGTGCTGTGTATGTGCTGTGTATGTGTGTGTGTGTGTGTGTGTGGGTGATTGTGGGGGGTGGAGGTGGGGGTACATTACTTAATATCCCCCCTCCCTTCTTACTTTATGTGGGGAGGGGGGATTCTTGTTCCTTGTCCCTGGTGGTCCAGTGGAGGTGGGGGCAGATCAGTTATCCCCCCTCCCTTCTTACCTTATGCCTGGGAGGGGGGATCCTGCTGCTGCCATCCATCCCTGGTGGTCCAGTGGAGAGTGAACTCCAGCCCCGCAGGGCTGGAGTTCACTCACGCGAGATCTGAGCGTTGCCGCGGCAACGCTCAGATCTCGCGAGAGGAGCCCGGCGGAGCTGCTGGCAATAGCTCCGCCGGTCCTCTCCTGCCTCCCTCACTGCCTGTGAGTGGAGGCTGAGAGCAGAGCCGGCGCTCGGATAGCGCCGGCTCTGCATGAGCCGGCAGGGGAGATCCTGAGATCTCCCCTGCCGGTCTCAATGCATGGGTGTGCCGCGGGGATTAGGGTGTGCCCAGGCACACCCGGCACACCCCGTGCGCACGCCTATGTATATATGGATGTGTTATAAAACAAGAGTTTTTTTTTACAAAAGCGAAAACTGTTGGGCATTCATTGCACATTAAAAGTGAATTTTAAATTTTAGACCAAAATAGTCAAACTGTAAGTATAGCTCTTTTTTTTTTTTTTTTTAACAATTTTCATTGTAGAATGTGGGTTTAGATCGGGGTCGGACAGCATAAAATACAGTTTCTATGCGTTATAAAGAGGTAGTCAGCATGTTATTATATAATATACTAGCTATATGTCATGCATTGAATGAAAAATTAACAATCACAAGTCTAGTCTAGCATTGTCTTTCGAAAGCCATAGAAAGCCTCTAGAATACAGAACTGAAGGATATAATGTAGAATGTGGAATGTGTGGGTATAGCAAGGACAGTCTGTGTATCTATGTATGAAGTGTATAAACAATGTTTGGTTCAAAACAAAGAGAGTCATACAATTGCCTCTGGCTAATATTAATGGCAATAAATGCAGGGTTTATGAGTTTATTCTACAAATGCATGTTATAATGTAGAGCCCAAATATTAGGCAAACAGTATACTTTGGTTACTTAATCTCTGTTTGTCCTTTTTGTTTTCAGTACATTTCCGGATCGTAACTCTTGATAGGGATTTTAATGCTCTGAATGAAAAGGTGAGTTTCATTACGTTCATAAATCTGACCTATTTGTTTAATGCACCATCTAGATTATTTATCTTTATTTTGTGTGCAAATCCCCACACATTACATCAATAACCTTGAGCTATGATCATTCAAGAACATTAATTCAGCCAACAGGAGCTTATTAGATGACTTCTCAGCTCTCTGTTCATACCCTCAACTCTTATAGAGTTTCTTGGACAACTTGTAGAAACTCAAGTTGTGCTTTCTGATCACGTGCACAGCTGTTTTATTGGATACTGCAGGTTAAGAAGGACAGCCAGAAAGAAAACTGTCCGCAGCTAGTGAGACTAGCAACAGATTTGTTCACTAAAGTGAGAATTGGGAATTCAAAGTGAATTTAAAATTTTAGACCAAAATAGTCAAACAGGAAGCATAGGCGACATGGAGACTTTTCCAGTTGAGCTATTTTGCCTTACATTTGAAATTCAAAAGTGAATTTAGAATTAAGACAAACATATCAGAATCCTACTCTGCAAGGTAGAGTACTGAAAGAGCTTCACCATATAAAACTGGAAATGGAGAGAAAGGAATTTTTTGTAAATAATTGTTTTCCATTGAAATACCCCGGCCAGTTGCTCTACATTTGAAATATTTTTTCAGAATATCTCATTATGCATAACCTTAATCCCATTATTCTACATATATTTCATCATTTTTTTCCCCTTTTTCTTCTAGTTGCCACTGGTAGAGATTATGGTAAGAATACTATAAACACTATTCCTCGTTATGTATGAATTAGAGATAACCAATCATATCCCACCTTGGGATGACTGAAAATATGTGCAAAATATAAAAAATCTGTCAAATGCACTTTTTATCATGTGATTTATTGTCTCTCACAATGCACGTATGACATTTTTATTCAGTCTTGGTGTTGAAAAAGCAGTGATAGCTAATTTTCTTGATCAATACATTTTAATATCATGTTTGTGACCGCTTTTATAATGAATAATTTTTGGTTTAGTATTTTCTTAACATTTTTTGCAGTACTACTGTATTTACTTTTCTGTCAATAAGAGTTACATTAAAAAAATTATTAGTTAAAATGTTTAACTATCTACATATTTTAGTCTGAGATGAGGTTTGTTATGGTTTGCCTCTTACCTGCATCCCACAGGGCTCTGACTCAACTTTCATGCCAGCTAAACCATCTGCTAAACCATTTCTGCAGAACTTCAAAAGCCAGAAGATGTTAGTTTACTGGCTTAGTGTATCAGTTTGCTATAAAGTATCTGTCAGAGTAAAATACCTGAAAATCAAAAGAATCAATTCTGGAATTTGGTTAATTCTGAAATGTGGTTTGTTCATGGTTAACCGAATCATCTGAATCCTAACTTATTTCATGTAAAGGTTTTTGGACGATTTTGTTCTTTATAAATGGTCAGAATGGAATAAAATGTCATAATCAATTCATTAGACATTAATGCATTTTACTAGGATGAATACCTTAAAATGAATTTTTACACGTCACTCTCTCACTGTTGTTATCTCCTCTTTATTTGCCCACAGGATCCAAAATATAACCGAATTGGCCAGTGGCGTGATATCTCACCCAAGAGTGGAATTTCAGACTTTTCTTTCCAACTATCAGAAGATCTGGAATTTGGAGATTATACAATTAATATTCCCAAACAGAAATCAAGCATATTTTCTGTGGCAAAATTTAGTGAGTATCTGAACTAAGAATATGTGTTTTAAAAGATCTACTGAAATGTGATCAGAATTAAGGAGTTAAGGAACATTTTGCAAGAATTTTCTACTTACAAAAGTATTTGGAACAAAATATTGCAACGGAATCAATCATAACTATAAAGATGGCATATGTGTGTGTGGGCATGATATAAAGTTGTGTCTATCATATTATTTTCATCCTCATAATCTCATATCTTTTTACTTTAGTTCCACAGAAGATTGAACTCAAAATTAATTTGCCCTGGAAAATTGTTGCAAGTGACGAATCCTTTAGTTTGGAAATTTGTGGAAGGTAAGGGTAACAGTAGGTCTTATATATCTTCATGGCTAAAGAGGTACATGGGTAATTGAGATACAAAGTGTGTCAAGAGTACATCAACACTCTTGCTAAAGAGTGTTTTGCATATACATCACTAAGTCATACAAGTTTATATTTATTTACTAATTCTGGAGGCTAGGAATGTTTATCTAACCCATAGAACAATTAACACCAGTAGATTTTTCACCCAATGCGATTTCTAGATATAAAATGTATTTCTAAGTGCACACATTTTTGGCACCAACTCAGCAAGCATATGGTAACATGTGCAACTTAGTAACATCACTCATACCAAATCATTAGATAGGAGAGATATTCTTTAGAAATTGTGTTTACCCAAAAACATGAATGCAAGACTAGCTTTAATGTAAAGACAATGCTAGTGTCTAGTGCTGGCAATTCCTATTATTACTGTCACATTTCTCTCCAGGTACACTTTTGGGAAGCCAGTTAAGGGATATCTTAAAATCTACGTCTGTGAGCTTTTAGTCAACCCACTAGAAGGTGATGATGATCATGAGGATGATGAAACTAAACACTCTGAGTGTCAATATATATACAATGTGCAGGTAAAATATAACTGCAGCATGAAGAATTTTGCCTTACTGTTTCTGACGTCATTTAAAAAAAAAAAAAAAAAAAAAATTAAAAATAGTGAGTAGGCGCTTCACTGAAATTATGAAAGTTTTGTATATACAATAAATGGTGTAACCAGTACCCTAGTGCTTCCCTTGTGCACCAGATTATAGTAATAGAATAAAAAAAAACATGTACCAGTGTATACACCTCCCCAGCGTGGTCACAGCAAAAAATGAGTAATATTACCAATATACAACTTGACTGTAATACAGACAGCGTAGAGCTTGATTGGGATATGGACTAAGACAAGAAAGAAATAAAAAACAACATAGTGAAAACTGTATAATGACTGATGGAAAGTAAATGAACATATGACTCTCACTCACATGCTCCAGAGCCGTACCAGGCTCTGTAAATCAGGCTCAGGGGTGCCAAGTACTGGCTAGTGATCCAGATGATTCAAGTAGATGAGACTCCAAAATTAAGTACAAAATATTTATTGTATAAAAATATATATAAAAGTATATACACTACTGGGCACTATGGGGAGGAACCCAAAACAATCAATAATGTAACATATAACAAAATTGGAGTTCCACTTACCCCTATTGATATAGTAGCCCAGAGTGAAAAAAAAATCACATAAAATAACAAGTAACAAATGTTATAGATGCAAGTAGACACGTTTCGGCTAACAGCCTTCCTCCAGTGCTTGTCTCCATGTTCTATTCAATCTTCTTTTATAAGTCCCAGTAGTGTATATACTTTTATATATATTTTTATACAATAAATATTTTGTACTTAATTTTGGAGGTGTACATGTTTTTTTAATTCTTTTTTTTTTTAAATTCGCTATTTTGTCGTGCAATAAGTTATAGACATGTATTAGGAATACAATAGCGTGACAATTATATGATTACAGTGCATGTAGCATATATGAAGTAACTAAAATGTGGACTTTTTTTAAAGAAAAAAATATAAACAACATTAATAATTCTATAGAGGAAGTAGTTGAACAGTTGTATGGCATTTCTTACAGTATCAGAAGTGCCATCCTATGCAAGATAGAGTACTGATACAGAGCTTTTATTCCGGGAAGGGTAATGCTGTGGTGAATCACATTTATTGGTGCCTTGACTAAGAGCGTATAGACACATTACCCTACCTGGGGTATAGAGAGGTTGTTATGAGTGTTAGGGTCATAGGAGTAGGTGTTCTGTTATCAGTTAATTCAGTAGAAGGAGCTATTTGCCTGTTGAAAGTGTGAGCTGCTCCAGAGAGGGGTTACCCCTGACCATGGAGGTGTCAAGGGGTGGAGAGTTTTCGTGATGAGTAGTGGGATGTTAGGTTTTGGTCCGATGCTGGACATTTTCCTCCTGCAATAGGGTTGGAGGCCTATCTTAGGAACTTGCTCGGGGTTGACCAAAACTCTCTCTTAAACATAACTTAAAAACAAGAAATTAAACCGTACAAAAATAAACTGATACAACATGGAGGCAGAGAATCTGTGTGGCCAACCATCAAGGTTGGTGGTTGGCAGTATCCACAGCACTGGTCAGGTAGCTTGTAGATTCTCCTGTCTGGTTCACGGTACAAACATCTGTGAGGCCTAGTGTTGATATCGGCGCAGGTATTTCCGCTTTTGAGGTTAGTTTATGTGTCATCACATTATGAGTTTTGAGGAGGGTTAACGGTGTCCCCCACCTGTAGATGACCCCTGCTGAGCGCAGGTTCGTTGTGAAGAAGCTAAATGATTTTCTCCATTGTAAGGTAGCTTTAGTCAGGTTTTGGTAGAAAAAAAAATATATAAGAGTCCTTGAAATTAAGGGGAGTCTTGCCCCTCACTGCTGCTATGATCTGACTTTTGTCCTGAGACAGGGCGCAATGGAGGATTACATCTCCTACGGTGGTGGATTTAGCCAGCACAGGAAGGCGATAAATACCAGCGATGGTGATTTATTTTTTTGTTACCGCAGGTTGTAATATGGAGGCTAAAAGACGCATTGCGTAGTGTGGCAATTCCTCTCTAGTCACTGTACAGGGGACACCTTGTATCTTGACATGGCAGTATCGTTTTTCCTGTACAGATAATTGCAGTGTGAGGACTCGTTAAGTACCCTGCAGCTGGCATATGTATTATTTCATAGAGGATAGTTCGCCTTGAATCCCTTTGACCTCCTCCACAGTGGATGTCACTTTCTCAGTGACCTGTTGTATGTTGGTGTTTAAGGCAGACAGGTCTGCAGTTAGGAGCCTCTGGATCTCCTGCAGCATATTTTGGAGATCTTGTTTAGTGGCTGGATCAGAGCTCCGGTTTTCCACCGTGACAGGTGTCTGCATGACCTCCTCTGTAGCCTGCTACTGGTGAGGAGCCCGAGATGAAGGGGTAAGTGGAATGTCTAGGCCCTCCGCGGTCGCCATCTTAGCATGTGCATTATGTAGGAGTGATCTACGCATCCCCATAGTTGGTTTAGGAGGAGTGGATCATTCCTGGGTGTCTGCAGGGAAGCTCTGCACAGACACTGTACAAGGTCAGGATGCACCGGCGTGAAGTAGGCCCTGGCTTTGCGCTTTCGTGTGGTTTGCTTTGGGGTGTGTAAAAAGGGCATTGATCAATGCAGCAGGGGTCCACGAGTCCAGATCCAGTGATTATAATGCTGGATGTCTGCGATTTTTTGTTGAATTTGGCCAGATTGTGTCGGCTAGTGGGAGCTGTTAGAAATGCGTCTGGTCCGTCTCAGCGTCAAGCTCTGTCCCTGTTTTTGATGTCTAAAGCAATGACACAGCAATTTTGTATGTGATGCCATAGTATACTCCAAGCACCATAACCACCACAGTGGCATACCTCCCAAGTGTCCCTATTTAGGAGTTACAGTCCCCATTTTGGGCCCAAACTCATCTCTCCCTCGTTTATATCCTAATGTCCCTCTTTTCTAGGAGCTCAATATTGTTGGTGTGTCTAAATATGTGTAATAGGGTTCCACAGCAATAATACTCCAAGTAATGTGTTTTTAAACTTCAATAAATTGGTTTAAGTTTAACCAGTTTGTGCAAATAAGATGATTTGTTCTTATTCTAAATTGGATTTTAGTTGCATAACTTGTTATTCAAAAGTCACCTAGCATTTTTCAGAACAGCCCCGCCTTTGGTCACAACCTCACTGACACCTTAAAAATGAGAATGTCCCTCTTTGTTTGTTTGAAATGTTGGGAGATATGCAGTGGTCATGGCACCAGGAGAACATGGCACCCTTTCAGTGTAAGAACTCAAAACATTTGCTTATGTTTGCTTCCAGCTCTCTTGGAGGCTGTGACTTGTGCCCAGCTGCCAAAACATTTGCAAATGAGTTAAATACTTACCTTGTGATTGTGCTAAAGCAATATAGTGGCTATGGTGTTTGGAGTGTTACTTTAAGAGGTAGAATAAATATACACAGGATTTCTGGTAACATCTTTGCGGTGAATACATTTGATAAATAGTAGTGTTAACATAAAATAATAATAAACTATTGTGCTAATGTATGGTAGGCAATATTTTGCAATGATAACTTAGACCACACAATAAACACAGAAAGTTTATTTTTTTCCATGAGCTAGGCAGTATTTGGGGGAAGCAGGGACTCCTTCCTGCTTCCCATGCAGCAATTGCCCGGTCCAGCACATCTAGCCCCGCCCCAACATCATTTAGCACTGCCCCCACCGCACGCTAAGCCCAGTCCCCACCGCAATACTTTTGTTTTGTTTTTTAATCCCGGGTGGAGAATAATAAATTCCTCCACCCGGGCAGTCAGGAATGTGTGAGCTGTGTCGGTGGCATGGCGCCCCCTGCTCCATGGTGCACTGTGCGGCCGCACAGCTTGCACACCCCTAAGGCCGGCCCTGTATACAACCATTTAACACATATCCTTCCTCAGAACTCGAACCAGAGGATGAGTTTGCCCCACCGCCTCAGCTGGGGTAGAACTATTCCAGCTGAGGCCCCCCACAGCCAAGGCCTTTTCTATCATGTTTTGCAGATCCAGATTAAAAATATCTAGATCGATATTTGACAAATGAATCTGGTCCTTACTAAGCAGGCCCTATTCATTATGATCTAATTCTAAATGCCTATAAGTAAACCCGCCCAGCCATGGCAAAAATCTTGACATTGCCAAATTCAACTGTCTACGCACTCTCTACAGTGCTTTTAACTCTCGATTCATTAACCATCTCCAGCGCTGGACCATCTCTGACCAAACTAGAATGGTGTAAGGAAATAACTTTCTCAATTCCAAATAAACATTTTTAACCTCACATAATAACTGCATGGATCTGACAACATCTATATCATTACCCCCCCATATAAATTATTAAAATATCTGGAGCAGGCCAAGTTGATGCACACTCTAATATGAGCTCCATTAACTGATGAATTTGCAGACCACCTACACCTTTCCAATATATTGCGACGTCATCACGATTGAAGTCCAAATTCAGTCCACATATCCTTGCTCGTGCTCTTTGCATGGCCCGTTTTACAAAGGAATGACCTACAACCCAAAGATTTGTTACAATACCTGAAGAAAATAATCAAAGAGTGAAAGGAGGAAAAACAAACATTACATCATGTCATTTCGCACATATAACTTAAAACAGTTTGACTCCCACCTCCAAATCTTCTTAATTCCATCTGCAACAAAACCTAATTTCGCCACTTCAGTTGCTACCTGAATTCTGAAGGAATGAGTGGTAAATTTGCCTTTATAACCAAGCCTTTCGAAACATAACTGCAAAACCCTCTGGAATTGAAACCGTGTTAGAGGAGAGATATACACCAGCAGGTACCACAGAGCGGACAGCTAAATAAGCACACAATATAGCCACTGGGCAAACTCTACCTTCCTTGATACTTGACAAATGAATCCATCTGCCTTCACCCATTTGATCGTTTTTTGAAGATTGTAACCAAATATCTACCTGTGAATCCCTTAATCACATTCTTAAACTGTAAACCTGACTCACTGATCCTAAATCCTGCAAAAAAAGGCTAAAGAAAAGGTTGCTGAAAACAAATATTCTTCAAATTGTGAATAACAAACCCTGTTTAAAACATCAAGCAAATCTCCTAACACTGAATAACCTTTTAACAACCGTTTCATCACAAATGCATTCACTACTACTAGCTTACCTAAAAGTCGCAAAAAATATGTTACACCTGCTAAGCTTCTGGAGATGGCATTTTTAGATATATCATTGTTAATACATTGAACCACAAAAGAGAAGGCAGCTTCTATATTACCACCTACTGGATCAACTCGGATTAGTTCATGGAATTATACCATTCATTCCATGCTGACACATATGCACTCCATGTGCCCTGTGCAAGTGCTTTCATGAGAAATTGCCCGGCTCTTCCCAGATTAATTGCCAAAGGCGTTTTGGTAATTCCACGCTCTCTTCCTCTGCATCCGGCACTAAACTCCTGAAAGCGCTGAGCTGAAAACGAGAAATAGCTATTTTATTCTCAATACCCGAAATATGCATAGCCTTCACCCAAATATATATTTTTTAAAACATAACAATATTGGATTTCGCAACAAATTAATAACAAAGCAACATTTAGAATGCATGGAATTATTGACCTGTACCACTGACTTATTGTCACAGTGGAACACAATTTGTTTATTCTGCAGTTCCTCACCCCATGCCAAAATGGCTGATACAATTCCTAACAGTTTCAGCAGGGTTACATTCTTAGTTAACCCTTGCTCCACTAATTCATCTGGCCACTACGCAAAGGCCCATTTTTTGTTCCAGAATATGCCAAAACCAACTGACCATGCAGCATCCACAAATAATTCTTAAGCTTCATCATCCTGAAATTCCGTTTGCAAGAATGAAAAGCCATTGTATTCTTTTAGGAATTGATCCCACACTTTCAAACCTTTTTTCATTTCTGCAGAAATCCTTACGAAACAGTGAACCAATTTCTTTTTTACACAAGCCAAAGCCAATCGCTTACAAAAAATAAAATAAAAAAATAAAATTCATCCTATAGGCATAATACGACCTGCAAATGATAATAGGCCTAATAACTAATGAAACTGCTTTACAGCTTGCTAAAAATAAACCAATTTTTTATTTGAACTTAGAAATGTTTTCTGCCGGCAGTTTACACTTAAAGGCAACAGAGTCAATTGTTATCCCTAAGAATTGAATACACGTCACTGGCCCCACTGTCTTCTCCACTGCTAACAGAATACCAAACCATTTGGCTAAATTACAGAAAACCTCTAACAACATAACACATTCTGAACCGGAACTAGGACCAATGAACAAAACATCATCCAGATAATGTACAATAGAACATAAACGGGTCTCAGCATTAACAACCCATTTCAAGAATGAAGAAAAGGCTTCAAAATAAAATCAGGAAATGGAGCCACCCATTGGTTTCCAAGGAATAAAAAACCCAATGAATTGAAACCTTCCGGATGCACTGGCAATAGCCTAAATTCCGACTCAATGTTCACTTTAGCCATCAGTGCACCCTGTCCAAATTCACATACCCATCTGAATGCATCATCAAAATATGCATAGGACACTGAGCATGTATCCTTGTCAAATTCGTCGTTTAATGACGCACCAGAAGGGTAAGATCTTTTTTTTTTTTTTTTTAATTAAACCTAGAGGAGAAAGGTGAAAATTAGCAAAAGAAGGGTGCTCAAAAGGACCCGCTATTACATTTTAACTCCTTTTGCAATGTCTTGCTGACGGATTCAACATCCTGCAAAACAGATTTTAAATTATTAACAACTGAACAACCTGAACCGGAAAACATTGGAATCTTAAAACCTTCTGCAAAACATTGAAGCAATAACTTAGCTCTCTCCCTGTTTGGGTACACCTGAAGATAAGGACGAAGCCTTTCCAGCTGCTCTGGCGTCCATGCCTTTTTGAAACTGGTCTTTTCCCTGACTGGATCCTGCTGCAATTCTTTTAAAGCAGCAAAAGGCTGAAAGATTTCCGCCACAGTATGAGCACTCATGCTTAAATCTACATGTAGTGGGCCATTTACAATGCCCTTCATTGAATGTCCAACATAGACCTTTTCATCGCTCCTACTGTGCTAGACGTGACAACTTTAGTCGCTGGTTTAACCGACAATCTTTGAGGCAGCATCAGATTCAGCCAAAGACCAACATCCATCATTACCAATTTCAGGGAAGAGTGGACAGCCAGTTTGTCTTAAAAGTTCATCATAGGTAAACCATGCCATTCTGCCAAAATTCTTTAAAAACAGTAAAGCAGAGCTTTTTTAAAATATTTGTTAATAAATCCTTTTTTAGATCTTACTACTCCCACTACCCCAAGCTGGACATTTTTTCTGCAAAACCCTTTACCATTCCAGTCACCGCTGCCAAAGCTTCACTAATCTTAACCAGTTTAGCAGAGTTGCGTTCATACTCACCGCCTGAAGTACCAGCTCTTCCTTGACACTAACTCCCATCATCCAAACTTTCTTCAATCCTCAACAGGATGACTTTAGTCCAGCCCTCTACTCTACCCTGACCCACAACAGTTACAGGGAAGGAGGGCAGACTTCTTTTACACCTTCTCTTCTTTCCAGGAGCTGTGACTAACTTCTGGAGGCAATTTTTTCACTGGCGTGCATACGCTTTTTTTCCTCAGCAGGTGGTGCTCTTCCCCAGTTGTAACGCATATAAGCGTGCCACTTTCCGGCTGTGTACGCCATGCTGCCGGAACCTCCGTCAGATGTCGGGAACACTCTGCAGAGTAGGGTGCTGCTACCGGTGGCTCCCTGTCAACATTGAAAGCCCGTGGTGCTGAAATTAAGCAATCTCTCAACCAGGATTTCTTCCAGATGGTACATCAGGTCTTCTGAGGACATGTTGCGGCTGGAATAGGTGAGGTGCTGGAGGTCCGTACGTGCTTCTTCTGTCCTACTAACAGCTGACAGGGATTGGGCTTGCACTGCCACCTTTAATTCTTACCTGGCTTCCGGTGCTTCGCTGGCTTGCGGCCAGCAACCAATTCTCAGCCAGCTCTGGTCCCCAGCAACAGCTGTGTCACTAAATCTTCCCAGCTACTTCACCCAACAACTCTCTCTAAACTTTTTCCTTAACTGTACTAACAGGAAAATGAACTCTATTGGCACCATACATATATGCCACAGTGGTTAATGCCTGTGGCATCTTTTTGTTTGGCAAACTGGTCATTTGTTTGGTCATCTGGTATTTGGCATGGTAATATTGGAAGGCAGTTTTGAGAATGAAAATTGCCAATGAGATATGCCAAGATAGCTTTACTGCTGGATGCAGTTGATTTGGTTTACTTAGTTTTAGCTATGTTGCAAGTTCCTGACCATGCATGTTAGGTATAAAGAGTAAACATGGGCCAAAGTACAAACATTGTTTGTATACTTGTAGAAAAACAATGCCTGATTAACCCCTTAAGGACACAGCTTCAGAAGCTGGACATACCCTTAAGGACACAAGCAATTTTTGCATTTTTTGCTGTTTGTGTTCAACTGCAATTTGCATCTCTCTCATTTATTGTACCAACACATATTATATACCGTTTTTTAGACAACAACAAGGGCTTTAATTTGATGTGACCTATACATGTATAAATTCTCATTTATTAAAAAAAAATGTAAAATAATGTGGAAAAAACAAAAAAAAAAAAACTTTTTTCCCCAAGTTTTGGCAATAATAATGTGTGCATAATATGTACAGCTTAGGAAAAGTAATTCAAAAATCAATTAATTTATGTGTCTTGATTTACAAAGTACATAATATGTGTAGGATTTCAGTTTATTTTGAAAGTTACAGGTCACAAACTACAAGGTCTAAAATAAAATTTCAATGTGAAACAATTTTAGAAGTTGGTATGTTTGTCTTGGAAGTTTAATACCCATTACAGGAAACAAAATTGCCACACAAAAGTATATATTTATATAAAGTAGACATCACAGGCTATTTACCTAAGGTTAGTTTGACACTTTTTGCGTAGCCATTTCACCGCCAATCTCTGCTAAATATTGGAGTAAAATTGTGTTTTTTCTCTATTTTGGCATATTCACATATAACAAGGTTTTTGTAATGTGTATTTCGTAAATCTAGTGTGTGCTATCCCTGTACAGAACCCCATATTGTGTTCAGCTACATCTGCTGAGTACAACGATACCCCCATTGTATACCTTTGCCCCTATTCTGTGAAGCTACAGTGCCATATAGGAGACCATGCTATTTCAGTTTCTATAGTTGGAATTTTCATAGATGGTCATATGTCTGAATTTGTGGCATTATAGCCATTTGACTGTTCAAATAACCCCATAAAGGCCTTCCATTTGAGAAAGCAGACACCCAAGGGTATGTTATTAGGCATATATTATACCTTAACTTGCCACCATGTTTTCACCAATTTATTTCAAATTTTGTGCTGAGGAAAAAATAAAAATAATTTTTTACATACATGTTGCATTTTCGCTGGGTATTTCTTACATTTGATAAGTGCCACTGTCATAAATTCCCCCTAAGTATGCTCAGTTACCTCTTCTGAGTAAAACAATATGCCCAATATATGACCCAGACACTATTTTGTAAAGTTACAGTGCTGTGAAAGAGATGTGATAAGTTCAGGTTTTTAAGTGTGAATTTACATGGAGAGTTTTAATGGGTCCGTATTCTATTTTTAAATATGTTAGCAGGCTGCTTTTTCCAATTACCCCAAAAAGGCATACTATTTCTTAAAGAAGACGCCCAAGGGTATTTCAAATAGCAAATTTTGAACCTTAGTGTGGGATAATTTTTCCGTTAGCTTGTATCAAGTGCAGTGGTAAAAAGCATTTTTTTCTGCCTTTTTGACACACAGTGAGTTTGTACTGTATATTTTGCAAACCTTATGTGTGCTACGGCTTTATAATACTTTATATGTTGCTCAGCTATGTTGTCTGAGTACAGCAATACCCCCGTATGTACCTTTGCCAGTTATATGGGGACGTTGAAGGGGCACATTTCAGACACAGCCATTGCAGGTTTTGTCAAACTTTGCATTTTTACGCTTTGTTGTTACCCCACTTTGAAGTTTTTTAGCAGGCTATATATTCCAACTATCCCATAAAAGCATACTATTTCTTAAAGAAGACATCCCAGGGTATTTCAAAAGGCATATTTTGAACCTTAGTGGGGGATCATTTTTCTGCTAGCTTGTACCAAGTGTAGTGGTAATAAGCATTTTTTCTGCTTTTTTGACACACACCGTGAGTTTGTACTGTGTATTTTGCAAACCTTATGTGTGCTACAGCTATATAATACTTCCTATCTTGCTCAGCTGTGTCATCTGAGCACAGCAATACCCCCATATGTACCTTTGCCAGGTATATGCGGACATTGAAGGGGCACATTTGAGACACAGCCATTTAAGTTTTTTCAAACTTTACATTTTTACGCTGTGTCCATACCCCACTTTGGAGGTTTGTTTGTAGGTTAATTATTCCAGCTACCCCATAAAGGCATACCATTTCTTAAAGAAGAGACCCTAGGGTATTTCAAAAGATGTATTTTGAACCTTAGTGTGAAATCATTTTTCCGCTAGCTTGTACCAAGTGTAGTGGTAATAAGCATTTTTTACTGCCTTTTTTACACACACAATGAGTTTGTACTGTATATTTTGCAAACCTTATGTGTGCTACGGCTATATAATACTTCCTATCTTGCTCAGCTATGTCGTCTGAGCACAGCAATACCCCCATATGTACCTTTGCCAGGTATATGCGGACATTGAAGGGGCACATTTGAGACACAGCCATTTAAGTTTTTTCAAACTTTAAATTTTTACGCTGTGTCCATACCCCACTTTGGAGGTGTGTTTGTAGGTTAATTATTCCAGCTACCCCATAAAGGAATACTATTTCCTAAAGAAGACACCCCAGGGTGTTTCAAAAGGCATATTTGAAACCTTACCGTGGTATCATTTTTTCGCTAGCCTGTACCAGTTGTAGCGGTAATACTCATTTTCCCCCTTTTTTTTTAAATTTTTTTAACTTTTTAAAAGTTTTTTTTAACTTTTAAAAAGTTTTATTTAGCATTTAACAACTTATTTTACTATTTTAAAACTTTGTTTAACCCCTTAAGGACCAAACTTCTGGAATAAAAGGTAATCATGGCATGTCACACATGTCATGTGTCCTTAAGGGGTTAAACTTTTCAAAAGTTATTTTAACGTTTTATTGGGTTTTTTTTAACTTTTAACCCCTAACTAGCCTAACCGTAAATCCCCAAATTTCCCCACTAACTTCTACCCACCTTAGCTAAATAAATAAATATTTAAAATAATTAATTAAATACATTTAACCCCTGAGGATTAAAAAAAATAAAAGTTAACCCTCAGGGGTTAAAAGAAAAAAATCAGATCAGTGAAATACTGTGATCTGTATTTTGATCACTGCAGGCAGTGATCAAAGGGCAGGGAAGGGGTTAAATTTTATTTGAAAGAGGTGAGGGGGGGGGGGGGGATTTTGCTACAAACACTTTTTTTTTACAGCCAGAGACAGATCAGCACCGATCTGTCTCTGCTGTTCACAGCTCACACGGAGCTGCAGGGAAACAGATCGGGTTTCACTGCAGCATGTGTGATCACTCTGACTCCTGGTCAGAGCGATCACATGGGCTGTGAAAGTGAAACTGCCTGTGTTAGTGTGCCTCCGATAGGGAGACACACTACAGGAAGATTAACCCCACGATTGCCGTGATTGTGGCAATCAGGGGTTAATTTTCATTTATGACGGAAATTTCCGTCATGCGTCCTTAAGGGGTTAAAACTATATTCTGCAACTAGAAAAAAAAACAGAAAAGTTAAAAGAAATTGATATGTTACATATTTGGAAGCTGAAAATGTATATAAAGTTTTCTGCTAATTTTGCATTTATGATCATACAAAGGTTTGCATGTATGCAACTTTCTTTGGGAAGCATTGTGGAAGAGCCCTACTCATTTCTTCATCCCATGATGTAGGATTGGAACTAACTATTCACATACCTCCCAACATGTAGACTCCACCATTTGGGGTGGAGTGTCTCATCTCCAGTGACCAAAGAAAACAGGTGGTCTTGTCTAAATGGGGGTGGGTCTTCCTACAAAAAGGGGTGATCTCACCACATGCCATGCAGCCTGACCAGTGTCTAATGATGCCCTCATGCTGTGCTGCTTTGGGAGAGTTCCATGGTGTTCCCGAATGAAGGATACCAGGGAAATAAAGCAGGATGGTGGGACAGCACCCCAAAATTGGAACTGTGCCACCCAAAGCGGGACATTTGAGGAACATGTATTCATCTGTATGTTGTTTTTTGTATGATGCATGCATTTTTCCTTACTTGTCAGCATATTATTTTGTATATATGTTTTTTTTATTTTGTAATGTTTTTTTTACAGACCAATAGCAGAGGATGTTTCACAGGGGAGATTGACATTCGTTATTTCAATTTATCAACTAAACCTCATATTAGACAATTAACAGTGTCAACCTCTATCAAAGAAAAACACACAGGTGAGGCTGTGATTAATCATACTGATTAACAGAAAGAAAAAAGTTGGAAGCTTAAATTCAGCGAGAAAAATCTTGGACAGACACAAGGGGATAACCCTTAAGGAAAAGTAGAATAAAAAAAAAAGGGAGAGATGTGAACAGTCATTGTAAAGAGTATCACTAGTAATGTTAAAACATAACATTTATTATATATAGAAATAAGAAATACTAAGTAAACCAAAAACAAGAGGGAAAGTGAGAATAAAATAAAAGGTAACGCAGAAGAGCCACTTACCGGAGAAATGTGCGTCGAGACTGAACATCCATTACTAGTGATTACTTAAATAGAGGTTTAATTTCAAAAACGAACACTGGGAAATCTTTATCTGATTTTGTTAGCTATTTGTAAAATAAACGATATTGAGAGGAAATTATTCCCTTAAATCCATTCTTCAATTTAAACCACCTTTTTTTTTTTATTTCCTTCATGATAAAAAACACACAGACAGAGCTCAAGCACAATCAAAACTTCAGACGTTCAACACTTAGACATATGTGATATCAAACTTTGTGAACACACTAGCTCATGATTACCTGCTAATCATTGGTCAAATAAGCCTTGCTTCTGCCTAAAGATCAAACATCGCTGCTAAATTGCCTGTTTAATGGCCATGAGCATGGTCTGTGCAATATAAAAAGCATCACTCAACATGAAGCAACATTTTAGCTTTGTGGCTTCTTTTAAATCAGATTTTTTTTTTTACCACAGACAGACAGCGAGATAGAAAAATAAATAATAAGTCAATGTATATTTGTTTGTACCTATATTAGAAACTTTTGCCATGGATGTACTAAACATTACATATTTTGTAAATTCAAATTTGGCAAAGTTTTCTGAATCTTCCCCAATATCTTTTATTGTAGGTCTGGTGGAAAAAGCATCAAGTCCTTTAAGAATTGGAAGTGCAAAAATTATATATTTTGAAGATCTTGAATACTATTATTATAGAGGGAATCCCTACAATGGCGTGGTAAGAAAAGATGAGGGAACTAGGATCTAACTTATACTACTTATTAGTCTGATACACAGCGAAAATATTAAATTTTGCCAAATCAATTCATCTGAAAATAATTGTGGTTCAGGCATATGCAAATTGGGTGATGAAATCCGTGGAAACAAACATGAGTAATATCCTGATTTTGAATGCAAAGGAAGGCCATCTGGAAAAATGTAGCCTTAATCTCTTTTTCGGGTGATGAAGTGTGCGCTTACCATTTTAATTTTTAGAATGAATACTACTACTAAGATATGGCTCACAGACATCAGTAATGACATGGCATGGTGAGTAGGATAGAGATAGCAGAGCTAATGTCACACAACATAAAGTAAGCATTAGTACCACACTGAGACATAAAAAATATTTTTCAGAAACAGCAGTAATATGGAAACATCTAGCAGTGAAATTAATTAAATCCAGAAGTGATATGGAGCAAATCCAGCAGTGGTATAGCCCAAGTTTAGCAGTGATGTTAACAAAATCCAGCACTGGTATGGACCTAATCCAGCAGTGGTATGGGCCACATTCACAAATAATATGACCTGGACACAGTAGTAATATGGAAAAAAATCCATCAGTAATGTGAACCATATCCAGCAATTTTGTGAACAAAAACCAGCACTGGTGTGACCTGGAGAAAGCTGTGATATAGTCTGGAGACAGCAGTGCTATGGACCAATTCCAGCAGTGGTTTGAACCACATTCAGAAACTATATGGACCAAATCACTCAGTGGTATGTCCTGGATACAGCAGTAATATGAGCTAAATCCAGCATGGTATGTCCTGGAGACAGCAGTAATATGGGCCAAATCCAGCGTGATATGGCCTTAAGACAGTAGTAATATGAAATAAATGCATTAGTGGTATGACCTAAAGACAGCCAAGACATGGACTGAAGACAGCAGAAATATAGACTGTAAAAATGAGTGACAAGGCCTAGGGAAGAGCAGGGATATGTCCAGCAGAGAGCAGTAAATGGTCCAAAGGAAGCCTTGATATTATATAGACACAACAGTGAAACGATTAAAGAAATGGTAAAATGGCAGAGAGATAGATGTGATATTGTAAAGTGTGCAGGGATGTGACAGATGCAGTTATGTTGTGGTTTAGGGATATCAGTAAAACAGTATAGGGATAGCAAACATAAGGAATCAAGAAGGCTGCAATAGAAAAGGAAATTATTCACACTTTAGTTGGAGTATAGACAAATATAAGGTTCTGGAAATATAGATAGATACACACTAATATGCCTTAATGAACAGTCTGTGATAATAAGGGCTGTGCTTTTCAGATTACTGTTATCGACAAAAACAAGAAACGAATGCCAAACGAAGTGTTCTATCTGATTGTGAAAGTCGATAATGTGAAGACTAACCTATCCCTGGTGACTAATGAAGAGGGAGTCGCACACTTTGAGCTCGACACAACTGATTGGGTAGATGTTGTCAAAATTAAGGTGAGTCACTCTGAGAATGCTAAAATCTTGGGCAATAATTCAAAAAGTGAATACACTCCCTCCTCAGAAAGTGGAAAATATAAAAACTCTTCATGTTTCTCTATATTTTTATCCACTGTTACAATTAATTTGGTAAATTTAATAGTCTTTCTAGTTTTGCTCAAAATGTTTCTTAGCTTCTATCTCATATTCTTGTATGTTTTAAGTCAACCAAGAAGAGATTTTCAATACAATAAAATGAATGAATGTCTGAGTGCTGTAAAGGTCATTCCAAATCATGAAAAGCAGTCCATGGTTGATTGAGATTTTTTTTTAGATCACAGATTTGTTGAATATCCAACCCATTTTAAACTTTAATTCTTCACGGACTCTTAGAGACATACGTTTCCAGGATATCTTGATCCTAAATGGCAACTGTCACCCTAAAAATCATTTTAATATAACTCATTAAGCATTGGGAACTCAAAAAATCAATTTTTAAAATTACATATATATGTTAAATATATTTTATATGCATATGTTGAAAACATTTGAAAAACATATCCCTACTTTAAAAAAGAGACAAAGGAAATGGGAAAAAGGGGATCCACCCACTAAAGTTGGATGGAATCCATTCTCATTTACAGACTACTCCCTTTGGGTAAAGAGTCACATAGATATGGTAAAGAACCTTTATTAGAAAAATGAAAGTAATAATGATTGGTAACAAAGTTAACAAAATACAAATTATAATAATTGATACACTGTAGAAGTGTTAAAGTGAAAAGAAACCAAACCTATGAAAAACCTGGAAAAATGCTCCTATATAGCCACCTAAACATGTATAAGGGAGAAAAATGGATGGGTATTGAAAGACCTTCAGAGAAGATCAAATAAGCAGCATCCACATCTCCTAAATAGGGTGGAGACACGGTCTGATCAGGTTCTAGAAAAAAATCATTTGAATACTTGCTACAATAGCATAGATAGAGGGTGGGGGATAAGAGGTGCCTAGCAGCAGCTAAAGTGTTTAGTGGAAAAAGGGGTATGCAGTAGTCACTTAATATAGGCATCCAGGAGAGTCCTAAAGAGCCTACTGGGGGTCTGATAGATTACCCCTCCATGTAGTAAAAAGGACTAGGAGAAAACAGAAAATTTTACAACTTTGTGTCTCTCCTCAACATCAATGATGACAACCTTAGATTTACTGCAGAATTTGGAGGCTCAACTTTGAACTTCTTGGATTTAACTATCTCTATCTGTAATGATGGTTCCTTGAAAACTACTTTAATCAAGAAACCCTCTGCATCCTTTAAAACAAGGTATCCCCACTGGACAGTATTTCAGACTACGGTGCAATTGTACAGATGTACTGGATTTCCAACTGAAAGCCAAAGTTCTGAGACAACAATTTAAAGAGAAGGGGTACCCAAATAAGTGTCTCAAGAGGGCCTATAAAAGGGCATTGGTAACCGATAGGATGGACCTATTGACAGAATCACCCTGTCTTGAAAACACCACTAAAAAGACAATTAGGATGATAGGGACTTTTGACACAGGCTGGAATGAGTTTAAACGCTCCATACAAAAATTCTGGCCCATCCTTTTAAAGGATATCCATCTTAAAGATGTATTGAGCCCCCAAGCCACTATAACGGCCCGGAGAGGCAGGAACCTTAGGGACATCTTAGTCCCTAGCCATTTTCCGACTAAACAAAATCCAAAATCTACATGGTTGGGACGTAAGGTTCCGGTAGGCTCATATGCCTGTGGCAGATGTGTGGCCTGTAGGTACATTCTCAGAGTCTCTAAAAGAATAAGTGACAGTGAAGGCAAACAGACCTTCCAGATATCTCACTTTTTCAATTGTAATTCGACAGGGGTAATATACCTTCTCACTTGTAGCTGCAAGATGATGTATGTGGGTAAAACGTCTTTTCTGGCTTTTAAGGAACGCATCAAGGAACATGTTAGGTCCCCCAAAAAACGTTTAGACACCCCAATTTCCAGACATCTAAAAGAAAGTCATGTTGGGTCCTCTAAGGATATATGGTTTTGCGGCTTGGAACTAGTGAAGCGCGAACAAAGACGAGGCGACTTTGACAAAATCCTACGTCAAAAAGAATGTAGGTGGATCTATAAACTGTATATTATAATATTTCATTTTACGTATATTCATATATATATATATATATATATATATATATACACACACACACACACACACTTTTAACCAGATTATATCCATCTTATTATCATATTTTTTATTGTCAAATTATTTTTTTCTTATTGCCAAAATTGATTACTGTTTTATTCCCCCTTTTTTGGAAGCAATCTTCTCTTTTTTAACTTTTTCCTTATATCATCCTTACCTCAAAGTTAGGTATATTTCCTATATTGTTTGTCTATAAATATTGGGAGAAACAAGATTCTAAAGGTATATATCATACTTGGTTCCTTTAAGAGCTAAGAAGTATTATTTATCTTCTCAATTTATATGAATCATGTCTATAATTCTTGCCTTAATAATATACTTAAATATACCACTAGAATCTGCCTCTCCAGGATTGATCACTACAGGCTATGTTTTCCTAATAAGTGACTCAAATATATTACTGGAATCCTTTTTTTTCACATCAATCATCTATATGCTATGCTTTGCATGCCTCACAGATAATGTAATAGATTGCACTGCATTTGTATATCGAAACTATGCACTGTAATTGGTTGCTTTAAAAGACTACAGATCCCAGCAACCATCTGTGGCATGCCACTTCCGGTTTCCGGTTGACGGCTGTGATTACATTACATGGACACTTGGAGAAACTACATCTCTCATCATACATCAGTACTCGCAGCACGTCACTTCCGTTTGACGGCCGCAATCTAAACCGCATTATTAGTATGGACGTTTATATGGACTACATCTCCCAGCACACACCAATGGTCGCGGCACATCATTTCCAGTCGACGCCCGTGACCAAACAGGAAACAGGAAGAACAGCACCACACCAGATTACCATTGATGAATTAACATCCCCTATATAAACTGGGCGGAATGCCAAGGACATCCTCTATTTTGATAAAGCCCAAACCCGGGCGAAACGCGTCAAGGACAGGATTTAAAGCTATATTATATGTTTTACATATACTTTCATATATATTTTTTTAATATATATTTTATATCATTTTAAATAATAAATTGAATGCTTTTTCCTTAAATTCTTTGGCTTCTGCATATCTTCTGGTGCTGCTGATTTCCTGCTATATCCTCTGGTGGGGATTATACCACCACAAGCTATCATATTGTAAGTAGGATACCTAAGTTTTTCTATTATACTTTTGGTTTATGATACTGTTCCATTGGTCTGTATATTTTGTTTTTTCCACATACCTATGACTGATGAATCTGGACCTCCTGGTATCTTCAGATCCTAAGACGGGGATTGTACCGTCCAGGCGATATACAGCAGAGCTCTTAGTAGCTCTGTAAAGTGTGAGTTTGCTCTTTACCCACAGTTTATTCTATATACACACACTATCTAAATATTTTATACATACTGCACTATTATTATTTATTGTTATTTCCTTTTGAGGTTTTTACATGCTGTATAATTCAAGAACGATATGTATGTATAATATGATTATTTGATCACTTTTTTGGCGCGGTTTACCACTATTTTCTCTTTCACTTTCACTTCATAGCAGGCATTGGGAAGTCCTGCAGGTTCACTGCTGCCTTACACATCTATTGTTTTTTTAGTGAGCGCCTAAACCTTTCCTTTTTATTTGGATCTATAAACTCAAAACCTTGAACCCAAGAGAACCACAAGCAGAAATGGGATACGGCTGTACAGTCTATGGAGGGAACATACAAAGAAAAAACAATAGTGTAATACAGTATATACAGTGAATAGTGCGCTTTAAATGGATGCACTCACGAGATAGTGGAGATAAAATAGCATTCAAAGGTGCCTCCCCAGGAAATGTGGGGGGATACTGGTATCCTTTGCAAATGTCGAGCAGCCAATGGGACACAGGACTCCAGGTGAGTAGTAGTAGAAAATATTAGTAATTTTATTTTCTTTAAAAAGGTGGAACAACACCATAGAAATACAATTTAAAAGTGCAGCAATAGGTCCAACGCGTTTCGTTCAATACAGGAACTTCATCAGGGACCGCACAATAAAAGAAATCACCAGCAGTGTTACAGATTGTAAAAAAATATACATCCTACTCACCCTAACAATAATCACTATAAATAGGGCTAATCCCAATGTCCCATTGGTCCAAAGTGTGGGAGTATCCTCTGGGCAGCTCTTCATTGGTCCAAGGATGGTGTCTTCCAGCTGATTATATTTTCGGCATTTCGGTGCCTCAAAAACGAGCGCGTTTTTCAAACACCGGAACCGGAAGTGGACGTTCTCCTTCACTTCCGCGTTCCATTTGCGTTCCACGTGCGTTCCAAAAGCAGTTCGCACATGCTCAGTAATAATATCACAACTACCTCGATCAAAAACCATCATCATAAATTAAAAACAATTACTAAAGAATCAGAGCATAATTAAAACTAAAATGCAGTAAATCTCTAGATGAAAAGAGAAAGATGAATTAGTATATATAATATATAGACACCATTTCATATTAATTATTTTGACAAATTGAAATTATGATGTAACAAAATTTCGTGATCAAACTTCATTATATGAAAAACACCTTATCTGCAGATCTATTTAAAGTGACAGACTCCTCTGCAAATCTGTTAAAGTGACAGATGCTTTATCTGCAGATCTATTTAAAGTGACAGACTCCTCTGCAAATCTGTTAAAGTGACAGACGCCTTTGCAAGTCTATTAAAGTGACAAACACCTTTTTTAATTGAAAAAAAATAAAAAACATGACCAGTATACCTAAACATGTTCCCTCAATACCATTAATTATAAATTGTGATAAATAACCTGATTAGTACACATAACTGTGTAGTGTAAAACACACTGATTTAATTTTTATTTTTGTTTTTAGTTTAATTTTATATTATTTTTTATTTTTTATCTTGTTTATCGTTTTTTATAATTTTTATATATACATATATATATACATACATAGATTGAATTTTTGCACTTTTATTATATCCCCAAAAAGATATCCCTAGTTATCCCATATGTTTAAACTAATGATACTACTCATTTATCCGAAAAATACATGTAGTATAAAAAGAGAGTAGTCATAACGATCACTCCAAAAAACACACCAGATCGATCCCAATGTTCAGGCCCTTTGGTTCCAGGAAGAACCAAAGGCTACATACTGTCTCAGCATTTTTATCACAGCTTTTGCCGTGATAGAGATTTGCATCTACAATTGCCCACACTGTGTGTAGCAATTTCTATCTACAGTGGTTAAATTTTTTTCATACGGGACACTTTATATCTGAGCCATATTATTAACAAGAGATCTTGCCTCCTATATGAGAGCGATCACATACTTGTTATCTTGATATGACTAGATAGATTTAGATCTTTCATCTCCCTCTACTATGGCATGCCCGTATCTATGTATGGAGATGTATTGTAACACAATATGGATAACGTGCATTCATCTACATTTCATTATATTACAGGTTTACTTTTCTTTTTCCTTTTTGGTTTCGATATGCAGACGGACGAGTTATGTATGGTCGAGCGATGGTTCTTTGTAATACGCCCCCCTCCCCACTAGGATTGGCTCGGATTGGGGAGAGGGTGTTAAACTCTGCTCGGACCAGCCCCTAATTCTCAGAGGGCATGAATTGGAGGATCATCAAGGGGATGAGCACTTAGATCCCTTTATAAACAGGTCAGCGATCATTCACTGGTTAGCTCTTGAGAAAGGCGTTTAGAAACGCCGAAACGCGCGTCGGGCTTTCATTTATCGATGCATTCACTTTGATTGATTTTCTATTTTACTTACCTGGGCTCCCACGATGTCTGTACCAGTTCTATTATGCATTAAGTGTTGAGGGATATTATTAGGCTGCCTCGAAGCAGCAGCTTAGTTGGCTGTGGGTTAGACAGTTAGTCTAGGGCGTATACAGGCATGGTGCTACTCTTATCCTTTAGTTTAGGCTGGAAGGTTCTGTTTTCTCCTAGTCCTTTTTACTACATGGAGGGGTAATCTATCAGACCCCCAGTAGGCTCTTTAGGACTCTCCTGGATGCCTATATTAAGTGACTACTGCATACCCCTTTTTCCACTAAACACTTTAGCTGCTGCTAGGCACCTCTTATCTCCCACCCTCTATCTATGCTATTGTAGCAAGTATTCAAATGATTTTTTTCTAGAACCTGATCAGACCGTGTCTCCACCCTATTTAGGAGATGTGGATGCTGCTTATTTGATCTTCTCTGAAGGTCTTTCAATACCCATCCATTTTTCTCCCTTATACATGTTTAGGTGGCTATATAGGAGCATTTTTCCAGGTTTTTCATAGGTTTGGTTTCTTTTCACTTTAACACTTCTACTATCTATTATTATAATTTTTCTTTTGTTAACTTTGTTACCAATCATTATTACTTTCATTTTTCCAATAAAGGTTCTTTACCATATCTATGTGACTCTTTACCCAAAGGGAGTAGTCTGTAAATGGGAATGGATTCCATCCAACTTTAGTGGGTGGATCCCCTTTTCCCCCATTTTCTTGTCTCTTTTTTATCTTTATCTACCCGGGGTTAAGCCCCTACTACTCCCTGTAACCGTTATAGAGGTTTGGTGGTGACTTATCTCACACCCTTACCTTTTTCCTTTTTTGTGTATATCCCTACTTTAACCCCTAAATCTCTAAAATGAACACTATAAGGTCAGGAATAAATTTATATGTCCAACCCACCCTTGCTCCCTTCAAAAAAAAAAAAAAAAAAAAAAAGGTGATTTACTCCACTACCCTGCCCAAACTTCACCCCCTTGGCAGAGATAATCAGATTTGATGATCTCAGCCAATGCAATGCTTAACAGTTTAAAGTGTGTCCTTTTCTTCAAATGCTTCTACTTTTTTCCTAATACCTTTAGTGAATGTATCCAATTATTATGAATCAATTATCTTTATACAGAGAATTGTGGAACACAACTGCAGAATTAAATGTTGGAGCTATACCTTTAATAAAAACAAGGAGTACTTCCAATATAACTTCGAAAGAGATTTTATTATCTCTCATAGAATCAGTTGAAAACAAATAGTCTCTTTCTTCCAGAATTGCATTAAGGAAAAAAGAAAGCTGAATGCAAATAATTTGTTAACATGAAAAAGTATTTTCAATAATAAAGTCCTCTTATATATTAATCGGTTTCTAGTATCAATTAATCTTCAGAGAAAATGAATGGCAGTTGGAATTGATTTTCCTTACATGATGTTTGTAGTAATATATTTACTTGATTAGTAAATAGCAGTAGTGGTTAAACTTATATGCTGGTTAACAATATGTATATCATTGTTTAGTAAAACTTCCTTAATTGCAGGTTAAAGTAATCCTTATACTTGATAAGTGAATTATCCTTAATTGCAGGTTACAGTAATATTTATACTTGATAAGTGAAATATCCTTAATTTCAGTTTGTAGTAAGTAGTAAGATACTTATGGTTTCTCCAGAGAGTCCTGTACGTGTAGCAAGGATGGTAAAGATCTACAATTGGTTGTTTGGTTTGTAAGTAGCTACAGGAATCCTTGTAGATTACAGCAACAATGAAGAACGAAGGTTCGTGGTTGCAGCAGCAATACAGAAAGACTCAGCGTGGAGACAGAGGTAGGTTCAAAATAACTCAGCAATTAAAGTTTGGCACGACTTGCCTATAAGGCAATTGAATAGAGCTTCATCATATGGGGACGAGCTTACTTCTGAACGCGGAAGTAACTTCGCGGAGCCAATTCACGGTAATTACATGACACCAATAAGTGGTTTTACTTCATCAGAAATATGCACAGAATGCAAATCTATGGGTTGTGTTGCATTTTTCAGACATTGGATTTCGTGATGAGATCTGAGGTAAGTTTATTTTTGCTGACCATTCCATATCATGTGTCTGCCAGTATCTCTACAGAGTGGACCAGTGTACTACTCTAATGCTTGTTTTCAGATTTTTTATTTGACATTTTACCATTGAAGTACATAATTATTTTTGTTTGTATTTCAACATTATATTATACTTTCATCTACCTTTGTACAGGTACATATATTTACTTCTAAGCAGAAAATTAATCTCCTTACTTTGAGCCTCATGCTTACATGTGACTTCTTAATGTCATTCATTCCAGGGAGTCTTTAATTTGGAGGAATCTGAGAAAAATGATAGGATAGAGACACCCAGATCTATCTTCCCCTTCTACTCCCCAAGAAAAAACGTATTGAAAGTAGAGAAAATGTCAACTGTTTTGAAGAAACTTGTATGTAACACTGTGCATTCAGCAAAAATTGAATACAGGATCAATGTGAATGACCTGCCTCCTGAGTTGAATGAACTTTCTGTCATCTATGTGGTGAGTACTCTATGGAGGTTACATAATAATTTCTGAGACATGTAAGCAGCTTTCACATGCTTTCTTATTTGTTTAAAGTATAAAGAATACTTTACGTAAAATGTTTTCTAGCAATACTGCCCATTTTTATTTTATTGTGAATCTAATCAGTATTAAAATCAAAAGTTAAAAAAAGGCAGTAAAATAAAATCCAAAAGAGGAATAGAAAGTGGCAGAAGGACAGAATACTTTGTTACACTACAGAATGGTGGGAACAAAGGCACCAATGTATAGTGTGAAGTTCCAGTTCTACATATCAGAAAATAGCCCATTCACACAAAACTACTACTCTAATACTCTAACAGCCTAATGTCTGCTCTTATGAGAATAATTTAAGAGCAAGCATTAGGCTGCTAGAGTAGGACCTGCCAAGAATGGGGTACTGTCACGGGTGGCGGTCCGATGCCCAGGACCCAGACACTGTCCGGGTGGCGGAGCGAGGACCGGGACCCAGTATGCCTGATGTTGTTGGGAGTCTCAGCGTGATAATGGACTATCAGGGCCTGGTGCAGGGTAACCACACGCCCTCTGGTGTTGAGCACCAGGGTTTGCGCAGCCACATACCAGAACCCTGATGCAGCTACAGCGGATCCCAGGAACTAGGAGCTTGATATGCAGACCTCCCAGGAACTGGATAGGTGGGTTCTGCAGCAGACATGTATCCAGTACAGAAACAAGGCAAGACTAGAACAGGCACCAAACATGAAAACAAGGCAGAACTAGTAGAGAAGGATAGGAAGCTAAACCCAGAACATGAACACAATACATAAGGGAACATTAACTAAACAGGGGCAGGACAGGACTGTACATGGACTGGGATTACAAAATAAAACAAGACAAGATATAATAGGTAAAACAGGAGCAGACATAACTAAGCACTATATATGAAAAGTATGGGGTTTAGTTACATTATATGATCATACATTGCATAAGCCTGCCACAACGCTAATGTACCCCATAATTGGCAGGTCCTACT
Organism: Pelobates fuscus; assembly: GCF_036172605.1. Taxonomy (NCBI): domain Eukaryota; kingdom Metazoa; phylum Chordata; class Amphibia; order Anura; family Pelobatidae; genus Pelobates; species Pelobates fuscus. The sequence continues at coordinate 22,598,953 of NC_086326.1, read as the reverse complement.
CTGCCTAATGTTCACTAAAAGAACCATACTAAACCACAATAGCACTTACCTACAAGAAAGGGCAGAGACTTGAAACACTGCTGCAGGTCCAGACTGAAACAAAAGGAAAATGGAAAACATACAGGGGTGGCAACAAGACAAACATTTAAAGGAAACCTGGACACTGGGAATTCCAGGGATGGATTACAGGAATGAACCCAGAAAAACCCAGCATAAAGAAAACCAGACATAGAACAGAAACTCAAAAAAACAAGAAAAACTAAGCAAGGATTGTAAAAAGAGTACTGGATACCAGAAGCCAAGGCCAGACATCTCCGGAGAACAGGACAGGATGTGACAGGTACATTGACGTTGTGTCAGGCTTATGTGATATATGATCATATAATGTAACTAAACCCCCATTATATTTTGCCTAGGTGAGGTGTTTTTAAATAAAACTATTACAATCTATATCAACATTTTAAAATACATTCCAAGTATATGTTTATTCTATCAATATACAAAGTATAATGTGTAGACCTATGCTTTCCAATACTCTTATGCATGTATGCTTATATATGTGACTGTGAATTTTTATATTTGTGTATGAGTTCATGTGTATGTATGTATCTATCTGTGTTTGTGTGTATGTATATGTATTTGTGTTCATATGTTTATGTGCATGCGCATACATATGTGTACATATACATATATATGGGGTTATGTATGTGTAGGCACATTTGGTGCTTGTGTGTGGATGTATGTGTAGGTGTGCATGTACATATATGTAGGCATTTGTTTGTATTTATATGTATATTGTTGTATGTTCTTGTGTTTATTGTGTATGTACGTGTGTATACGTCTGTACCTGTGTATATGTATATGTACATGTGTTCGAGTGTGTGTGTGTGTGTGTGTGTCTGTCTGTGTATGCTGGATATAGGCCTTCATGCATATCCTGTAACTCTTGGATGGACATTCATGTATTCTTAATATAAGTAATTATCTTGTTTTTGCTCTCCCCTTCTAGCACCATCTTCTGCACTATTTGCTTGTTTTTTTTCTCTCTCTCCCCCGTCACTATGTAATCTTCACACAAGATATTTACAACCTTCTGCGAGAATGATGTCTATTTTCTATCAAACCTGTGTCTTATCTGCACTCATGTCACTTTATCCCCTGTATCACAACTCAACTTTGAATTATATGTGTCGTCTTGCTCAGAAATTCTTGAGACTTGAGAAAGGGAGGTTCTCCCGAAAGCTTGTCATTAAAAATTTCTGTTAGTCCAACAAAAAAGGTATTACAAGATACAAAGTGTATCTGTTTTTTACATCTACATCACTGGACTAATAAGACTACAATCTCTACTGATAGATAGATAGATAGATAGATAGATAGATATGCCCCACCTCCTGTAGACTGTAAGCTCATTTGAGCAGCGCTTTCTTCAACCTATTGTTCCTGTACGTTTTTGTAATTGTCTCATTTATTGTTAAATCTCCCCCTTTGATAATATTGTAAAATACTACAGGATATGCGGGCGCTATATAAATACCATTAATAATAATAATAATAATAATAATAATAATAATAGATAGATAGATAGATAGATAGATACTCTCAAAACGTATTAGCCACACTTGCTTTCATAAACACACATTGACAGTCACACTCACAGAACCACTTAACCACACCCACAAAATTGACTATTCAGCCACTTAATCACACATACTCTTATCTAGCCATTCTTAGAATGTGCTAGAACCAAAGTGTGATGAGAATATACCCCTACACGCAGGATCCAGCTAAACAGAAGACAGCACAGAGGTGAGATCCGTCTACCGGACCTTAGAATGGCTGGACTCGACATATATAGGAGAGGTACAGAGTCAAGAACAATCCGAGTTCAAGAGCACAAAGAGACAGCGTAAACTAGGACAAGCCGGGGTCTGGTACACAGGAAACAGCAAGCCGGCAAACAGAACAGACAAGGATAAAGCGAAAACGAAGTCAGAATACAAAGCCAAGGTCAAATACGGAGGAACACAACTGAACACAACAAGCGCTAAAGGGAACTGAAACAGAAACCACGATAGGGCAAGGAACTAAGGGAAAAGGGTAAGTATAAGTAGCCTCCAAACTAATGTGATTGGCTCCTGTCACTTCCACACCCCCAAAAGGTAAGTGTATGGGGTGTGTGGCATGACAGGGGCCAATGGGAGCCTTTTTGCAATTTAGGCTCCCACTGTCTCTTTAAGAGCGTGCCCGCGACTCGCGGCGCGCTCTTAGATTCAGGCGGGACACGTGACCGCATCTCGCGGTCACTGCCCACCTTCCTGTTAGAAGCGTTGGATTAGCCGCGCGCGGCTCGTGAAGCCGCAGGGCCGCGCGCGGCTTGAAGAGATGACCGCGGCCGGCCCCTGGAAAAGGTGAGTAACGCTACACAAAGGCTCCTAAGTAGCCTGGTTCCCCATCTTTGTTTAAAATAAACAGACTAAAGAATGCCACTTATGGATTCTAAATGCCTAAGTCTCCTACCATCACAAAATAAATGTATTCTTAACTCCACAATGTCAGTCAGATTTCTTCATGAATTCAAATTAGCTGTCACCTCACATTATGTTTTTTTGTTTGTTTGTTTGTTTTTAAGTTTCTGGATATTTTTTTAAAATAAAACTATTTAGGCAGATAATTATACATATTCATTGTTCTTGCTGTAAAGAACCCTTTCCTATTCTATAGGTGAAATCCTCTTTCTTCATGTTTGAATGAGTGTCCTCTTATTATTTTGTATTAATAAACAGGTTATCAGAGAGCTGTTTGCATTGACTCAGTATATATTTGAAACATATTATCATATTGATCTGTATGTCTTTTTTTCTAAATCAAACATGATAAAGTTTTATAGAATAGAATTACATTTTTTTATTCCCCTTTTTCATTTTAATACATGGGCATAAGGAGAGGAAAACAGAAAGAAAAATAAACTGTAAATGTAATTAGGTTGCACATTTTCATACATGCAAAATACTTTAATTTTACTCGTGTCTGCAGCTTTCAAGCAGAAAATCAGTTGCATTGCATGGAGAATACAAAGTGGATATTAGAGCACCATTAAGTGGGCAATGTAAGTATATTTACTACAAAAACATATACTGATCCTTTTCCATAGTCCTGTGGTATCATATTGTCTGCACTCTGCAAATAGCTGAAATAAGACAAATTCATTCTTTTTTTCCTTTTGGACAATGCTGGTCCTTTTCTCTTTTGCTATTTGTTCTTGTTTTAGAGCCAACTCTATGGTTATTCACCAAAGATTTATTTTTTCCATTTTCACAGTACGGTGTGTTTACATTAGATGTTCTTATCTCTTGTTCTGCTAATTGTGATGTAATTACACACAAGAGAGGGGAGCAGGCTCTAGTAATCAATTAACAAAATAGGAGATACAAACTTCTAAACTAAACACACTGTTCAATAGAGTAGTTAAAAAAATTAACATTCCTTCAAGAATTGTGTGAGTCACAGCCCGCTAGGCTGTTTTAACTAATTGTTTTAACTTCTAAATGGTAGTGAATTGAGTTGCGGGACTGTGGTGTAAGGAGCTCTCGTCTGAAACCACAGATGCAACATACTTTACTTTTGTTGTGGGCCACCAAAATAATGAAAAGCTTCGTCACCCCTCTCCTCCCTACAAAAGAACATTCACAACTTTTCACCATAGATCAGCAAACCTTATGCATTTTGACAAATGATTACAAAACCTTTCTAGAGCAGTTCTATTATTCACAGCCTGCCATTTCATGTTGGCCATTAACTTCTCACAGTTAACTAATATTGAAGTTTTAATAATTTAATATTTATCAGACTACCTTCTCAAAATCGTGGTGTGCTTATAGAAAATCAGGCACCATTATGCAAAAGTGATGGGAGTGCTTATGTCTACTACCACTGTTATCCAAAATGTTTGATAAAATCAAATAAATCACTGGAATTGATTTTATGTTTACACCAAAATTAGCTGTCAGGATTGAAAGAAATTGATTAACTGTTTTAATAGGCATGAAACAAGTGATAAACAGATATGGGAAGGATTGGTAATAGCTTTCATTTGATTAAGTACTTAAACTATCAAGTGCAATTTAGATATAGAAAAAAATAGCATTCCTAAAATAACACACCAAATAGATATGCAAATATTTGGCACATTTGACCATAGGAGAAGCAGCCTCCATCCATGACTAGTGTCACCTTTTGTTCCCTCATGTTCCTCTACAGTTTCATATATTGGTTTGAAATATCTTGTTGTACATCACCTGCATATCTCAAGTTACAACAATATTTTTTCTAATTGCACTGCGGGGAGTTATATTTTGTTTGGCTACACCACAATCTTTTTGGCATCTAGTTATATGGTCTCAGAGAGATTTCATTTTCCAGATCAGAACCGGTGCAATGCTGATGAAACCCATAAGGTTGAAACTGCAGTCCATGGCTGGATCAACATAATAATGAAAATGTCACACTTACATAAGAGGAATGCTACTTCTTAGTTTTTTTTCAATATTATGTTTACATAGCCCCTGCATTTAATGTTCTTGTGGTCTGAAAATTAAAATAAAATGGAGAAAACCACACAACTGTGTTTACCTCTATCCCGGAACTGTGTGCTTCCATTTTTACTCCCTGTTATATCTTTTTCTTTTGCACTTGTCAGTCATTATGTACAGAACACAGAGAGAGGAGGAGAATAAAAACAATGTCTCAATTCTCTTTTTTCAATGCATTGTGAGTCTGAGCTGTGCCTTGAATTGGATTGTGACATCAATTTAATAAATCTTAGAATTAATAATAGAAAATGAAGCATCACAGGAAAAAAAGATAACATGAACCTCAAATCTGTATTAATGATAAATATATTGACAGTTCAATATCCAATACCTGGCCCTCTTGTTTTTTCAGAGCCAAAGCCAGACAGATTAAAGCATAAATGTATGCTTACAACATAGTTGTTTTGTTTTTACAAATATTAGGCTCATAGTAAATACCTGGAACTATACAATTAAAGGGATACTATAGTCACCAGAACAACTACAGCTTATTGAATTTGTTTTGGTTAGTAGAATCATTACCTTTAGTCTTTTTGCTGTAAACACTGTCTTTTCAGCCTAGTGATAACTTCACTGGCCACTCCTCAGATGGCTGTTAGAGATCCTTCCTGGGTCATGGCTGTCTAAAATGCATCCAAACATTCAGTGTCTCCTCCCTCTGCATGCAGACACTGAACTTTCCTCATAGAGATTCATTTATTCAGTTCATCTCTATGAGGAGATTCTGATTGGCCAGGGCTGTGTTTGAATTGTGCTGGCTCTGCCCCTGATCTGCCTCCTTGCCAGTCTCAGACAATCCTATGGGGAAGCATTATGATTGGATCAGGCCACCACTTCTGATGATGTCACCAGACAGCTTGTTTTTCTGAGGCAAACAGCATGCAGAGTTACAGCTTCAGGCTTGAATACAAGTAAGATTTTACTATTTTTAGGGAGGTCTAAAGCGACCAGGGTGGCTAAATGGTGGTTTTAACCATATAGGGTCAGGAATGCATGTTTGTGTTCCTGACCTTATAGTGCTCCTTTAACTTCATCAAGGCTATTTTATTTTTGCAGTGTGAAGTAAGATTTAAAATAGTAGAAATTAAATGTTATTTGCTATACCGAGTTCTATGGCAAATTGATGTGGCCTCTCTCTTTCCCTGTGTTTCTATATTTCTCTATATGTAGTATATATACATATAGAGTGAAGGCCAACATTTGTCTTGAATTTGACTGAGGTTTGATTATGTTTGTTTATCCATCTTTACATGAGTCACATGCATTTTTCTCTAGATCTGTATGGATCTTTTCCTGTAAACTTCACCATAAACAAAGAGCTGTTTCCATATACCAACCTCTTGGTTTTTACGGTATTACGGAATGGAAATATGATTGGTGACTACACATCATTCTCGATACCTTCATGCTTTGTGAACCAGGTGAGTAAATATTAGAACAAGACAAGAACATTCACAATTTGATAGATATCTACACTCTACAAAGACTAAAATGCAATCACATTTAGTGCAACACCAAGCATTGGTTTTCAAGCCTGTACAGAAATTGGACATTCTTAACATTCTTGAACATCTCCAAAACATGCAACTAAAACAGTAATATATATATAGTGATATATATATATATATATGAAATCTTGTTGAAGTGCACTCGCAGGACTCAGTAGTATTAGTGGATGGAGCGAGACATGATGTCCCAGATGTGCTCAATTGGATTCAGGTCTGGGAAACGGGCGGGCAAGTCCATAGCATCAATGCCTTTGTCTTGCAGGAACTGCTGACACACTCCAGCCACATGAGGTCTAGCATTGTCTTGCATTAGGAGGAACCCAGGGCCAACCGCACCAGCATATGGTCTCACAAGGGGTCTGAGGATCTCATCTCGGTACCTAATGACAGTCAGGCTACCTCTGGTGAGCACATGGAGGGCTGTGCGGCCCCCCAAAGAAATGCCACCCCACACCATTACTGACCCACTGCCAAACTGGTCATTCTAGAGTATGTTGCAGGCAGCAGAACGTTCTCCATGGCGTCTCCAGACTCTGTCACGTCTGTCACATGTGCTCAGTGTGAACCTGCTTTCATCTGTGAAGAGCACAGGGCGCCAGTGGCGAATTTGCCAATCTTGGTGTTCTCTGGCAAATGTCAAATGTCCTGCACAGTGTTGGGCTGTAAGCACAACCCCCACCTGTGGCCACCGGGCCATCATACCACCCTCATGGAGTCTGTTTCTGACTGTTTGAGCAGACACATGCACATTTGTGGCCTGCTGGAGGTCATTTTGCAGGGTTCTGGCAGTGCTCCTCCTGTTCCTCCTTGCACAAAGGCGGAGGTAGCGGTCCTGCTGCTGGGTTGTTGCCCTCCTACGGCCTCCTCCACGTCTCCTGATGTACTGGCCTGTCTCCTGGTAGCGCCTCCATGCTCTGGACACTACGCTGACAGACAAAGCAAACCTTCTTGCCACAGCTCGCATTGATGTGCCATCCTGGATGAGCTGCACTACCTGAGCAACTTGTGTGGGTTGTAGACTCTGTGTCATGCTACCACTAGAGTGAAAGCACCACCAGCATTCAAAAGTGACAAAAATATCAGCCAGGATGCATAGGAACTGAGAAGTGGTCAGTGGTCACCACCTGCAGAACCACTCCTTTATTGCCTATCATTTCCTCCTGTTGTCTATCTCATTTGCATAACAGCATGTGAAATTGATTGTCACTCAGTGTTGCTTCCTAAGTGGACAGTTTAATTTCACAGAAGTGTGATTGACTTGGAGTTATATTGTGTTGTTTAAGTGTTACCTTTATTTTTTTTTAGCAGTGTGTATAGATATATATATATATATATATATATATATATATATATATATATTTGTGTACGGGATTATGGAAGGGGCGCACATTAAAGTGTGTGTAGTTTAATAAATAAGAGTCGGTTGAGGTGTGCCGAAACCGACGCGAGGTTAGGCCTGTAAATAGAGGGCCCACCCAGATATAATGATATATGAAGAGGGTGTGGTGGGAGGGAATTTCCGAAATCGTCGAAGACAGGTAAGTAAGGGGTTTGCTGGGTTTAAATAGGCTTAAAATCCCTCCCACAATTTCAGGCATACGCCTTCTATTTGTGTATGGGATTATGGAAGGGGCGCACATTAAAGTGTGTGTAGTTTAATAAATAAGAGTCGGTTGAGGTGTGCCGAAACCGACGCGAGGTTAGGCCTGTAAATAGAGGGCCAAAAAGTATGTAACATTTATTTATTAATCATAACATCATTTAGACATATTATAGAAAGCGAGCCTGATTTATTTCTCTGGATTTGGAATGTACCGGTTGCATGCTGAGGATCTCCAGCGTCCCATCCTCTCCACAACATGAGTTGGAACTTGACAACTTGAGGCTGCAGTGGCGGCCCCAATACGGAATGTATGTCCCTAGAAGGAATTTGGATTGAGGCCAAGACTAATTAACAAGGAGCGAATGTATAGCATGAACTGTTTGAGAGATGGGCAAAAATTGTACAAGCAACCATTTATACTCGCACTTATTATCTTGAACCATATACAATACTTACACATATCGTAAGCTGTAGAGTACGTTTGCTTAGTATTAGTAGACAAATCTTACCCGCGTAGACTCTAACTTCAGGCATGAATTAGACCTTTTTGACCTGCAGAGGAATTCTGGACTGAGTGTTCTTTTAGCTTAACCGTTACGTTTAAGCAAGGTCAGGACTTCAGATGTGGCTAAGGTGGGGGATACTGCAGGGAACTTGAGACGACAGGGTTAGTGTTTATAAAAGATAGTACGTTACCTGGAGCTATTTCTTGTAGCATGCTGTGAAGAGGATGGAAACGTAATATGTTTTAATTATGCAAAACTCAGATGCCCATTGAATCTCTCGCGTAGTAGAGCTGCTAGCCAATGGGTACTAACAGGCGAAGAAAAGGACTATCCCATAAAAGTTGAGGCCGTGCCATTAGCCCTGTGCTTGAGAGAGGCCCTACCTATGATTTGGGCCATGTGGACTTGTACTAACTACGCGCAGCAGGGTGTCAGCTTCTTTCGGATGAGCGTTAACCTGACCTCACACGCTCGATTAACTGCATTGAACCACAGTGAAAAGGACTGTAACAGGTACCTGAAGAAACTACCTGTCGTGATGTGAACCGAAAAATAGAATGCGAAGCCGTGATTCACCGTAGGGAAATGTGTGCACAAGAGAGGAACCTAAAAAAGGAGCTTTGAATGTAGTTACAATTTAAAGATAATATGTGTCCGTATAGTAAGTACCCTATAATAGTTACTTGGTAGGCTTGGGATCGTAAATGTTTGTATTATACGATGCTTATGGTGTTACTTCTTAACCGAAACATATAGCATGACCGAAAGTAACTCCTGATGGACTTCTTGAACTTAAATAAGTGAAACGTGTGCAACGTTAAATGCGTGATGAATGAATTGAATGCGCATGGAGGACCCTGTGAATGTCAAGCGTGCAGACAAGTCCCTATTAGTTGTTTAAGGAATTGAATGGTATTCGTTTGGTCGTAATGGAGGCAGAGTGATGCCCCGATGTTTGATAGGAAATAAGTGGGAATTCTGTTTACCCGGTCTATTAGATTGCTAATGCTTATCCTGCATTGCTCGTATAACTGACGTTGACGCGATAATTAAGTGATAGTATGAGTCAACATATGGTAATTAAGAACTCAATGTACTAAATGCCCCCAATGGGTTGCAATGCAATAAATAGTATATCTGTAATGCATCAATCTGGAAGCAGTCACTGTATGTACGCAAGAGTGTTGAGGACCTGAGGATGGTCCAACACAAGGCCTAACCTGTACAACGTGTAACGTAAAAGGCAACGTGAGACCCAACATACGTATATAACTGAATATATGTAAGAAAATGCCTGCAACAAATTGTTGGGGGAACCGCTGGTCTTGGTTTCTACTAGCTTGACCTGGGCACGAAGTGTATGTGGTATGATAGGATCACCAGCGAGTGACAAGTTGGGGTAATATATATTTGGGTATCCATGTACTGCTATATCTAAGTATCTAGCAGACCCGTAGCCCATTAGTGATAACGTATTGAAAGCATAGGATTAGCCTTGTATGATAGTTCTGACATACTGTTTGTAGCACTGTAAGAGTATTCAACTCACAGTCGAAACTAAAGCGGGAAATAAAGCGCTAGGATACCCAATTTGGTTATTGGATCTAAAACATAGTGATTACTCAAGACGGGTCTGTAGTGTGCCGTCCCCCCCAGCTTACTAGGAGTGCGAGTTTGTGTGGGAGAGCTGGCTGACTAGCTAGTGCCGCAATGCGGCGAAACGATTACTCTAGGTTGGTGACAGGTGAGGCCCTGCTATTTGCCAAGCGGCTTGAGAGGCTCTATCTATGCATTGGCGCGAGGGGGTAGCGTGGCCACTGAACGTTGTGGCGGGGTGTCGGCCTCTCGGTGAAAGTTAAACATAAGATAGAATGGGAGTGACGTATGAGGCCCTCTCTATGCCACAATGCGAGGCGACTAGCTATGATTTGGCCCGAGGGGCGTAGTACCTCCAAGTATGAGGATGGGTGTTGGCCTCACGGGACCACTAACCTATGGCAAAGAAGCCAGGGGGAATAATAACTAGTGGACACCTAGGAACCTGACAGCCAGCCGTTGCTAACTAAGAGGGAAGGTTAGTTAGTGAGAGAGGACGTACCACGGAACGAATAGTGGGTGGAAATGAGTTAGGATCGTACAGCTTGACCGAAACTGGAGTGCCCTGTGAGCATGTCGGGGACCAGATGGTCGGGGCGTATAAACTGGAATGCGTGTATGATTGTATGTATGGCCCTCGGGGCTCGTGGTGCCATATCGTGGCCTTGTTTTGTAATGTAATACGAGTTTGTTTATATATATATATATATATATATATATATATATATATATATATATATTTATTTTTTTATTTTTTTATTTTTTTATATGCGGATCTTATTCATAGTACCGATAAAAACGCATACTTGCCTTTGCCGAGGCTTGTTCACCCAAACTGCAGTGTGAACTTAAATGCTCTTGTCTAGTAACATATGTACTTGTCTGCGTAGGTGTACAAGGCAAGGCAATCAGGCAATGATAGGACTTAATGCAACGCGGAATATGTCAGGATCTTTAAACAGGTTTAGTAATGTAATGCGCGGCATAATTGTCAAGTATGCATAGCTGCGTCTCCTCAAGAGAGGTGACAATTTATGGAGAAATAACAATGAAAAAGTAGCCCGTCGGCTAAAAATTTTTTTTTTTTATATATATATATATATATTTATTTTTTTTTTAAGTTCCAGGACATAGGTCAACAACAACAACAAAACAGGCATACTATATTCCAGAGAGATAACTGTATCTATAACAACCTGCACAGAGCCAGTATTAAATAAAATGCAGTGATCTCTAAACTCCTAAGTCAAAAATTTTGTAGAACCCACTGATGAAACCTGCAAATTAATTGACTTTAAGAATAAATGTACAAGCTGTAAATCCCAACCAAGAGTAACTCTTGCCCATAGCACAGATAATCGAAGTATGCCAGAAATCCCAACAATTCATAATGTATATTATGCTATAATATGAGGGGTCAGTATTGGCGTTATTTTGAAACCGCCTTTCGTGCAATTAATGCGAATAGAAACTGTGTAGACAGATTACTGTGGTAAAGAGTTCCAGTTCGGGAGTTTGTATGAATGACAAGTGAAGTAAACGAATAGGATGAAACCATGTAACGAAGGAAGCAAACAAACGGACAATGTAAATTATCGGCAGCACATGAAACATATGAATGGAAACTGTAAAGTGAGGACCCGACCCGTGGAACAGTGCCTGGCGCGACGGGTAGATCAACTTACAGTACGGTGAGTATTAGGACTCAATCTGCGTCGCTGGAAAGCTGTTTGACAGAAAATCTTGCGGCTTGAATCCAGAAAACACAGCTAAAGTAGAAGACCTTCTTGGAGCACAGGTACTGCCAGTGAAAATAATTGCATTTGCCAGCCCCCCTCCCCAAAATATCGAAGAATAGGTAAGGAGGTTCCTCGTACACTCCCGGTCAGTAATAATAAGTGTTCTAGCCGAATGATTGAGATGAATGAATAGACGAATGAAGCTACGAATTATGACTTACAGTTTTGGTTGGAAACTGCCGACTGGGACCCGTTCGTGTGTAATACTCACGAAACTTCGCGTGGACGTTGCTGACCGTTGTTTTAGGCGCGTCGCGGCAAATTGACGTCAGAGTCTGCGTGTACTGGAAGCGAAAGGGGAATTTCCGAAATCGTCGAAGACAGGTAAGTAAGGGGTTCATGGGTTTAAATAGGCTTAAAATCCCTCCCACAATTTCAGGCATACGCCTTCTATATATATATATATATATATATATATATATATATATATATACCGTATATACTCGAGTATAAGCCGACCCGAATATAAGCCGAGGCCCCTAATTTTCCCCCAAAAAACTGGGAAAACTTATTGACTCGAGTATAAGACTAGGGTGGGAAATGCAGCAGCTACTGGTAAATTTCTAAATAAAATTAGATCCTAAAAAAAATATATTAATTGAATATTTATTTACAGTGTGTGTATAATGAATGCAGTGTGTGCGTATGAGTGCAGCGTGTGTGTATGAGTGCAGTGTCTGTATGAGTGCAGCGTGTGTGTGTATGAGTGCAGCGTGTGTATGAGTGCAGCGTGTGTATGAGTGCAGCGTGTGTGTGTATGAATGCAGTGTGTGTGTGTGTATGAATGCAGTGTGTGTGTGTGTATGAATGCAGTGTGTGTGAGTGCAGTGTGTGTGTATGAGTGCAGTGTGTGTATGAATGCAGTGTGTGTATGAATGCAGTGTATGAATGCAGTGTGTGCAGGGCCGGTGCAAGGATATTTGCCCCCCCCCATATGTCCTGACCTCCCCTCCTCCTCCCTCAGTGGTCCTTACCTCCCCACCCCCGTGTTCCTTCACCCCCCTCCCCCAGTGGTCCTGACTCACCCCTCCCCTAGTGGTCCTTACTTCCCCCTCCCCTCCCCTAGTGGTCCTTACTTCCCCCTCCCCTCCCCTAGTGGTCCTTATCCCCCCCTCCCTCCCCTAGTGGTCCTTATCCCCCCCCTCCCTCCCATAGTAGTCCTTATCCCCCTCCCTCCCATAGTGGTCCTTATCCCCCCCTCCCTTCCTCCCATAGTGGTCCTTATCCCCCCCTCCCTCCCATAGTGTTCCTTTTCTCCCCCCCCTCCCTCCCATAGTGGTCCTTATCCCCCCTCCCTTCCATAGTGGTATAGTGGTCCTTATCCCCCCCCTCCCTCCCATAGTGGTCCTTATCCCCCCCCTCCCTCCCATAGTGGTCCTTATCCCCCCCTTCCCTCCCATAGTGGTCCTTATCCCCCCCCTCCCTCCCATAGTGGTCCTTATCCCCCCCTCCCTCCCATAGTGGTCCTTATCCCCCCCCTCCCTCCCATAGTGGTCCTTATCCCCCCCTCCCTCCCATAGCGGTCTTTATCCCCCCCCTCCCTCCCATAGCGGTCCTTATACCCCCCTCCTTCCCATAGTGGTCCTTATCCCACCCCCTCCCTCCAATAGTGGTCCTTATCCCCCCCCTCCCTCCCATAGTGGTCCTTATACCCCCCCTCCCTCCCATAGTGGTCCTTATCCCACCCCCTCCCTCCCATAGTGGTCCTTATACCCCCCCCTCCCACAGTGGTCCTTATACCCCCTTTTTTTTTTTTTTTTTTATTATTATTATTATTTTTTTTATTATTATTTCTTATTTTATTTTTTTTTTGTCCCCCCTCCCTGCTTGATACATGGCAGGGAGGGGGGCTCTCCTTCCCTGGTGGTCCAGTGGCAGTTCAGTGGGGGGGAGAGGGGGGCTGGCAGAGCTGTACTTACTTGTTCTGCAGCTCCTGTCAGCTCTCTCCTCCTCTGCGCCGTCCGTGCAGCTCCTTCTATCAGCTCACACTGTAAGTCTCGCGAGAGCCGCGGCTCTCGCGAGACTTACACTGGGAGCTGACCGAGGTGCTGAACGGACGGCGCGGAGGAGGAGAGAGCTGACAGGAGCTGCAGAACAGGTAAGTACAGCTCTGCCAGCCCCCCTCTCCCCCGGTCTGTATTATGGCAATGCAAATTGCCATAATACAGACCTTGACTCGAGTATAAGCCGAGTTGGGGTTTTTCAGCCCAAAAAATGGGCTGAAAAACTCGGCTTATACTCGAGTATATACGGTATATATATATATATATATATATATATATATATATATATAACCATTCATATATATATATATATATATATATATATATATATATATAACCATTCATATATATATATATATATATATATATATATATATAAAACCATTCATATATATATATAACCATTCATATACATATAACCATTCATAAACTAGGACTTCCTGAGTTGAATTAAGTTCACAATATTCTACTAAGCAACATAAAGGAAATTAAGTGTTTAAGTTCCTTAACCCCTTGAGGGCCGATGATGGTTCAGGAACGTTATCAGAAACATTCCCTTGAGGACTGATGAAGGTCCTGAACCGTCATAACTTAAAATTAGCAGCGAGAGTGATCAGAGATCGCTTCTGCCAAAATACCACTGTTACTATCTGCCAAGCATGTGAGGCAGATAGGCAGAATAGGGACTTATGTTGTTTGAGCGACACACGATTACTCATTATTGGCTGCTGTCAAAGTGGGTGTTACAAACACTCACACTGACAGTGAGGGAGAGAGACAGAGATCATGATATATTGTTGCCAGAAGTGTTCCAAACTGTATTACTGTAAAAATAAAATAAAATAAAAAATTCCTTTTTTCCCTGCCAAATCATGTTACAGCAGTTCATTTGTACTCTCTGTATTTTTGTTTTTTTACCTTCATGGTTATTTTTTGTTAAAAAAAGCTGTATATTAGGTAGTTATAGTCAGTTTTAGTCAGTTTTTAGTCATTTTAGCATAGGGTTAGGTAGATTGTAAAAAAAAATAAAAAAATAAAAAAAATTGTGTGTTAGTAATTTGTTCATTTAGTCAGTTACATAGGTACTTAGTTAAAAATAAAGAGACAGAGAGATGGGGTGTAGGGGACAACCCAACACCTCAAACTCTGATGTAGGTTACTAAGAGGTATATAGGGGGCATTACCCCAGAAATAAATGTAGAACAAGAAAAAGGAATGCGCTAGAGAACCACCATACATACAAGTACAAGGTGGAAGACTGCTCATTCAATGGTATATACCCCTTCAGTAAATGTACTTACATAGAGAGGGGGAGGGGAGAAAAAATAAATAAAGGCAGAACCAAAAGCCACAAATAAAAATGAACAAAGACAGGGGGGAGAGGACGTGGGTATGTGTACCTTTAATAGAACAAAAAATACATAAATTGTAAACGATTCAAGCTGGCCCTATACCTGGCCAGGGTGGAAAAAAGTATCCCTTGCAAAAAGTACACACTGGCTAGATCCAACACAATTGAAAATACTTTTTGCAAGGGATACGTTTTTCCAACCTGGCCAGGTATAGGGCCAGCTTGAATCGTTTACAATTTATGTATTTTTTGTTCTATTAAAAGGTACACATACCCACATCCTCTCCCCCCTGTCTTTGTTCATTTTTATTTGTGGCTTTTGGTTCTGCCTTTATTTATTTTTTCTCCCCTCCCCCTCTCTATGTAAGTACATTTACTGAAGGGGTATATACCATTGAATGAGCAGTCTTCCACCTCGTACTTGTATGTATGGTGGTTCTCTAGCTCATTCCTTTTTCTTGTTCTAGGTACTTAGTTAGGTAGTGTGTTGATGAAATATGCAGCATATGTACAGTTTGGAGGAGGCATATGCCTTCTTGGCATCAGACTCTGACGTCACTGACACTGTGTCCAATTTTGACCCAGGTCAGTTTTCTGACACGTCTAGTTACACGTCATCTGTGTGTGTGCCAGCTGCAAAAAGAAGCTGTGCTTCCCCTGCTACGCTGAATGTGGAGGAGGAGTGGGTACCTCCACAGTTAGCTAAGCCCAGTATCCCCCCTTTTAGTGCCAATGCAGGCATTAATGTCAATGTGCATGACTATTCTCTTTTTCAAGATACGGTCAACTGAAAAAAAAGTCAATCCCCAGAAACGTTGCCGAGACTGTTACAAAAAAGGGAAAAGGACATATACCCCCTTTTACTGTCCCGATTGCCCTTAAAAACCTGGACTGTGTATTGGACCTTGTTTTAAGCTCTACCACACAGAATATACCTTTTATAATACTTGGTCCTCATTTTTTTACTTTGCGTTTTTTTAAAAGCGGCAAATTTTAGTTAGTCAGTTTCCTTCCCTCAAATGTTCAGTTAGATTATTTTTGCAGGAGTTAGTTTAGAGATTGCTGCTAAAGGCATTTGATACCTGCACAAAAGTTAAAACAGTTTTCTGGCAGTAACTTTGAACCAGCTGGCCAATATCTAAAAGCAATGTGTGCATAAAAAACTGAATTCAAAAATTACCACCACACACCTTTTCTGAATTTTTTGGGTTAAATGGTTGGGGGAAAGAAATAAAAATACCCCATCTTCAATAACCTTGGATGTCTACTTTATAAAAAATATATACTTTCAAACCATAAATTCAACTTGGGGGATGTAAAATTGCTCAACACACTCAACATGTGCCTAGAAAAGCAAGCAAACTATATTGGATTGAAACCTATCCTAAGGATCCCTGATATACACTGACACAGAGCAGAATAGGGACAGTTCCCCCTACATAGGGTCACTTGGCAGATATGGATTGACACCTGTCCTCAGAGACCCTGATACACACTGACACAGAGCAGAATAGGGACTGTTCCCCCGACATAGGGTCACTTGGCAGATATGGATTGACACCTATCCTAAGGATCCCTGATACACACTGACACAGAGTAGAATAGGGACTGTTCCCCCAACATAGGGTCACTTTGCAGACATGGATTGACACCTGTCCTCAGAGACCCTCATACACACTGACACAGAGCAGAATAGGGACTGTTCCCCCTACATAGGGTCACTTGGCAGATATGGATTGACACCTGTCCTCAGGGACCCTGATACACACTGACAAAGAGCAGAATAGGGACTGTTCCCCCTACACAGGGTCACTTGGCAGATATGGATTGACAACTGTCCTCAGGGACCCTGATACACACTGACACAGAGCAGAATAGGGACTGTTCCCCCTACATAGGGTCATTTGGCAGATATGGATTGACACCTGTCCTCAGGGACCCTGATACACACTGACACAGAGCAGAATAGGGACTGTTCCCCCTACATAGGGTCACTTGGCAGATATGGATTGACACCTGTCCTCAGGGACCCTGATACACACTGACACAGAGCAGAATAGGGACTGTTCCTCCTACATAGGGTCACTTGGCAGATATGGATTGACACCTGTCCTCAGAGACCCTGATACACACTGACACAGAGCAGAATAGGGACTGTTCCCCCTACATAGGGTCACTTGGCAGATATGTATTGACACCTGTCCTCAGAGACATACACACTGACACAGAGCAGAATAGGAACTGTTCCCCCTACATAGGGTCACTTGGCAGATATGGAATGACACCTTTCCTCAGGGACCCTGATACACACTGACACAGAGCAGAATAGGGACTGTTCCCCCTACATAGGGTCACTTGGCAGATATGGATTGACACCTGTCCTCAGAGACCCTGATATACACTGACATAAAGAGCAGAATAGGGACTGTTCCTCCTACAAAGGGTCACCATTTTTAGCCCAAGTTAGCTCATCTCATCAGGCCTTTTTTAGTCGAATGTATCGCCCACTGTCAGTCCCTTCGGGATCCATCCTTCATTCATCTTAATAAAGGTGAGGTAATCTAGACTTTTTTGACCTAGGCGACTTCTCTTCTCAGTGACAATACCTCCTGCTGCACTAAAGGTCCTTTCTGACAGGACACTTGAAGCGGGGCAGGCCAGAAGTTCTATCGCAAATTGGGATAGCTCAGGCCACAGGTCAAGCCTGCACACCCAGTAGTCAAGGGGTTCATCGCTCCTCAGAGTGTCGATATCTGCAGTTAAGGCGAGGTAGTCTGCTACCTGTCGGTCGAGTCGTTCTCTGAGGGTGGATCCCGAAGGGCTGTGGCGATGCGTAGGACTTAAAAAGCTCCGCATGTCCTCCATCAACAACACGTCTTTAAAGCGTCCTGTCCTTGCCGGCGTGGTCGTGGGAGGAGGAGGATTACTGTCACCTCTTCCCCTGTTAGATTCCCGTTGTGCTGTGACCCTTATACGTTGTGTAAAGCATAGTTTTTAATTTATTTTGCAAATGCTGCATCCTTTCCGACTTGTTGTAATTTGGTAACATTTCAGCCACTTTCTGCTTATACCGGGGGTCTAGTAGCGTGGACACCCAGTACAGGTCGTTCTCCTTTAGCCTTTTTATACGAGGGTCCCTCAACAGGCACAACAGCATGAAAGACCCCATTTGCACAAGGTTGGATACCGAGCTACTCATTTCCCGTTCCTCCTCCTCAGTGATCTCAATGAAGGTATGTTCTTCCCCCCAGCCACGTACAACACCACGGGTACCAGATAGGTGACAACGAGCACCCTGGGATGCCTGTTGTGGTTGGTCTTCCTCCTCCTCCTCAAAGCCACATTCCTCCTCTGACTCCTCTTCCTCACAATCCTCTTCCAGCATTGCCGCAGGTCCAGCAAGCGATGCTGATAAGGCTGTTTCTGGTGGTGATGGTGCCCACAACTCTTCCTCTTCACGCTCATCTATGGCCTGATCCAGCACTCTTCGCAGGGCACGCTCCAGGAAGAAAACAAATGGTATGATGTCACTGATGGTGCCTTCGGTGCGACTGACTAGGTTTGTCACCTCCTCAAAAGGACGCATGAGCCTACAGGCATTGCGCATGAGCATCCAGTAACGTGGCAAAAAAATTCCTAGCTCCCCAGAGGCTGTCCTTGCACCCCGGTCATACAAATATTCATTAACGTTTTTTTATTGTTGGAGCAGGCAGTCGAACATTAGGAGTTTTGAATTCCAACGTGTCGGGCTGTCGCAAATCAAGCGCCTCACTGGCATGTTGTTTCGCCGTTGGATATCTGCAAAGTGCACCATGGCCATGTAGGAATGCCTGAAATGGCCACACACCTTCCTGGCCTGCTTCAGGACTGTCAGGATCCCGCAGGCGGCTGCGAGGGGAGGCTACAGTCCGCTCGCGGCACTCACCCTCCAGCCGTCCACGGTCCCCTTCTCGCTGTATGCTCGGCGGGCGGCATCCTTCCAGCCACGGATGCCGCCCGCATCTTCCTCTGCGTCCCCCAGCGGCAGCATACATGATGCTGCACGCTGGGAGACCGCCCATTTTTGTAAACGCCGGGGTCAGCCACCTGACCTGGCATTAAAGGCACAGTGCCTCAATCACAGTGGGAGGTCTAGATATCTCCCACGTGTGATTGTTAATTCTGATTGGAAATTATCCAATCAGAATTAACCTAATGATTTAAATACTTACCTTTCCTGTTCCTCTCTGCCCTGTTGTGGTCTTTGCTTGCTAGTATTGCTACTGAACTTGTGTTTCTGGTTACGTACTCTCTGGCTTGTTTATCTGCCTTTGTGACTTTCTCCTACCCTTTGACCTCGGCTTGTTTCTCATTATTCTGTCTTCTGGTTCCCTTTACTCGGCTTGTCTCCTGACTATTCTTTGTGTGCTTAGCCCGGCCACTCTAAGGTCCGGTACTGCACCTTTTCTGTGTGTGTGTTAGCGTGTTTGGTTCCCGGAATCGTGACAAGCACGTCCTGTAGGCCTGGGTACTTGTGCACAAAGCGTTGTACGATCAGATTACACACATGTGCCATGCACGGCACATGTGTCAACTTGCCCAACTTCAATGCCGCCAACTAATTTGTTCCGTTGTCACAAACCACTTTGCCGATATCCAGTTGCTGCGGAGTCAGCCACTTTTCCACCTCTGCGTTCAGGGCGGACAGGAGTGCTTGTCCGGTGTGACTCTCTGCTTTCAAGCAAGTCAAACCCAAGACGGCGTGACACTGCCGTATCCGGGATGTGGAATAGTACCTGGGGAGCTGGGGGGGTGCCGTTGATGTGGAGCAAGACGCAGCAGCAGAAGAGGACTCAGTCGAGGAGGTTATGGAAGAGGATGGAGTAGGAGGAGTAGAGGAGTTGGCAGCAGGCCTGCCTGCAAGTCGTGGCGGTGTCACCAACTCTTCTGCAGAGCCACGCATTCCATGCAGGTTTACCCAATGCGCAGGTTTACCCAATGCGCAGTGTAGGTGATATACCTGCCCTGACCATGCTTTGCAGACCAGGTATTAGTGGTCAGATGGACCCTTGCCCCAACACTGTGTGCCAGACATGCCATTACTTCCTTTTGCACAATCGAGTACAGGTTGGGGATTGCCTTTTGTGAAAATACTTTTCGTCCGGGTACCTTCCACTGCGGTGTCCAAATAGCTACAAATTTTTTGAACGCCTCAGACTACACCAGCTTGTATGGTAAAAGCTGGCGGGCTAATAGTTCAGACAAGCCAGCTGTCAGACGCTGGGCAAGGGGGTGACTTTCTGACATTGGCTTCTTACGCTCAAACATGTTCTTGACAGACACCTGACTATGGGCAGATGAGCAGGAACTGCTCAAGGCAAAAGACGGAGTGGCGGATGGTTGAGAGGGGGCAAGGAGGACAGCAGTGGTTGACGTGGCTGAAGATGCTGGACCAGGAGGAGGATGGCGGCTTTGAGTTTGTGTGCTGCTTTTACTCATGTGTTGATCCCATAGGCGTTTTTGATGTGCGATCATATGCCTACACAAAGCAGTTGTACCTAGGTGGGTGTTGGACTTCCCACGACTCAGTTTCTTTTGGCACAGGCTGCAAATGGCATCGCTGTTGTCAGAGGCAGACACACACAAAAAATGCCACACTGCTGAGCTCTGCAATGACGGCATTCTGGTGGTGGACACAGCATGCGTTGATTGGCGTGCTGTCGGGCTGACCCCGGGTGCCGATGCATGCTGTCTGACTGTGCCACTATCTCCTTGCGACAACCTCCCCCTGCTTCTAACTCGTCTCCTCCTCCTCTCTGTCTCCCCATCTGAACTTTCACCCTGTTCTTCTTCTTGCCGAGTGGGCACCCACGTGACATCCATGGACGCATCGTCATCATCACACCGTACGTCCATGTGTGTAATGCTGCCTGACTGAGACATATCCCTGTTATCTACATCCTCTAGCAATAATGGTTGTGCATCACTCATTTCTTCAAACGGATGTGTAAATAACTCCCATGACAGATAAAGTGAAGCGGCTGTGATGCTAGTGTTGGTGGGGGCGGCAGACGGGTGAGTGCTATCTTGAGAGGTGCCCGAACCTAAGCTGGAGGAGGATGGTGCGTCAAGGTTCCGAGCGGAAGCTGTAGAAGATTGGGTGTCCTGTGTTAGCCAGTCAACTATGTCCTCAGAACTTTTCAAGTTCAGGGTATGTGGCCTCTGAAAATTGGGCATTATTGTAGGGCAAAAGGGAATCACAGCACCACGACCACGACGGCCCCTGCGGGGTGGCCTGCCCCTGCCTGTCATTTTTTTTTGGATTAGTGGTACTATGCGTGCAAGCTACTGTGAGACCAGATATGTGTGGCACTGTGCAGTGGCAGAGGTTGGCAGAGTACGCGCTGTAGGCCTGACACCCGCTTGAAGACAACTAACTGCTATTCAATCTATAACAGTGAAAAAAGTTTTTTGGTTTTAAATGCACGCTATTGTGACACCAGATATGAGTGGCAATGTGCACTGGCAGAGGTTGGCAGAGTACACGCTGTTAGCCTGACACCCGCTTGAAGACAACTAACTGCTATTCAATCTATAACAGTGAAAAAAAATTTTGGGTTTTAAATGCACGCTATTGTGACACCAGATATGAGTGGCAATGTGCACTGGCAGAGGTTGGCAGAGTACACGCTGTAGGCCTGACACACCCGCTTGAAGACAAGTAACTGCTATTCAATCTATAACAGTAAAAAAAGTTTTGGGGTTTTAAATGCACGCTATTGTGACACGAGATATGAGTGGCAATGTGCACTGGCAGAGGTTGGCAGAGTACACACTGTAGGCCTGACACACCCGCTTGAAGACAAGTAACTGCTATTTAATCTATAACAGTGAAAAAAAGTTTTTGGGTTTTAAATGCACGCTATTGTGACACCAGATATGAGTGGCAATATGCACTGGAAGAGGTTGGCAGAGTACACGATGTAGGCCTGACACACCCGCTTGAAGACAAGTAACTGCTATTCAATCTATAACAGTGAAAAAAGTTTTTGGGTTTTAAATGCACGCTATTGTGACACCAGATATGAGTGGCAATGTGCCCTGGCAGAGGTTGGCAGAGTACACGCTGTTGGCCTGACACCCGCTTGAAGACAACTAACTGCTATTCAATCTATAACAGTGAAAAAAGTTTTGGGGTTTTTAAATGCAATCTATTGCTTCACCAAAAAAGAGTGGCAATGTTAACTGGCAGAGGTTGGCAGAGTACACGCTGTAGGCCTGACACACCCGCTTGAAGACAAGTAACTGCTATTCAATCTTTAACAGTGAAAAAAAGTTTTTTGGTTTTAAATGCACGCTATTGTGACACCAGATATGAGTGGCAATGTGCACTGGCAGAGGTTGGCAGAGTACACGCTGTTGGCCAGACACACAGACGCTTGCAAACAACTAACTGCTATTCAATCTATTACAGTGAAAAAACATTTTTTGTTTTAAATGCACGCTATTGTGACACCAGATATGAGTGGCACTCTGCACTGGCAGAGGTTGGCAGAGTACACGCTGTAGGCCTGACACACAGACGCTTGCAGACAACAAACTGCTATTCAATCTATTACAGTGAAAACAATGTTTTTGTTTTAAATGCAAGCTATTGTTACACCAGATATGAGTGGTGGCACTGGGCAAGTGGGCACAGTATCCACTGTGAGCCTGACACAGAAGCTGGCAGGCAGGCAACTGCAATTAGATTACACAGGGAAAAAAACAGACTTCTGCTCTAGCCCTAAAAAGGGCTTTTTGGGGTGCTGTCCTTACAGCAGAGATCAGATGAGTCCTTCAGGACTTTAGTGGACACTGAATACACTAGCCTAGCTATACATTTCCTTATAAAATGAGCAGCAGATACACTTTCCCTCCTCTATCTAAGAATGCAGCTTCAGAATGAATCTAAAATGGATGCTGTACAGGAGGTGGGAGGGTCTGGAAGGGAGGGTCTGCTGCTGATTGGCTGTAATGTGTCTGCTGACTGTGAGGCACAGGGTCAAAGTTTACTCAATGATGACGAATAGGGGGCGGATCGAACCGTGCATGTGTTCGCCCGCCATGGCGAACGCGAACACGCTATGTTCGCCGGGAGCTATTCACCGACGAACAGTTCGGTACATCACTAGCAGCAACACATAACATGATCTGTGAATTTATACCTAAATTGCAATGTATATGAAAATAATAAGAAATTACCTACGCGACATTTGGCAAACATTGGTGGTAAAATGGCTGCATAGAAAGTGTCAAAATGTCCTTAGATGAATATCCTGGGTTGTCTACTTTAAAGAAAACATGTAGATGTTGGGTGTGATTAAGAGATGTATGACAGATAACTATTGATAAATGTAAAAAATATATATTGTACTTGTACTTATAGCCCTATAACCTGCAAAAAAAGCAACAAAAAGCAACATTTTAAATCTATTTAGCAGTTTTTTTCATTAGCTTTTGTAGATGAAATATTGTTTAAGTAAAAGTCAAAAAACATGTTTTGTTTTTAATTTTTCACCATATTTTTTCTCTTAAAATTTTTTAGTTTTGTTGTGCACAGATAACAAACATTCTTACGCTGCCACAATAGCAGAAGTAAGAGCGGTAGTATAACAATGGCGATAGAAATAACTGCACATTGGTAAATGCATATGCAAGAGGTAAGGATGCTCACAGGCTAAACAGTGGTATTAATATTTTTCAGAGAAACAAATTTAACAAGTTCGAAGCCCACAAGATTACTGCACTTTTTTTAGGTTAGGTTGCAATGACGCATTCTAGTCAAACATATCTGAATGATAAAGATAAACAAAACATGGCATCAACGTGAACTATTCAGACTTGTGAATGGTTAGAAGAAAATACATTATAAAACTTGCTTATATTACCGGAGTATGAGAGAATGATCTTTTAAAAAAAAAAAAAAAAAATGGAGCCCCATACAATGCAGGTTTAACTAAATGTTGCGTGTCAAGATTTACAGGCTATCTGCTCTGTGGTGAAATAATGAAAAAGATAATAAATAATGAAATAAGAAACCCATAATGATCAGTACATGTTACAGACATGGTTTTTGGTTTGGAATTATGCCAAAAAGAGACACACAAGCATAGAATAACATATATAACTTGCATTGGAAGTTCGGAAGAGTAAGTTGTATGCCTCCAGTGTTAATGGGTGCTATAGTTGTTAGCTGTCACTATATGCTGGGTAAAGTGCTCTGTATCCACTGTATCCACTAGCTTGGGGGTGGAGGGGAATTAAGTGTGGGAATTAAGTGTCGCTCTGTGATCCGTCTGGTTACTTAGCGTCACAGCTAGCGCCAGTTGTCAGCCTCGTGGCTATAGTAAGGGCATAACCTGCAGTATATTTAAAGATGCCTGGCTCCGTGCATGATGTTGTGCGGTCTGCAGGTGGGGGGGGGTTAAGTTCCCCATCTAAGGAGGGTTGGCACCGCTCTCCATCGTACAAGTCCCATGTGGTGGTCGTGTGCGCAGTCATTAATGGGAGATGGGACGTTGGTTAAGTGTAGAAGCCCAGTGTGAGAACAGATTTAACTTAAGTAGACAGGAGACAGATAAACACAACATCATGTGTAAAACAATATCACACAAAAGCAAAAAAACAGCAACAACTAACGTGGTAAGTAGGATGAATAGTCCTGTCAGACAGAAGCTGTGCATTCCCTTCAAGGTCTCAGGTGCACGCTAGGTGCCGGTTCACTCTTTGCGCTTTATATGCAGTAGTTGGTGGGGTGGCTTGTCCTGCCGTCAGAAGCGGTTTAATTCTAGACATGTCCAAAGTGTGTTGGGGCTTCTGTCTTGGTACTTGGGTGGTCGGTTCTGAGCAGTGGTGTACTAAGAGAGGGGCAGGGGGGTGGTCCACCCCAGGTGCCATCAGGCCTGGCCAGGCTTGGGGGTCATCGAGCTGTGTGGCTGCACCGGGTGCCATAGCAGCAGGGGCGCCGGGCAGACGACACAACTCACACATAGGGGATGGGAGCAAGCAGGAGACCTTGTCTGCACGGCGAGTTGGGGGAGGAGCTAGAACGGCTGTGGGGCGGCGCCAAGTCGGACATGGGGGTGGAGCTAAATGCAGCCTCTCACACAGAGGGGAAGCAGGAAGGAGTCCCTGCTGAATCCATTCCTCCTCCAGCCCAAGCTTACTGTAAGTGAGAGTGTGTGCTGTGTGCAATTGTGATTGTGACTGTCTTTGACTGTGTGTGTGTGTGTCTGTGTGTGTGTGTGTGACTGACTGCCTGTGATTGTCTGTGTGACTCTGTGTGTGTGATTGTCTGTCTGTGTGTGTGACTGTCTGCCTGTGTGTGGCTGTCTGTGTGTGTGTGTGTGTGTGTGTGTGTGACTATGTGTGTGTGTGTGTGTGTGTGTGTGACTCTGTGTGTGTGTGTGACTGTCTGCCTGTGTGTGTGACTGTCTTCCTGTGTGTGTGTGTGTGTGTGTGTGTGTGTGACTGTCTGCCTGTGATTGTCTGTGTGACCCTGTGTGTGTGATTGTCTGTGTGTGTGTGGCTGTCTGCCTAAGTGTGTGACTGTCTGCCTGTGTGTGTGTGTGACTGTCTGACTGTGATTGTGTGTCTGCGTGTGTGTGTGACTGTCTGTGACTGTGTTGAGTGTATGTGTGACTGTCTGTGACTGTATGTGTGTATGTGTGACTGCCTGCCTGCGACTGCGTGTTTTACTGTCTGCCTGTAACTGTGTGTGAGTGACTGTGTGTGGGACTGTGTGTATCTGACTGCGTCTGACGGTCTTCGCCCTGCAGTGAGTCGGCAGGCGGGATATGATGTCATCGCGGCCTCTGGGTCATTACAGGGTGTGCGATGGTCCTTTTCTGGAAGAGCACAGAGATCCCAGCAGCAACCACTGACCACCAGGGACTGAGGATCCACTCTAGCCGTTTTAGTGAAAGGTAGTGTAATGTTTGTGTGTCTGTGGTTGTATGTGTGTGGGTCTGTGATTGTGTTTGTGTATATCAGTGATTATGTGTGTGATTGTGTGTATTAGTGATCATGTGTGTGATTGTGTGCAAAAGTTAATTACTTCAATACCGTCATAACCACACTCTCCCGCGAACCCAAACAACTATTTCACACATTTAACTCTCTTCTGCGCCCTGCTGTACCTCCTCCACCTACAAACTTGACTGCCTCAGACTTTGCAACTCACTTCACTGACAAGATCTCTACAATCAGAGAAGAGATCTCCCATCTTTCTCCTCCCCCTTGCAATACTTCCCCTATCTTCACTCCCTCTGCTGTTCTATGTTCATTCGCACCCACTACATTGGAAGAGGTTTCTGCTCTGCTCCAGTCCTCCCGCCCCACCACCTGCTCCCTAGATCCAATTCCCTCGCATCTCATCCGTACTCTGTCTTCTTCTCTTTCTCCACCTCTCACTAAAATTCTCATTCTCTCTTTCTCCTCTGGTATATTTCCATCGCCCTTCAAACATGCAACTGTAACATCCAATTCTAAAGAAGACCAATCTTGACCCTAACTCCCCATCCAACTATCGTCCTATCTCGCTACTGCCTTTTGCATCCAAGATCCTTGAAATAATTGTGTATGCGAGATTGACAGACTTCTTCGAATCAAACTCTCTGCTAGACCCGCTTCAGTCTGGTTTCCGCGCTAAGCACTCTGTGGAAACGGCACTGACCAAAGTATCCAATGATCTACTCGCTGCAAAATCTCATGGTCACTACTCTATCCTAATTCTCCTTGACCTGTCTGCGGCTTTTGACACTGTTGATCATCAACAGCTTCTTCTCATCCTTAGCAATATCGGTCTACAAGATATTGATCTCTCCTGGTGCTCCTCCTACCTCTCCCAGCGCTCTTTCAGTGTTTCTTTCTATGGCTCTGCTTCTTCTCCCCAACTCCTCTCTGTTGGTGTCCCTCAAGGTTCAGTCCTTGGTCCCTTACTGTTCTCCATCTATACTGCCTCCCTTGGTAAACTCATTAGCTCCTTTGGCTTCCAATATCATTTCTATGCAGATGACGCGCACATCTACCTGTCCTCTCCTGATCTCTCCCCGTCCCTCTTGACTAGTGTCTCTGACTGCCTCTCTGCTGTTTCTAACTGGATGGCTGCCCACTTCCTTAAACTAAACTTGACCAAAACTGAAATTATGGTCTTTCCTCCCTCAAGTGTTGTTACTCCTGTGTCTGTCTCCCTCCAAGTCAATAGTGCTACCATCAGCTCCACCACGCAGGCTCGCTGCCTAGGTGTTCTCTTTGACTCCAACCTCTTCTTCAACCCTCATGTTCACTCTATTGCCAAATCCTGTCATTTCCATCTCAAAAACATTGCGCGCATCCGCCCCTACTTAACGCCAGATGCGACTAAGGTGTTGGTCCATTCCACTGTACTTTCTCGCCTTGACTACTGTAATCCGCTTCTCAGTGGTCTTATGTGCTCCCAACCTGTGCCATTACAGTCCATAATGAATGTGGCGGCGAGGCTCATCTTCCTGTCCGCCCGCACCTCCCATGCCTCACCCTTCTGTCAGTCCCTACATTGGCTTCCTATAAAATATAGAGCTCAATTTAAAATTCTGGTTATTACTTTCAAATGTCTACATAATGCTGCTCCCACCTATCTATCCTCCCTTATACACAAGTATGTCCCGTCAAGGCCCTTACGATATGCTGAAGACTTACGTCTATCTTCTGTCCGTACTCCCACCTCTGATGCTCGCCTTCAAGACTTCTCGAGGGCTGCACCGTTCCTGTGGAACTCGCTTCCCTCCTCTGTTAGATGCTCACCCAGTCTCCACTCCTTCAAAAATCATTAAAAACCCACTTCTTCATAAAAGCGTATAAATTAAACTCTTAATAGCTCCCAAGTGATTCCTCTTCTGCAACTGTCACTAGTCTAATACTATCCTTACCTTTTGTGCCATTTTACCCCACTCCCTCTAGCATTTAAGCTCATTGAGCAGGGCCCTCAGGGTCACCATTTTCTTTTGGTGCGGGAGTTTCTGAGGCCTTAGCGAGATGGAGGAAAAGGTCCCCGATATCGCGGGAACCTGCTGGTTTGATCATTCCCTG